>NC_062578.1:54038214-54353392 GCF_022837055.1 Prionailurus viverrinus
ACTGGATGACAGACGTCTATTCTGTGACAGTTCTGGAGGCTGTAAGTCTGAGATTAAGCTATTGGCAGTGTTGATTTCTTCTGAGTCCTGTCTCTTTGACTTGTGGATGGACATTTTCTCCCTCTGTCTTCATATAGTTTCTCTTCTGTGCCTGTGTACATGTTCTAATCTACTCTTCTTATAAGGAAACCAGTCAGATTGGATTATGGCCCATTCATATGACCTCATTTTACCTTAATTTCCTCTTTAAAGGCCGTGTCTCCAAATAGTCATATTCTGAGATACGTAGAGTTAGGACTTCAACATATAAATTTTTGGTGGGCAGGGGTGGGGGGTGTGGTGGTCCAGCCCATAAAGAGGGATGACTGCTTAAAGTATGAGTCTTTCTTTTAGGGTGATGAAAATGTCCTGGAACTAGATAGTGGTGGTGGTTGCATACATTATGAATGTACTAAATGACATTGAATTGCACAGTTAAAATGGTTAAAATGGTAAATTTTGTGTTGTGTGTGTCTTACCACAATAAAAAAAGTCATCACCTGGTCATACTGATTTCATCTTGTAAAATGCCTCAAGTCAGTATATATTTACCATCTCTGCCACCCTAGCCCAAACCAGCTTTATTTCTTGCATGATAAATGTCAACGATTTCAAACTACTCTTCTTGTTTCCACCCTTGCTCTGCTCCAATTTATTCTCTGCCCTGAAGCCAGCTGCGTCTTTTGGAAATGTGGATTCAATTATGTCACTCCCCAGATTAAAACATTTCAGTGATTTCTCATTTTATTTAGAATCAAATCCAAAATTTCTGGTTGTGGCTACAGGCCCATTATGCTCAGGTCTTTGTCTACATCTCAGCTTTGTTTCTCCCCCACTGCCTAATTTGCTCTAATCTCAGCCAGTCATCTTTTAACTTTTATCAAGCCAAGATCACTCTTATCTCCAGGCTTTTACATATGCTACTCCTTTCACCCCGACTGCGCTGTCTTCATTCTTTGCCTACCTAACATCTATCATCATTTTTGTCTTAAATGTCACTTCCTCAGAGAGATTTTTCTCTGATTTTCTTTTCCATCGAAATTACTCTTTTTCATAGCACCCTATTTCTTTCTTCAAAGTACATGGGACAATTAAAAATTACCTATTAATGTATGTTTATCTGTCTCTTCTACCAGATTGTAAGCCCTGTGAAAATAGGAACCATGTGTTTTTATTTAACTGCTATATCCTCAGCACATCACATTGCATCCAGTATATAGTAGACATTGAATATTTTTCATTCAAAACTATTATTTGATAAATAAATTAAAAAATTAATAGTGTTAGACTAGAACATTTCAAAAGCTTTTTCCACCAAATGATAATATGGGTTGTAATTAAATTTCTTTCCCTTAATTTCAGTATTGCTTTTCAGAAGCTCGTATAAACTGACGGACTTTCACTTAAATAATCTCACAGTGTTCTGGTGTGGCTCTCAAAAACTCTAGTAAGGCACACAGTAAGGTCCAACTCCTGAAATAGGAGCAGGACTCAATAAACAGATGGGAGGACATAGTAGATTTAATCAATGAAGTGAGAAATTAGTCTTTTGTTTTCTTTGATACATGTATAAAAGGAAAAAAAGAATTTAAAATAATGTGAAAGAAGGAAAACATAGCTATAGATAGGAAATGTCAAGAAATATTGATAGGATGCACTCATAACTTTTGCTCAAAAAGAATAATAAAAACAAAGAAAATGAATGGTTAAGAAAGTATAAATTACTTTAAATGACTTGAGAAGAGGTAAAAGTTGAATACATCAATAACCATATTAAAAATCTATCCCTATAGGGGCGCCTGGGTGGCTCAGTCGGTTGGGCGTCCGACTTCAGTTCAGGTTATGATCTCACAGTCCATGAGTTCAAGCCCTGCATCAGACTCTGTGCTGACAGCTCAGAGCCTGGAGCCATCTTCGGATTCTGTGTCTCCCTCTCTCTCTGCCCCTGCCCTGCTCATGCTCTGTCTCTTTCTGTCTCAAAAATTAAAAAAAATAATAAAAACATTAAAAAAATTTTTTAAAAAGAAAAAAAAATCTATCCCTATAAAAGAGACTAGCTCAAAAGTAATTCATAAGCCAATCCTACTTAACTTTGAAAGAAAAGAAAATTACTGTTTAATAATCTTTACAAAGCATTTAAAATGTTGAAAACTTCAAAACTCATTTAACTAAGCTGCATAACTCTGAAAAAAAGAAAACCATAGATTAATCTCCTTTACAAACATAACTTAAATATCTTAATTAAATATTAATAAATAAAAAGCAGTATTTTTTTCAGAGTATAATATAAATGCCCAAACATGATTATTCTAGAGGTGTAATAATGCTTTAGCATTGGGAAATCTACTTATATAATTCAACTGGATTAACAGATTTGGAGAACATTATATAGTTATCTTATTAGAAAAGACATTTCTGATGAATCAATACAATTCTTCATAAAGTCAAATTAGGAATAGACAGGTTCTTTCTTAGTTTAATTTTTAAAAATAAATCTGTCAGAAAAACTTAGCAAATATCATAAAGGTGAAACGTTAAAAGCATGTCCCCTGAAGTCTTGACCAAAATAAGGATGTTTAGAACTATTAAGACTAGAACTAGAAGTCCTAACCAATGCAACAGGCAAGAAAAGAAAATGAGTTAGAAGTACTGAAACAAGAGACTCAAACTTGTATTATTTGTAAAAATAAAATTGGTAGAGAGAAGGAACAGAACGGTAATTTTAGTAAAATAGGTTGATACAATGTCAACATATAAAAATCAATCTCTATTCTATATACAAGTAAAAAACTAATTAGGAAAACAAAGAAAGAGGCACCTGGGTGGCTCAGTTGGTTAGGTGTCCAGACTTTTGATTTCATCTCAGGTCATGACCTCACAGTTGGTGGGATCCAGCCTTGAGTCAGTCTCTGCACTGATGGTGCAGAGCCTGCTTGGGATTCTCTCTCACCCTCTCTCTCTGCCCCCTCCCCTACTCCCTCTTATTAAAAAAAAATTTTTTTATCTTTAAAAAAAAAGAATCCAACTCAATGGTGATAAAAATTATTAAAGTATCCATAAGTAAACTTAGCAGAGTGCATAAGACATTTATAGGGAAAATTACATAACTTTACTCAAGTGTATATAATAAAGCCTGAGTAAAGAAGCCTCAGGAAGAGAAAACTCAGTTTTGTAAAGATGTTAATTAAACCTAAATAAATAAGTAAATTACATACAATAATGAATTAAATCTTAATAAGATTTTTTTAAATGAAGTTACAAGTGTCTTTTAAAATTCATCTGAAAGAGAAAACATGCAAGCATATCTGAAAAAGAAAAATTGAGAAAGATAAACAATGAGAGTGTAAGTTGGGAGGGATGGTCATTCCTTTGTTTTTTATTTTTCCTTAAAGAAGAGAACATTTCTACACCTCCTTGGAGGGAGATATTATTGGAGTAAATACTCCAAGAAAACTGGGTTTGGGATGCTGGCGTTCTCTTCCTTGAACTGGTTGAGTAATTGCTTTGCAGATCTCACTCTCCCCACAGTTAGACCCTAAGAACTAGATGTGTAGGGAAGAAATGGAGTCTCACTTTGGCCCCAAGCTAAACTATATCCTTTTACACAATATATCAGAAGTTCTATATTTTTGGGAGATTATTGGACACTATTCAGCCAGTGCAAACCTCATGCTGTACGTTTTCTTTCTTACTGTACTCTAAGCGCCTATTGTCAATTTTTGAGGAATCTAGAGAAAAGGATGATGAGTAATCACCAATCTTAAATCTCCGAGAAGGAAGTTGTCTTATAGGAATCTCAAAATGAACGAAAAGGCAAAGACACCTGTTAATTTAAGATACAATTAGAAAAAAAAAAAAAGATACAATTAGGATTTCTAATAATGAGAAAATGATAGTGAGGTAATGAGCTCTCCTTTTGTTTCAAAAAGTTAAATCTGTACCTCACGGCAAACTTAAAATAACTTTTGGATAATTAATCCAATACAACTACAAAGCCTACAGACTTCTTTTTTTTTTTTAGCTATTAATATTTTATTTTATTTATTTTTTTAATGAAATTTATTGACAAATTGGTTTCCATACAACACCCAGTGCTCATCCCAAAAGGTGCCCTCCTCAATACCCATCACCCACCTTCTCCTCCCTCCCACCCCCCATCAACCCTCAGTTTGTTCTCAGTTTTTAACAGTCTCTTATGCTTTGGCTCTCTCCCATTCTAACCTCTTTTTTTTTTTTTCCTTCCCCTCCCCCATGGGTTCCTGTTAAGTTTCTCAGGATCCACATAAGAGTGAAACCATATGGTATCTGTCTTTCTCTGTATGGCTTATTTCACTTAGCATCACACTCTCCAGTTCCATCCACGTTGCTACAAAAGGCCATATTTCATTTTTTCTCATTGCCACGTAATATTCCATTGTGTATATAAACCACAATTTCTTTATCCATTCATCAGTTGATGGACATTTAGGCTCTTTCCATAATTTGGCTATTGTTGAGAGTGCTGCTATGAACATTGGGGTACAAGTGGCCCTATGCATCAGTGCTCCTGTATCCCTTGGATAAATTCCTAGCAGTGCTATTGCTGGGTCATAGGGTAGGTCTATTTTTAATTTTCTGAGGAACCTCCACACTGCTTTCCAGAGCGGCTGCACCAATTTGCATTCCCACCAACAGTGCAAGAGGGTTCCCGTTTCTCCACATCCTCTCCAGCATCTATAGTCTCCGGATTTGTTCATTTTGGCCACTCTGACTGGCGTGAGGTGATACCTGAGTGTGGTTTTGATTTGTATTTCCCTGATAAGGAGCGACGCTGAACATCTTTTCATGTGTCTGTTGGCCATCCGGATGTCTTCTTTAGAGAAGTGTCTATTCATGTTTTCTGCCCATTTCTTCACTGGGTTATTTGTTTCTCGGGTGTGGAGTTTGGTGAGCTCTTTATAGATTTTGGATACTAGCCCTTTGTCCGATATGTCATTTGCAAATATCTTTTCCCATTCCGTTGGTTGCCTTTTAGTTTTGTTGGTTGTTTCCTTGGCTGTGCAGAAGCTTTTTATCTTCATAAGGTCCCAGTAATTCACTTTTGCTTTTAATTCCCTTGCCTTTGGGGATGTGTCGAGTAAGAGATTGCTACGGCTGAGGTCAGAGAGGTCTTTTCCTGCTTTCTCCTCTAAGGTTTTGATGGTTTCCTGTCTCACATTTAGGTCCTTTATCCATTTTGAGTTTATTTTTGTGAATGGTGTGAGAAAGTGGTCTAGTTTCAACCTTCTGCATGTTGCTGTCCAGTTCTCCCAGCACTATTTGTTAAAGAGACTGTCTTTTTTCCATTGGATGTTCTTTCCTGCTTTGTCAAAGATGAGTTGGCCATACGTTTGTGGGTCTAGTTCTGGGGTTTCTATTCTATTCCATTGGTCTATGTGTCTGTTTTGGTGCCAATACCATGCTGTCTTGATGATGACAGCTTTGTAGTAGAGGCTAAAGTCTGGGATTGTGATGCCTCCTGCTTTGGTCTTCTTCTTCAAAATTCCTTTGGCTATTCGGAGCCTTTTGTGGTTCCATATGAATTTTGGGATGGCTTGTTCTAGTTTCAGGAAGAATGCTGGTGCAATTTTGATTGGGATTGCATTGAATGTGTAGATAGCTTTGGGTAGTATTGACATTTTGACAATATTTATTTTTCCAATCCATGAGCAGGGAATGTCTTTCCATTTCTTTAAATCTTCCTCAATTTCCTTCATAAGCTTTCTATAGTTTTCAGCATACAGATCCTTTACATCTTTGGTTAGATTTATTCCTAGGTATTTTATGCTTCTTGGTGCAATTGTGAATGGGATCAGTTTCTTTATTTGTCTTTCTGTTGCTTCATTGTTAGTGTATAAGAATGCAACTGATTTCTGTACATTGATTTTGTATCCTGCAACTTTGCTGAATTCCTGTATCAGTTCTAGCAGACTTTTGGTGGAGTCTATCGGATTTTCCATGTATAATATCATGTCATCTGCAAAAAGCGAAAGCTTGACTTCATCTTTGCCAATTTTGATGCCTTTGATTTCCTTTTGTTGTCTGATTGCTGATGCTAGAACTTCCAGCACTATGTTAAACAGCAGCGGTGAGAGTGGGCATCCTTGTCGTGTTCCTGATCTCAGGGAAAAAGCTCTCAGTTTTTCCCCGTTGAGGATGATGTTAGCTGTGGGCTTTTCATAAATGGCTTTTATGATCTTTAAGTATGTTCCTTCTATCCCGACTTTCTCAAGGGTTTTTATTAAGAAAGGGTGCTGGATTTTGTCAAAGGCCTTTTCTGCATCGATTGACAGGATCATATGGTTCTTCTCTTTTTTTTTGTTAATGTGATGTATCACGTTGATTGATTTGCGAATGTTGAACCAGCCCTGCATCCCAGGAATGAATCCCACTTGATCATGGTGAATAATTCTTTTTATATGCCGTTGAATTCGATTTGCTAGTATCTTATTGATAAATTTTGCATCCATATTCATCAGGGATATTGGCCTGTAGTTCTCTTTTTTTACTGGGTCTCTGTCTGGTTTAGGAATCAAAGTAATACTGGCTTCATAGAATGAGTCTGGAAGTTTTCCTTCCCTTTCTATTTCTTGGAATAGCTTGAGAAGGATAGGTATTATCTCTGCTTTAAACGTCTGGTAGAACTCCCCTGGGAAGCCATCTGGTCCTGGACTCTTATTTGTTGGGAGATTTTTGATAACCGATTCAATTTCTTCACTGGTTATGGGTCTGTTCAAGCTTTCTATTTCCTCCTGATTGAGTTTTGGAAGAGTGTGGGTGTTCAGGAATTTGTCCATTTCTTCCAGGTTGTCCAATTTGTTGGCATATAATTTTTCATAGTATTCCCTGATAATTGTTTGTATCTCTGAGGGATTGGTTGTAATCATTCCATTTTCATTCATGATTTTATCTATTTGGGTCATCTCCCTTTTCTTTTTGAGAAGCCTGGCTAGAGGTTTGTCAATTTTGTTTATTTTTTCAAAAAACCAACTCTTGGTTTCGTTGATCTGCTCTACAGTTTTTTTAGTTTCTATATTGTTTATTTCTGCTCTGATCTTTATTATTTCTCTTCTTCTGCTGGGCTTAGGCTGCCTTTGTTGTTCTGCCTCTAGTTCCTTTAGGTGTGCTGTTAGATTTTGTATTTGGGATTTTTCTTGTTTCTTGAGATAGGCCTGGATTGCAATGTATTTTCCTCTCAGGACTGCCTTTGCTGCGTCCCAAAGCGTTTGGATTGTTGTATTTTCATTTTCGTTTGTTTCCATATATTTTTTAATTTCTTCTCTAATTGTCTGGTTGACCCACTCATTCGTTAGTAGGGTGTTCTTTAACCTCCATGCTTTTGGAGGTTTTCCAGACTTTTTTCTGTGGTTGATTTCAAGCTTCATAGCATTGTGGTCTGAAAGTAAGCATGGTATAATTTCAATTCTTGTAAACTTATGAAGGGCTGTTTTGTGACCCAGTATATGATCTATCTTGGAGAATGTTCCATGTGCACTCGAGAAGAAAGTATATTCTGTTGCTTTGGGATGCAGAGTTCTAAATATATCTGTCAAGTCCATCTGATCCAATGTCTCATTCAGGGTCCTTTTTTCTTTATTGACCATGTGTCTAGATGATCTATCCATTTCTGTAAGTGGTGTATTAAAGTCCCCTGCAATTACCACATTCTTATCAATAAGGTTGCTTATGTTTATGAGTAATTGTTTTATATATTTGGGGGCTCCTGTATTCGGTGCATAGACATTTATAATTGTTAGCTCTTCCTGATGGATAGACCCTGTAACTATTATATAATGTCCTTCTTCATCTCTTGTTACAGCCTTTAATTTAAAGTCTAGTTTGTCTGATATAAGTATGGCTACTCCAGCTTTCTTTTGGCTTCCAGTCGCATGATAAATAGTTCTCCATCCCCTCACTCTCAATCTAAAGGTGTCCTCAGGTCTAAAATGAGTCTCTTGTAGACAGCAAATAGATGGGTCTTGTTTTTTTATCCATTCTGATACCCTATGTCTTTTGGTTGGCGCATTTAATCCATTTACATTCAGTGTTATTATAGAAAGATACGGGTTTAGAGTCATTGTGATGTCTGTATGTTTTATGCTTATAGTGATGTCTCTGGGACTTTGTCTCACAGGGTCCCCCTTAGGATCTCTTGTGGGGCTGGTTTAGTGGTGACAAATTCCTTCAGTTTTTGTTTGTTTGGGAAGACCTTTATCTCTCCTTCTATTCTAAATGACAGACTTGCTGGATAAAGGATTCTTGGCTGCATATTTTTTCTGTCTAGCACCCTGAAAATCTCGTGCCAATTCTTTCTGGCCTGCCAAGTTTCAAAAGAGAGATCAGTCACGAGTCTTATAGGTCTCCCTTTATATGTGAGGGCACGTTTACCCCTTGCTGCTTTCAGAATTTTCTCTTTATCCTTGTATTTTGCCAGTTTCACTATGATATGTCGTGCAGAAGATCGATTCAAGTTACGTCTGAAGGGAGTTCTCTGTGCCTCTTGGATTTCAATGCCTTTTTCCTTCCCCAGTTCAGGGAAGTTCTCAGCTATTATTTCTTCAAGTACCCCTTCAGCACCTTTCCCTCTCTCTTCCTCCTCTGGGATACCAATTATGCGTATATTATTTCTTTTTAGTGTATCACTTAATTCTCTAATTTTCCCCTCATACTCCTGGATTTTTTTATCTCTCTTTTTCTCAGCTTCCTCTTTTTCCATAACTTTATCTTCTAGTTCACCTATTCTCTCCTCTGCCTCTTCAAGCCGAGCTGTGGTGGTTTCCATTTTGTTATGCATTTCGTTTAAAGCGTTTTTCAGCTCCTCATGACTGTTTCTTAGTCCCTTGATCTCTGTAGCAAGAGATTCTCTGCTGTCCTGTATACTGTTTTCAAGCCCAGCGATTAATTGTATGACTATTATTCTAAATTCACTTTCTGTTATGTTATTTAAGTCCTTTTTGATCAGCTCATTAGCTGTTGTTATTTCCTGGAGATTCTTCTGAGGGGAGTTCTTCCGCTTGGTCATTTTGGATAGTCCCTGGCGTGGTGAGGACCTGCAGGGCACTTCCCCTGTGCTGTGGTGTATACCTGGAGTTGGTGGGCGGGCCGCAGTCAGACCTGATGTCTGCCCCCAGCCCACCGCTGGGGCCACAGTCAGACTGGTGTGTGCCTTCTCTTCCCCTCTCCTAGGGGCGGGATTCACTGTGGGGTGGTGTGGCTCGTCTGGGCTACTTGCACCCTGCCAGGCTTGTGATGCTGGGGATCTGGCGTATTAGCTGGGGTGGGTAGGCAAGGTGCACGGGGGCAGGAGGGGCAGGCTTAGATCGCTTCTCCTTAGGTGATCCACTTCAGGAGGGGCCCTATGGCAGCGGGAGGGAGTCAGATCCGCTGCCGGAGGTTTGGCTCCGCCGAAGCGCAGAGTTGGGTGTTTGCGCGGAGCGAGCAAGTTCCCTGGCAGGAACCAGTTCCCTTTGGGATTTCGGCTGGGGGATGGGCGGGGGAGATGGCGCTGGCGAGCGCCCTTGTTCCCCACCAAACTGAGCTCTGTTGTCAGGGGGCTCAGCAGCTCTCCCTCTGGTTGTCCTCCAGCCTTCCCGCTTTCCGAGCAGAGCTGTTAACTTATGACCTCCCAGACGCTAAGTCGCGCTTGTTGTGGGAACACAGTCCGTCAGGCCCCTCCGCTTTTGCAAGCCCGACTCGGGGGCTCTGCTTGGCCGGCGAGCCGCCCCTCCACCCCGGCTCCCTCCCGCCAGTCCGTGGAGCGCGCACCGCCTCGCCGCCCTTCCTACCCTCTTCCGTGGGCCTCTCGTCTGCGTTTGGCTCCGGCGACTCCGTTCTGCTAATCCTCTGGCGGTTTTCTGGGTTATTTAGGCAGGTGTAGATGGAATCTAAGTGATCAGCAGGACGTGCGGTGAGCCCAGCGTCCTCCTAAGCCGCCATCTTGCCGCAACTCCAGACTTCTTAAAGGAATGTACAGGAAATTATTTTGACGATCATGGAGTTGAGGGGACCTATGAAAGACATTAAACCTCAAACCCGTAAAAAACATTAACAGTTTTTATTTTATAAATAAAAACAATGAGATAATGACACCAAATTTAAATGCAATAGCAAACTGGCAGAAGATGTTTGCAACAGATATGGCAGAGAAAGAACCATTAAGAGGTTCCTACAGTCAATAAGGAAATGCAAATAACCTAATAAGATAAATAAACAATAGTTACAAACTGTCAATTCTTAGAAAAAATACAAATGACCAGCATACATCTGAAAATACACTTAAACTCATCAGATTTCAAGAAAATTCAAAGTGGCAATTTTCCCCCATCAGATTAGCAAAATTTGAAAAAGACTAGTATGCCAACTAATGCTCTCATGAACCATTGGTCAGTATTTAACTTGGTTCAGTCTTTCTCAGGTCAATTTGATGATATTTTTTTTAAGATTTACATATTCTTTAGCCAACAATTAATTCTTTCTTTAAAATTCCATGTTTAATGTCCTTGTTCTCTCCTGCAGATGTTCTTGCTAGATCTCCACCCTTCAATGTGTGATGTCAAAACTCACATGCTCAGTTTCAGCCAGGAATACTTCCAAAGCTACAACTCGGTTTCTCCCCACCTGTTCAGCTGTAGTCTCTCAACCACACACCCAGGTGGCTGGGTTAAATTTCAGCCCCATTGTGTGACAGAATCAGAACCCTCTTCTAAGACCATGTAGGCAAAAGGTGAAAAATTCAACTACCTGCTGGATTTCAGAAAGTAAAAGAAATGAATAAAGCAGGGAGAGTAGAAGTATATATGCTAGTGGTAGGCTTTGGAAAGCAAACTACAATGCATGTACTCTGGCCAAAGTAATCCATATTTATATATGAAATATCCAGACTTTTAAGTAGTTCACTAATTTTAGTTGGTTCACAAAAATAGTTCACTGAAAGTTTAGTTGGTTCACTAAAATATAATTTGTGGAGGGCAAAGGAAACATAATTTGACTCATGAGCAATTTCTTGATAAGCCTCCAATCTAGCTGTGGCTACCAGTCCAATGTTAACTTGATTCACGATTAGTTTCCCCTGGTGGCATATAGTGCCCTGACTGGCCCACACACCCTAGGTGAAGCCATCACAATTCACTGGAGGCTCTAGAAGTACTGATCTTCCAAAAATAAAGGGTCTTGTTAGGTCACCTTTCCCAAAGCTCCTTGGCTTCTCTGCAGATAGATAAACCTCTTACCAGTGACAATTCTGTATACCAAGAGGATGGTGTGGGATTGAACAGTATTTAATTAAACCACTGAAGGTCCTGGTGATCTTCCCACAAACAAGGGTGACTGCTCATCCTTTTATTACAAAGTCACTCAAGTGACTCAACCAGAACATAAATCTGCTACAACTCTATTCTCTCTTCCCCCAGAAAGAGACACATCTGGTATATCACACATTGAAAAATTAATGTTCTGTATACTAATTCCCCAACCACATGATGGCTAGTACAAAAGCTGTACATTTAGAGTGTTAGATAAACAACAAACACAAAATGTGTTCTGCTTACAGAGAAAGAGTTAAGGGATCACAACCTCTAATTTAAAGACCAAGGTTACTTTATCCAGTTCAGAGAGTAGGCACTGTTTTCATAGAATAATGAATCACATTTTTTCTGCCCCACAGAATTCTAATGCTGTCAAGAATGGTAAGATAGATGATCCTATTTAAAATTATATTTTACAAAGCAAAACAGATATAACTCAGTAACTGTGCATCTAATTGACTTAATTGCCTCATTTATCACATGACTTAAGTGAGCTGATGTTTTCTACTCTGCTTCACCCATGTAATTCTTGTAATGTAAGAGCTGAGACATGGTGCCAGGCATGAGCGAGAAATCCTCTCTCCTGAGAAAAGATATCATTGAAGTGATGTTGGCTTTGGGTTCCAGTTTATTGAAAAATCAATGTCCATTTGTGCGACCAACACATATGGCTTTCTTCCAGGCTGATGATGGCTTTGGGAGGCTGGCTATCACCTAATGAAGTCAGATCAGCTTACCCAACACCCAAGTTACAGTTGGCAAAGTGACTTTGTCATTAAAATCCAGTTTATCATTCCTGTTGGTGTTTTTCTTCCCATCTCACCCCCTCCTATCTATTTCTCCTGAAGCCACAGTATTGTTTTTCTCTCTGTAGATAACAGACCAATGGCTCCAGTTTTAACATTTAAAAGGGACTCTGTATGATGTTTGGTTCTCAAAGGATAAACAACTTTTTCATATGTATGTGTCTATCATTAAAGGCAGAAAAACACATATATAAGTAGATAGTCCAACTCAGACTTGACTCAAAATAGACATTTTTACAACTCAGAGCCAGATTTGTAATGGGCTCCATTGAAATTCATCAGGTTAGCTGTCTTGGGTAAATCAACAAAGCTAAGTTTGTTTAATGTGTTGATACATTCCAATAAACAGAGTCCAGCTAACATTTTACATGAGGCTTTTAAAAAAATAATTACCAGTAAAGTAATACCATTTCTCCATTATTAAATGGAGTGGCAGTCTAAATTGCAATGCTGTTTTTTCCCCCAGTGTTCTTTTTCCCTGGAGAATACCCCCAGAGTGATAGTCACTGGCATCAGAAGCTGGTAAGGCAGTGGGTTTTTTTTTCCCTTCTGAATCTGCCAAAAGCAACAAATAATTCTGTTAGGAAGTGCCAGCTCCATCACTAAGCATGGTCACTAGATTCTTACTTGGGTCTATTCTGTGAAGACCTCCCTCTCTATTAGTTAGGAATGTTTTGATTACAGGTAACGAAACTGGCTGATGTTAGGGGAAAAGAAGAAAAAGAAAAATTTATATATATAAATATGCAAGGATGGCACAGAATCAATGGGAAGATAAAGAACCAGCATAAGACTGGATATGAACCAAAGCATTTTATGCCAAGAGGGAAGAGGCCAAGGTCTTTCAGCCTAAACAGGCTGGTCTAGAGCTGCTGCTACATGCAGGACACCATGGCTGCTGCTGCTGCTATGAAAGAATCTAAATGTCTTTTGTCCCTTGCTAAAAATCACACTCCCATGCTGGAGCCTCTGGTTGATTGGGCCTCGCAAAAAACTTGTAGTCAAAATAAGATATTAGAAACAAGAGAATATATAGTCATTTGTGCTTAGCATTCCTAAAGACAACAAACATTTAAAAGTCTGCAATGACTATAGCATGTCTGAACTGGCAAGTGGTATAAACTGGAAGTGATCAAGGATATTTTGAAGGATTCAAGTTCACTGCAATTTTGACCATGAAGAAATGCCATCTACTGAGAGAGAGAGAGAGAGAGAGAGAGAGAGAGAGAGTCATGTTAAGAATTTTATGTAAATAAACATGTTCCTGTAGGAGGCATAATAAATAGGGAACCAAAAGATATGGGAATAAGCTAGTTAGGAAGTAGAGTCTCCAATAAAAATCTCAAGGTTAGGGGTATAAAATTGGTGTACAGAAATCGGTTGCATTTTTATACACCAATAATGAAGCAACAGAAAGAGAAATAAAGAAACTTATCCCATTTACAATTCCTAGGAATTATAAAATATCTAGGAATAAACATAACCAAAGATGTAAAAGATCTGTATGCTGAAAATTATAGAAAGCTTATGAAGGAAATTGAAGAAGACACAAAGAAATAGAAAAACATTCCATGCTCATGGATTGGAAGAATAAATATTGATAAAATGCCAATACTACCCAAAGCAATCTACACATTCAATGCAATCCCAATCAAAATTGCACTGACATTCTCAAAGCTAGAACAATTAATTCTAAAATTTGTATGGAACTACAAAAGACCCTGATCAGCCACAGTAATAGTGAAGAAGAAAACCAAAGTGGGAGGCATCACAATCCCAGACTTTAGCCTCTACTGCAAAGCTTTAATCATCAAGACAGTATGGTACTGGCACAAAAACAGACACATAGCCAATTGAATAGAATAGAGAACCCAGAATTGGACCCACAAATGTATGGCCAACTAATCTTTGACAAAGCGGGAGAGAGCATCCAGTGGAAACAAGACAGTCTCTTTAGCAAATGGTGCTGGGAGAACTGGAAAGCAACATGCAGAAGAATGAAAGTGGACCATTTCTTACACCATACACAAAAACAAACTCAAAATGGATGAAAGACCTAAATGTGAGGCAGGAAACCATCAAAACCTTAGAGGAGAAAGCAGACAACAACCTCTTTGACCTCAGCCGCAGCAACTTCTTGCTTGACACATCTACAAAGGCAAGGGAACTAAAAGCAAAAATGAACTATGGGGACCTCACCAAGATTAAAAACTTCTGCCCTGCAAAAGAAACAATCAACAAAACTGAAAGGCAACAGACAGGATGGGAAAAGATATTTGCAAATGACATATCGGATAAAGGATTAGTATCCAAAATCTATAAAGAACTTACCAAACTCAACACACAAAAAAACAAATAATCCAGTGAAGAAATGGGCAGAAGACATGAATGGACACTTTTCCAAAGAAGACATCAAGATGGCCAACAGACACATGAAAAGATGCTCAATGTCACTCATAATCAGGGAAATACAAATCAAAGCCACACTGAGATATCACCTCACACCGGTCAGAATGGCTAAAATTAACAACTCAGGAAACTACAGATGCTGGCAAAGATGTGGAGAAATGGGAACCCTGTTGCACTGTTGGTGGGAATGCAAACTGGTGCAGCTGCTCTAGAAAACAGTGTGGAGGTTCCTCAAAAAATTAAAAATAGAACTATCCTACAACCCAGCAATAGCACTACTAGGAATTTACCCAAGGGATACAGAAGTTCTAAGGCATAGGAGCACATGTACCCCAATGTTTATGGCAGCGCTTTCAACAATAGCCAAATTATGGAAAGATCCTAAATGTCCATCAACTAATGAATAAAGAAGATATGATTTATATATACAATGGAATACTACTTAGAAATGAGAAAGAATGAAATCATGCCATTTGCAGCAACGAGGATGGAACTGGAAGGTATTAAGCCAAATGAAATAAGTCAGTCAGAGAAGGACAGATATCATATGTTTTCACTCATATGTGGATCTTGAGAAACTTAACAGATGACCAGGCAGTGGGGGGGAGGGGGTGTGGGGGGGGGAAGGGAAGGGGAAAAATAGTTACAAAGAGAGAGGGAGGGAGGCAAACCATAAGAGGCTCTTAAATACAGACAACAAACTGAGGGTGGACAGGGGGGTGGGGAGAGGGAAAATGCTTGATGGGCATTGAGGAGGGCACTTGTTGGGATGAGCACTGGGTGTTGTATGTAAGCCAATTTGACAATAAATTCTATTTTAAAAATCTCAGGGTTAGGATGAAATATAAATAGAACATAAATTCATAGTGTTCTGCAATTGTAAGGCATATCAACAAATGATTTTAGGATACACACATGCATGTGTGCACGCACACACACACAATTTCTGTACTCCTCTTGCATAGTATTTTATTGGACAAATAACAAAACTCCGGTGTAGTCCTTGGTTAAGGCAATATGTTTGATTCCGGTCAACAGATTTATTTTAAAAGCCTTCAAGTGGGAGAAGTGAAAGGAATCTGCATTTATTGAGTGTTCATGGTGTTTTAAGCATCTTTCCATATCATATTACTTAATCCCTACAACATGTCTCCAACATAAGTATGAGCTGCTCAACTTAATGATAATAATGATTAAATTTGGGGAATGTATGAGCTTTGCTCAAGGTCACATATAGCAAAAACGATACTCATGTACTCATAGTCCTTGTGTTTCATCTCCCACTCCTCAGTCTGACTTGTGACCCTATCACTTCAGTAAAACAACTCTAACAAAGTTTATCAGCAATTTCCATGTGACTAAATTCATTGGATACTTTTCAGTTCTCGCCTTACATCATTCCAGCAGCATCTCACACATTGTACAATTCTCTCCTTCTGGAAACACTCTTATCTAAGTCACCTTTGCTGCTATATCAAAATGCCATAAACTTTGTGTTTTAAACAACAGAAATTTATTTTCTCACAATTATGGAAGCTGGAATTTCAAGATCAAGGTGCCCACAGATTTGGTGCCTGGTGAGGACCTACTTTCTGGCTTTCAGAGGGCTACCTTCTTGCTGTGTGCCCAAATGATCTGTTCTTTAGGGGAACAAGAAGAGAGAGAAGGCTCTTGTGTTTCTTCTTCCTCTTATATGGGCACAAATTCCATCATGGGGACTCTACCCTCATGACCTCATCCAAACCTCATTACCTCCTTGCCTTCAAATAACATCGTGTTGGGGATTAGGATTTCAACATATTAATTTTTGAAGGTGTCATAAGTAAGAGATGAATCACTGGGTTCTACCCCTGAAGCCAAGACTACACTGTATGTTAACTAACTTGAATTAAAAAAAAGTAATATTTGGGGCACCTGGGTGGCTCAGTTGTTTGAACATCTGACTTTGGCTCAGGTCATGATCTCATGGTTCATGGGTTCGAGACCCACGTTGGGCTCTGTGCTGACAGCTCAGAGCCTGAAGCCTGCTTCAGATTCTGTGTCTCCCTCTCTCTCTGCCCCTCCCCTGCTCTCACTCTGTCTCTCTCAAAAGTAAATAAATAGGAAAAAACATTTAAAAAAAGTAATAGTACTTCAAAATACTAAACTGAACTTATAACCTGCTCCCCCACAAAAAATATCTCTCCAACATATATACATACATACATACATACATACTTGATCTTTTCTAGAATACTGTGTTACAAGGAATGGCACCACCATGAATTACACTGCAATTTTCATTTATTGGCATAATTAGTGTCTGTTAGTTTATAATCAGTCAGCCAAGATATTAATTGTGCAACTACTATCTGTTCCAGTACTATTCTAAACTCTGGGCAAACAGTGGTGACCAAAACAGGCAGAGTCCCTATGTTAAGAATTATATGATCTAGTGAGGTGATACATAAAATAAAAAAAAACAGGGAAAGAGGTTAAGGTGTGATTGGAAGAGCTGCTATAGCTAGGGAAGCCCATTCTTAAAAAAAAATTTTTAATGTTTACTTTTGAGAGAGAGAGACAGAGTGTGAGCAGGGGAGCGGCAGACACACACACACACACACACACACACACACACACACAGAATCTGAAGCAGGCTCCAGGCTCCGAGCTGTCAGCACAGAGCCTGATGCAGGGCTCAAACTCACAAACCATGAGATCATGACCTAAGCCAGTCAGATGCTTAACTGACTGAGCCACCCAGGCACCCCTAGGGAAGCCCATTCTGAAAAGATACCAAATGATTTGAGACTTGAACAATGGAAAAAGGGAAGCCACATGGCATTGTTGAGGAAGAGGAATCAAGTAGAAGGAGCAGCAACTATAAAGGTCTTGAGATGCAGTTGAGTTTTACATGTTCTAGAACCCAAATGCAAGCCAGTATGGCTGGACCGTAGTGCAAGAGAAGGATAGTGGAGGGAGGGAGGTTAGAAAGTTCTGCAAGACAATGACATTCAGATCAGATCTCTGGAGTAACAAAGAAGTAAAACAATGACAACAAAAAGCTAGGTTAACAGTTGAAGAAAAAGTTACACTTATAAGAAGTTAGATAGTGGTTTGTCATTGTACCTCCTGAAACATAAGGAATAGAAAACAGGCCTGGCATATTCTCAATCTTGATATCTACTTTCATACTGTCCCCCTTTTAGGGGAAGTTTAGAGGCAGATGTGATGGACTTTATTCCATGTCTCTAAAATCACCCCATGGTGAATGGACAAAAACTGATGAGTTCAGAAAATTGTGAGAAGACTGGGAATTTTGGCTAAAATGTTTCTTGTATACAAAGGATTGAACATAGAAATTCTATTGACATCTAATTACTGGCATGTGCAGGCTGATAAGTGTTACCAAATGCCTTCCTAAATAAGTATAGGGTGGTGTGGAAAGAACTGTTTCTCTGTTGGTTAAATGGTGAAAGCAGTAACCTATTAAGAGAATTATTCTCAGAGACTGAATGCTAATTGATTTTATGTGCATGTCAAGAAGCCAATCAATGACAGGCTTGCTGCAAAATAGCAGAGCAAAGAAAAATATACAAAGCAGATTGTAGTCAAATGTGGAAAGCATCTGACCTTATCACTGAAAAGATCTAGTTTAATGAACATTTTACCAGTTTGACATCCATAAACTGCATAAAATCCATGATCTGGAATCTCTTGAATTTCACTCTGAATAATTGTAGATACATGTAAATTTGTTTAATAAAGGAAAACAACTTTATAACTTCAAAACCCTAAAAAAATTTCCATTGAAATGAAATTTATATAATATAAAATTAGCTATTTTTAGGTGTATAATTGTTGGCATTTGTACGTTGTGCAAAAATCATTGTCTAGTTTTGAACTATATAGTTCCAAAAAGTGGAAACAACCCAAATGTTCACTAACAGATGAATGAATAAACAAAATCTGATATATCCTTACAAATGAATATTACTCAGCCATAAAAAGTGAAGTACTGATACATGCTACAATGTGGATGAACCTAGAAAACATGCTAAGTGAGAAAAAAAAAGACCAAATAGGTAACATTATATGGTTCCATTTATACAAACTTTCCAGTTTAGGTAAATCCATAGAAACTTTATAATTTGTGATATGATGAGTGATGGCTGACTTCTCCTCTAAGCACTGTAAACCTTTATGAATGTTGGGACTATACCCTATTCATCTGTTTCCTCAGCCCAAAACATAGTTCTTGGCACATAGAAAACCTTCTGTATCAGTCAAGGTTCTTATAGAAGTAGAACCACCAGGATATATATGTGTATAATATTTACAGTATTTATCATAGGGACTTGACCTTCCATGGTTAATAGAGGCAGAAGAACTAGTCTATGTGATGTTTAGTTTCTAAGTCTAGCGCTGGAACCAGATGTCCATGTGCAGGTAGTTGGGAATGCAAGATGGTTAAGGACTGGGGGAAAAATACAAACTGGAAACTGTGAGTTTGAACTGGAACCCTTGAGAATGAGCGAATGAACTGGAACCTCTACATGTTCCTTATCACCTCCAAGTTTACAGTTTTAATGATGAAGGTTTTTTTCAGAAGCTAGTGCCTGCCCCATTGTCACAGACCTAAACACAAACCTGGACCAGGAGTTGGAGAACTTAGAGCAGGAGATGTGGTAGGGTCTCGAGGAGTTACTGCTGCCACCCTCCAGCCAGAAAGCCAGGAGGTTAGCTCCAATAGCAGGAGCTGCAGAAGTGCCCTGTACTGCACCAGCCTTCTCAGCACTAGAAGACAGCTGGGCTTCACTTGTATCTTCCATGTCTGCACCTGAACTAATCCCATGAAGGAAAGGTGGATTCTGGGAAATGTACTTCAAGCTTGGTTAAATTGATGTAATGCCTACAATTACCAGGAATGCTTCTGGAAAAATGAGTAAACAAATGCAAGATACAATGCTCTAGCAAGCATTTCTGTAATTTCCTTGCCTGCAGAGTATATGAGAAATATTTTTCAAGTACCCATATAGACGAGAAAATCGATTGAGCACTCTGCTAGCATTGTTGTTTTATTATATCTTCACAACAACCCTATGACATAATCACAATTTTTATTACACAATTAATTTTTTTTAATTTAATGATACAGGTATTATTACAAAGATCAAGCAAAAGAAGCACAAATTGTTAACAATAGGTACTTAGCCTCAGTAGCAAATAACTGACCTAGAAAACCAGATTTAGATCTATCCCATTATAAAGCCCATGTACTGTCCACTATATTGCCCTGTGCTCCACAGTCCCACCTTGATTTTCTCCATTTTATGTATAGTGAAGTTTTCTGCTGCTTTCTCCTCTTTTCCATCTTCCTCCTTTTCAAGAAAAAAAAAACTATCTTTTTCTTCCCGTGTAACTGCTATTTTGGACAGCTGAGTTGTATAATGTATACTTGTTCAATGGTGCCTGTCAGAGATATTATGAGATTCAGCATCAGAAAATGACAGAATCCTTTCCTTTTTTTCTCTTAGGAGTGAATTATTCTCTCCCTCCTGGTCTCTTTGCTGTGCCCTCTGCTGTTAAACCCACTTCCATGCTCTCAGTGATCTTCCATAAAACCATGAGCACGTCAAATTCTGAGATATTCTTCTCATCTGTTTGTGGGTGAGTCTCACAGGTCTCCAAAAAGTGTGCTGTTTTGCAATAACATAATACTCAATATTATCACAAAAAGACTTACTATATAATTAGCAGATTAAAGAATTGTGTGTATTATCTGCCTAAGATCAAGCACAAAAGTGTTAATGACTGTTTTTGGGTACTTACCATGAGCACGGTCTGAGATAAGAGTTTTATATGAATTATCTAATTAATCTAAATGACCACTCAATGAAAGAGTTAATTATATGTTGATTAAAAAAATTTTTTTAATGTTTATGTATCTTTGAGAGACAGAGAGAGACAGAGCGCAAGCAGGGGAAGGGCAGAAAGAGAGGGAGGCACAGAATCCGAAGCGCTCCAGGCTCTGAGCTGTCAGCAGAGCCTAATGTGGGGCTCAAACCCACAAACATTAGATCATGACCTGAGCCAAAGTCGGACGCCTAACCGACTGAGTTTTAAATGAAAAAATCTGAGGCTTAGAGAAATTTAAAAATTTGCTCAAAGATATAGATAAGTAAATTATCAGGTCCATTTGATCTGAAAGCCCTTGGTCTTAATTATCATGAAATTTCATTTAAAACTCCTTACCAAATTCTTCCTATTTTATCTAACAAATATCCATTGAGTGCTTACTAGATGTTCCAGTATTAATAGCAGGTTAAAATGCCATCACACAGGATAAAATAAGGAATATAGTCACGATCATATTCTTTTGTTCTAATAGCTATCTTCCAAGCCAGTGTATAAAATATGTATTAATATTTGGTAGGTGGAAGCCTTTTTGAAGTGTCTCTCCAGAAAGGCTGGGAATGCAGTAATTTCCCCCAACGACATTAAGATTGTTGCTCTTGTTTTAGTAGGCAGTAGTTAGGTACATCTAACAACTGCAAGTTTAATTGACTGAATTTTTAAAATTCAAGCTTTTGTCTGTGTATTTTATGTACACAAAACAAACTAGGAAAGGATATGTCTTATTTTCATAAATTTTACCTTTTCGTTACAATGCTCTGTGAAGATAGGGATCTAGAGAATAGAAGAACCCAACTTATGGTAACAAATGGTTATGGAGATTTCTGCCGCTACAACACTGGATCCTCTCTCAAGCTGTTTCAGATTGTCCTTTTGCTATTTGTACTATAGTTTCCTCTCTCCCCTTCATAATGTCCTCCCCCCCCCCCCCCCGCCGCTTTTCATCTTAGATCTTTAGTGCATCCACAGTGGAAAGGCTGTGAAACTTGACTGGAAGGGGAAATTTCATTAGAGAATATAGAGCACAAGAACACTGGAGACCTGGCCAAAGTGATCTTCTCTAAAGTCTGTCATCTACTTCTTTTCACAGCACATATGGGATTCTTGATTGGAATAGCCAGTGGCTGTCCACTCGGTCTAGTGTTTGCTAAAGCGATTCTTTAACCTAGAGCTTCAGTGAAACAACAATAAGAGTCACAGAGATGATTCCTCCACAACATGGGATCAGAACTATGTCTGGTTTAACTTAAGCTACTTTTGTGAATATTGCATTGTATGTGATAGATGGATTCTGACACAAGCTTCATTTCCTCCTTCACTGTGTGAATTAATTTGGCTTGCCATGGCCCAGAGCATAATACTTTGTCATGGTTTGCATTTTGCTTTCTCTCTTTGTACAGAGTTAACTGATCCTCTTTTTTTGTATTTTTGTTTTTGTTTTTATGTGATTACCTGATATCTCTTCTTCTTTTGCAAGTATACTCAAAGTTTACTTTATCAACTGAGTTGTTTAAGGGAAATACTTCCTTCAATATTTCTGAAGATGATCTACTTCCAATTATCCCTCACCCTGGATATCTGTCCTGGGTACCTGGCTTTCATTGTTTTGTTGCTTGTTTTTCATATATATACTTTTTTTTTTCAGAGAGAGAGACAGATTGTGAGTGGGAGAGGGGCAGAGCAAAAGGGAGATGCAGAATCCGAAGCGGGTGTTAGGCTCTAAGCTGTTAGCACCGAGCCCAACGCAGGGCTCAAACTCACGAACCATGAGATGATGACCTGAGCTGAAGTTGGACACTTAACTGACTGAGCCACCCAGGCACCCCCACTTGCCTTTCCTTTAAAAATAATGTTTAGGGGCGCCTGGGTGGCGCAGTCGGTTGAGCGTCCGACTTCAGCCAGGTCACGATCTCGCGGTCCGTGAGTTCGAGCCCCGCGTCAGGCTCTGGGCTGATGGCTCAGAGCCTGGAGCCTGTTTCCAATTCTGTGTCTCCCTCTCTCTCTGCCCCTCCCCCGTTCATGCTCTGTCTCTCTCTGTCCCCAAAAAAATAAATAAACGTTGAAAAAAAAATTTAAAAACAATGTTTATGTATTTATTTCGAGAGAGAAAGAGAGAGCACTTGCATGCGAGCAAGTGGGGGAGAGGCAGAGAGAGAGGGAGAGACAGAATCCCAAGCAGTCTCTGTGCTGTCAGCGCAGAGCCTGACACAGGGCTTGAACTCACGAACCATGAAATCATGACCTGAGCCAAGACAGAGTCAGACACTTAACCAACTGAGCCACCCAGATGCCCTATTTTTGCTTTTTAATCTTGACAGTTCTCTATCTATCTGTGCTGTGGTAATACTTCTCATGTATGAAATGGCTACCATATATAACCTCTTGCTTTCATAGTAATTCTTCAGAGTGGTGTTATCTCTGTTTTACAAATAAAAACCCAAGAATCTGAGAAATTCGACTATTTTTCTAAGGTCATACATCATGATTTAAATCTATGTCTATCTGAATTAAATCTCAGAGTTACTGAAAAGGTATTTTATCCATTTCTCAGTGTAGTGATATTTGAATGGAAGAAAATATGTAATGGTCATAAGGCATGGGGCTCTGCAGTTGGACTGCTTGGGCTCAAACTCTGGTTCCACCTTTATTGTCTAATTAACTTTGAATGAATTACTTGAAATTTCTGAGAAATAGTTTCCTCATCTATAGAATGGACATAATTATATTAGCTAACTTTCTGGGATACTGTGAGGACTAAACATGGTTTCACATATGATATCATCGTTAAAGGATGGTGGCTGGCATGTGGGAAGAATTTAGTACATGCTAGCTGCTGTTACTATTATTGTTATTATGTTTCCTAACTGAAAAGTAGTTTACTAAACAGAAACATTGGTGTCATGATGTTTACTGGGAAATAGCAATGAAATTCCCTCATGACTTTAGAAGTTCAGAGGTTTGAGTGTTTAACTATTTTATACCCATGGTCACATGGGGCCATATCTGTGCTGGAAGAAAGAAACGATTTTTTTCCTTTAAATTAGTGCTTTCCAAGCTATGGTAATATTACCCCTTTTTTTCTGTCCTGACTCTGTTCTTAAATATGAAGTGGAATATTCACCATTTACCACACAATGCATGAAGTAGCCTCATCCTATAAAACCCTATTCCTGGAAAACAACCTTGGCTTGGCTTTGGTGATTCTAAATGTGAGTATCAGAGTCCAAAATTGACTCCCTGGAAAGGCTGTTCAGACAGCAGTTAACAAATCACCCTCTAACAGGAAGAATTCCCGGACAAGCTGGGCAGGATCAGGGCTCTCACTTCCCATAAATCTCCTACCAGCCATTGCCCTTCTTTCTGGGAATTACCACTATTGTTTTCCATTTTCTCTTAATCCCTTCTTCTGACTTTCCCTCTTCACTTTCTATCCTCATTCCTTCCTTTCTTTTCTTCTCTTAGGGAATTAAAGGAGATATCAAAACCAAGTATAAAACTTACCCCTTGGTATGCCCTGTGTCTGTAATACTGTGTGTGCTGTGTATATTTAAAGTTGGGAATTTAGAACTTCAAGGGGAGGGATGATGTCTAGTCCTGCTCTGGATGATACCTAAAACAGAGCTTCCCACTCTGCCAAGGCCACAGAGTCATTGACGAGGGTCACATTCTCAAAACACACACACACACACACACACACACACACGCACACACACACATGCACGCATACATTTGTGGGTGTTAATCTTATTCAGTGCTCCATGGCATTGACCATAATACCTCAGATGTATTTGGAGAAAAATTATATTGAAATAATAATCATAAAAGCAATGAACAATTGGGGCTTCAATTTGGGTTGTAAGAATAATCTCTACAAAAGGATTAGAAAAGAAAGCCCAGGCACCTTGAACAAAACTTTCTCTTCTGCTTTGCTATAAAACATCTATTAAAGGCATGGTGGTCTTAGTTACTTAAAATATTGAAATTAGTTCAAACTGTCCCTCTCTGAATTTCCTGGTGTTTGCCTATACTGGAACATTCCTCACCTTGGTAAGGTGAGTCAGCTTTTTCCAGTTCTCTAGCTCATTAACTGACTTGTCCCTCTGCCAGTGGTTTCCAAACCACTCACAAGAGTGCGACAAAATTTCACTGGTATGAAGTAAAATGAGAAAAATAAGGATAATGTGAGGACTTTTTTTAGGGCTAAATTTATTTAATTGAAAGGAAGATCATTTACTCTGAAATTATGTAATTTCTATATTTTTGTGACAAAGCGGTCTTTCTTTTATGAAAAGATCTGCAAAAGAGGAAAATTGAGGAATCGTGGCCTTAAACTTTGGGAAATGTGAAATGGAAAAACCACCTTAGGCCACACATGGGGTGCATGTATGTGTGTGTGTTTATAGCCAGGCGCCCACCTCAAGGGATCAAGTAACTGGACAGTTCATAAAGGAGGCTCTGAACAGGGGACCCAGTATGGAGTGTTAGCCCCAGTTAGATGGTTGCTAAAGCAGAGGAGTTACTGAAACAGAAGGGGCAGTTCTTCTGTCATTACAGAAAAACTTTTACTCTTCACATTGCCCTTTTGGGCTGTATTTTCTTCCTCTGATTGGTGTCATTTTTAACCTGATTTCACTTGAATAAAATTGTTCCCTAGGGAAAGCCTTGATGAGCAGGCAACGAATTAGAACAGGAAATGAATGAAAAGAAAAAAAAATGCTCTGATGATATTCCTAGTTATAATGGTACTTTAAATGAATGTCATGGCTCAAGTTTTCTAGAAAACAGAATGCAGGACAAGGCTTGATTGATGATGCTTTTTGTTTGGAAGTGCAATTTCAGGACAGCAAAAAAGAGAGAAAAAAGAAGTGCTTTCACATGCATAGTGCATTTAATCATCTCAACAGAAATAAAGCAAGTAAGTGATCTAATTGAAATTTTGAGAAGCTGCTTTTAAATACCATTTTTGGACGTCCTTAGTGTTTCCATGATTAATAAATGAGTGAAGGCACTCAGGCAGGTGAATGGCCGGCCCAGGTCTATGTAGTGGGGGAGTGGCACAGCGGGATTCGGAATCAGGCTGAACTGTTGAGCCGATGGGCCTTCCCCATAACTGCAGACTGGCAGCACACGGCTTCTAGAGGGATCTCTGGGACAAAGATTATTATTCTAGTTTTGAAGAAAAAGGAAATAGATGCATTGGAGAGTTTAGTAATCTGTCTAAAAACAAACTAGCAAATCAAATCCAATTATGAAAAAGAAAGAAAAAAATAACAAAAATCAAATGATCATAGTGGGTTCGGGAAAAGCATTTGACAAAATACAACAGCCATTTATAATTTTTAAAAAAGCACAAAACTCGGAATAGAGGGGAACTTCCTCAACTTGAAAAAGAACATCTGCAAAAACATCAGCAAACTTCATATTTAATGGCAAGAAACTCAAAGATTTCCCACTAAGATTTGGAATAGGCAAGGATGTCCCTTCTTACCAGTTCCTTTTAACATTGTATTAGAAGTCCTAGCTAATGCATGAAGACAAAAAAGAAAATAAAAGGTATACAGATTGAGAAGGAAGAAACAAATACTTTATTTGCAAATGACATGATTGTCCATGTAGTAAATACAAAAGAATCAACAAAAATACTTTGAACTAATAAACTATTGTAGCAAGGTTGCAGGATTAACAAAGTTAATCTACAAAAGTCAATTGCTTTCTTGTATGCCAGCAATTAGCAAGTGGAATTTGAAATTACAAACACAGTAACATTTATATCATCATCCCTTCCCCAATGAAATACTTAGGTATTAGCCTAACAAAATACGTATAAGATTTGTAATGAAGAAGACTACAAAACTCTGAAGAGAGAAATCAAAGAATAATGAAATAAATGGGCAGTTACTTCACATTCATTGATAGAAAGACAATATCATCAAGATGTCTGTTCTTCCTAACTTGATCTATAGATTCAATGCAATCTGAATGAAAAACACAGGAAATTATTTTGTGGACAAATCAATTTAAAGTTTCTATGGAGAGGCAAAAGACCCAAAACAGCCAACACGATATTGGCAGAGAAAAAAAAAAGTTGGAGGAATGACACTATCCAACTTCAATATTTATTGTAAAGCTACCTGAATCAAGATAGTGTGGTATGGGTCAAAGAATAAACAGAGTAATGGAACAGAATGGAGAGCCCAGAAATAGGCCCACACAGATATAGAGAACTGATCTTTGACAAAGGAGCAAAGACAATAAAATAGAACAAGCATGGTCTTTTCAACAAATGGCACTAAAACAACTGAACATCTCTTTGTAAAAAAACTGAGCCAAGACACAGACTTTACAGCCTTTACAAAAATTAACTTAAAATGGATGGTAGACATAAATGTAAAACACAAAACTATAAAATTCCTAGAACAATAGGAGAAAATATATATGATCTTGGGTTTGGCCATCACTTTTTAGATGCAACACTAAAGATGAGATCCATGAAAGAACTAATTGATAATTCAGTTTTTCCGTAAATCTAAAACTGCCATAAAAAATAAAGTCTGTTTAAAACAAGCAAGCAAACAAACAAACAAACAAACCTGCAACAGACAAAGAGTGGATGGGGATGAGGTTTAAAAAAAAAAAGAAAAGAAAAAGAGTAGCAGACCCCTAGAGAGAGAGCACTGAATGGGAACCTGACCTTGGAGAATTGCTTCTAGACCCTGCTTTCCAATTAGTTAGCATTACCTTGGGAAAGTAGCAACTTCCCTAGGCTGCATTTCCTCTTAAGAAAGTAAGCATGTAGAATAGGTGATCTCTAAGCCTCTTTTAACCCTCCCACATGCTCAGTTTTGGAACAAAGTAATCGAGGATACTCTTGGGGGGCTCATGTAGGTGCTAGGAGTCCTGAGGAACTCAATGAGTCCTCTTGCCCCAAATTATTACCTTCTTTACCTGGTGTGTCCAATAGTAGTGACTCACTTTTTGTGTTATAAAGTCTATCTCTCTGCATATAGTAAAAGCAAATCCGGGGTGCCTGTGTGGCTCAGTCAGTTAAGCGTTTAACTTCAGATCAGGTCATGATCTCACAGCTCCTGAGTTGAAGCCCTGCATAGGGCTCTGTGTGGCTCAGGTCCTGGAATCTGCTTTGGATTCTGTGTCTCCCTCTCTCTGCCCCTCCCCTGCTTGCACTTCTCTCTCTCTCTCTCTCTCTCTCTCAAAAATAAACAGTAAAAAAAAAATAATAATAAAAAGCAGATTAATCCCTGCTTTGTAATACAACTACCCTTAAGAATTATATCTTCAGGCATAGGTTAGTTAGTGTGCATTTTGTCAGAGCAAAATCTAGTATGTATCAGGTGTTCAATATATTTGTTAAGTAAATGGGTGGATGAATCAATAATTTAAAGGAGAGGGGTGCAGAGGTGAGTAGAGCTGTAGGTGCACAGAATTGTTTAGGGTCATGGAAAGAGGCATGAGCCCTAGAACACGGAATATATGGAGAGAAGCCTCAGAGATAATTTTGCCTGCTTCACACTTATGCTTGAGACTTGCCCTGGGAACCCATTCCATCCCCAGTTTTCATCAGTCATTCATTTATTAAAGGGATGCCTGAGTGGCTCAGTGGGTTAAGCAGCTGACTCTTCTCAGCTTGATCTCAGGCTGTGAGTTCAAACCCCATGTTGGGCTCCACCTGGGGCGTGAAGCCTACATAAAGGGGGCAGGGGGGAAGAGTGAAAAATAAGAGTGAGAAAAATAGAGATCAAGATATAATCATTAATATTGACATTTCTTAAGTAACTACTATGTGCCAGAAACTGCACTCAGCATCAGGGATTCAATGGTGAGTGTATATACCTCTTCATAGAGTTATTTGACTGGTTCCTCACTTAATGCCCACACAGCAGAGTGGCTACCAGGCTTCCACCCACTTTCCTACTCTTGATACTCTTACACACCGACACAAAACTTAAGAAAGATTTTAAATGTTTTGTTCATCCAACTTCCCAAGTTTTACTGTTTTGAAGGCTAGCTGAAGTAAAAAAATTTTTGTTGGTTTTCCTACTGTGAATAAATGCTGCCCCCTTCTGGAATATTAGCAGAAGTGTAGAAGACTGACTTCTGGCCAGGAAAGCTTTTTTTTTTTAAATTTTTTTCAACGTTTTTATTTTTATTTTTGGGACAGAGAGAGACAGAGCATGAATGGGGGAGGGGCAGAGAGAGAGGGAGACACAGAATCGGAAACAGGCTCCAGGCTCTGAGCCATCAGCCCAGAGCCTGACGCGGGGCTCGAACTCATGGACTGCGAGATCGTGACCTGGCTGAAGTCGGACGCTTAACCGACTGCGCCACCCAGGCGCCCCCAGGAAAGCTTTATAGTTCAAGAAAAGTCAGGGGTAGGAAGGGGTTTAGTTAAATTTCGTTGTTTTATCAATGGGGAGTTTGGTGCTTGGGAAAGTCAACTTGCTTGTTTTTATCTTGTGTAAGGAGAGAGTGACAACAGAGAATGAAAGAGGGGACTGAAACTTATGCTTTCAGACTTAGTTCATTGTACCTCTTTTCAAGTTTACTAGACTGGGGATGGTTGTTGATATTTTTGTTTCTCCTCCATGTGTATTTATCCATCTGTTTCTCCTCCATTTTCCCTCACATTCAGTCATGCTTCATCTTTCTCATACTCCCCTTTCCATAGTGTGGTGACAGACAGACTCATTTTGAGGACCCAGCACATGTTAAGAGCTATCTCAGTCAGTCTGTCTGTGTATCTGTGTGTCCTCTGAATTTTGTCCATCTGACTGTCATATATCTTCTATAGGTTTCTGGATGAGGGAGTTTAAATCCCACTCCCTATTCCTGAATTTAAGTCTACAGGAACAAACCTCACATTGTCTTCTCCTCCATTTAGATAGTCATTCAGCAAATATGTGTTGCCTACCCACTGTAAATTAGTTCAAAGTAAAAATATCTACTCAGTGATCCCTGAAGTTCAAGGAAATAAACATCTTATGTAATATATGAGACCAAATAGTATATGTCAAATAAATCATTCAAAAACACTACTTATAATAAAATTGTGATAGTATTTAATTTCCATCTACTTCCGTAGTTGATATCCACATATTTATGCAGCTTAAATTTATAAGGATTTTTAAAGCCCTTCACTCTACTGAGGATCCATCTTAACTTGTGTAGCAAATTCTGTAGGCTGTCCAGTAAAGAAAAAGCCAAGATAAAACTAGAAAAAGGCCTAAAAGTGGGAGTGGAAATCAATGAACTTATGCTTGCAAGTGTTCTGAGCATGAAGGTTCTTTATCTGTGTAACCAATGCCTGGAATTCTGTTTTAGTGTATTACAGAGGAATGCAAATTTAACGAAGAGAAAATTGATTAGAAGAGAAAGAAAGGTACCTAATTCCTGAGTGGATATTGGGAAAGTTGTTTAATCCCTCCAAGATCCACATAGAGGGCTACTTCTAGCCCATATGGTGTCTTTGGGCACAATGGAAAAGGCACACCCTTTGGGCCAGTGTAGCCCCACAGACACTAAACTTGGTGAACAGAACATGAGCTGGATCTCAGCCCTCTCTTGCCCCTTAGTCTGGTCTCCTTGTGTCATGAGTATCTGCCCCAATATATCTGATGCTCTGGCCAGATACTTCAACAGTAAAATGGAACTTGCAACTGTTTTGTGCTCTTCACAAGGTTGCTGCAGGGATCTCATAAAAAAGAAGTATACATGTATGTACACATGTATATGTACATACATACACACATGCATGCATGCATACATTACATAAGCTGTATTATACAGAATCTAATGTTCTGTGTTTGGAAGGGAGGTTATTATATCAATAATCACAGATACTCTCATTAGAGATGCTCAGAAGAGAAGAACTTGTAGTTGCTAATGAGACATCTGTTATAAATGTCATCTAGAAAGGCCTGAGGATGCCCATGTTCTGTAAAGCACAACATAGATTTCTTGGAAGCCTTCTCTTGTTTGTACCAAAATTCCAAACGGCAAAGCCAGTCTTCGTAGAGCATTCTGAATCCTGTAGCGTGAATTCACACAGGTGGCTACTGGCAGAGGACTGTGCTGGCAGCTGATGGCAGCAGGTTCTGAGAGCCATCCCTGATCACACCAGAGGCACCAGCTCTCTCATCTCTCTTTTGTATTCCTTCACTTCTCAGGCCCCTGTTATTTCTTCTAGAAGAATTAGCTCAGTGTGCATGTTTCAAAAATATTTCCAATAATTAGGCTTTTAGTTTTATGGTTCAGTTTAATTTAGGAAAACAAATCACCAAGGTAAAGAAAGTAATTTTTCACTCCTTGGCCAAAGCCAAAGTATATACTAATTTTATACCTTCTCTCTCTCTCTCTCTCTCTCTCTCTCTCTCTCTCTCACACACACACACACACTCACATACACACACTCAAACACCACTAAGTATGCTTCCACCTTAGGCTCTTTGACCCTTCAGTGTTTCTGCCTGGAATGCTCTCTGCATATCCAGATGAATAACCTCTACCCTCCTTTAAGTCTTTGTGGCTTGTTTAATGATGTTGATGTGCAATGAATATCGATTGAATTAAATTGAACACTGAAGGTGGTGGGAATTGTTGACCTGTACGTTTATTTTGAACTTAATAGTTTTTTGAAAATTACTTGAAAATGTTTCTCTATAATTATGTCCTCTATTTAAGTCTGATGTTTATTATATTTCATTATTCATATGTAGCTTAAATGAGCTTATCAGTATTTTTTCCAAATACTTATGCTGACCAAAAATCTGGCAGACAAACCAGCTCCTATGCTTGCTTGGTATTAACTTGTGGAGTTACCAGGTGTGAGCGTGCATGCACATGTACACATGTGCATGTGTGTGCATGTGTGTATGTGTGTGTGTGTGTGTGTGTGTGTGTGTGTGTGTGTGTGTGTGTATAGGAATACCTGAAATTCTTGGAGGAATCCAAGTCACTAGAAGATGAAATAGGCAAATGGGGCAATAGATGGATAGACAGTGACCTTGATCTAGAGACTTTGGGCAGCTGTTCCTCTTACAGCCTTGAAGTACTGCTTTCTCGTGTACTTTATACTCTTTAATTATCCCCTGATTCCAACCTTCTCCAAAGAGATTTTCAAAATTACTTGGACTGGCCAAATCATGGTGGAAATCATGTTTTGAAAAGACAAACACATGAATATTTTAGCACTAAGTTTAAAGTTCACATAATCTTTCAAGTCTTTAGTAAACCATAATCTGGTTTCAAAGCCTATAGCTACATTCTAGGATATCTACATTTTTAAGACAAACTGCTTTCTTATTTGATTTTTTTCTTAATGATATAGTTTCATGACTATGAGTCTAATCATATTATCTGGATTATATCCCAGATTTACCATTTACCAGAAGTGTGGCTTTAGGAAAGTCATATAACTTCTCTGGGTCTCAGGTTTTCATCTGTGATTTTTTTTTTTTAGTTCAAGCGTTTAATCATGATCCAAGATGTTGGGGGTACTTTGGGACAGTAGCAGGAACAAAGCAAGGCCCAAATTACTCTGCTCCTGAGGCTCAAATGCTGTGCAGGATCCCAGGACAGGGTAGGCAACAGGTTCCTATCCCCCATTCAGAGGAGGACACAATGGGGCACGAGTCTCACTCCAGCCCTCCTCACAATGGAGAATGTCTTTCTAGGCTGCCTCGGAATACCCAGCCCTGCCTACCTGGAGAATACAATAGAGAATGACTGATATGTTAGAGCCTAGTGATCCTGGAAGGCAGGAAAAAGGGACCAGCTTGGTAGAGCTGGTCAATACCAGAAAGTATAACGGGATTACTTCCTAGAGTTACTGACAAGTGTTGATGAGATTGCATTTTAAAGTGCTTCATGAAGTAAACACTTAATAAATATTATTTATAATTATATAATAGGATACGATGTGTTTGATGTGTCCTTAAGTATTTCCTCTGCAGTTTTCCTTTGCTTTACTTTTCTACCTAGAAGCATCACATGGCAATTATGTTGAAACTGCTTCCTTTGTAGATCATTGGAGAAGGGTTGTAGAGACCATGATGTTGATATCAGTAGACTGCCAGATTCTTAACATGTGATAAGAGCGGGAGATTGTGGTGAACTATGCCGGAATCTTAGTGTATTCTTTAAAACCAGACCAAATCTTGTCACCACATGCTGCAACTCTCTGCGTTTTGGAACTGCATATGACTCTTGGTGCCCTTGTAATTCATTTTCTTCCTCTAATTTGCTGGTTTTCCTTTTCCAAATATCAAGTATTCAAGGTGAAGGGAGAAATAAAATTTATTTGGTACCTACTCTATGCTGGAAATTGGGTTCATCCCAACCCTTTCTATCTCCATTTTTACAAATGTTGAGGTTAAGAGGTTAAATTATTTATTCAAAGTTGTACAGTTATTAAGTGGTCAGTTAGAGATTCCATTCCTGATCTCTCTTCCTCTCCGCCACTCTTTGCAAATTAAAAAGCTGCCCCTTTAAAGGGCCCAAAGAGTATTTTACTCTCAATGCCAAGATGACTCTTACTCCTACTCCAAGCACTTTCTGTTGTCTTCTACTTATCATAACCCTACTTATTTTTCAGGTGTTGTCACAATACTATGTTCTCCATCTCCCTTATCATGCTGCAAAGTCATTGTCTTGCAAGATGTAGAACATCTAACACCGTGCAATGCAACATATTAGGAGCATGTGTTATTATATGGCTAACACTGTTTTAGGCACTGATCAAAAGGGAGTAAGACATGCAAAACAAGCAAGATTTCGTCCAGATGAAAGAAGGCTTCTTCAAAGTTACCTATGGCCACTACTCATTTGATTTATAATAAAAATAGATAGACAAAAGAAAGAAAAAAATCAAGCCATTTATTTAGCATCAGTTTTGTGACTGTGCATATATTGCCCTACGATGGGTGCTGTGCATATATTGACTCTGGCAAGTTGTATAACTAAAGTAGCAGAAACACACGAAAAAGGGACCAAATTCATAATTGTGCCCATCTGGGCTGCTGCATGGTCTAGGGAGTTAAGTGCTAGACAGATGCAAGCAAATACACTCATTAGTGAAGTGAGTCTCACATCAAATGAAAAGAGATAGCAAACAGGAGGTACATACATGAATTGTATGCAAAGTTTTGAGAATATCCTATTTATTTACTCAGAGAAGGTGCAGTCTCTTCAAGCATGTCCACAATTACCTTTCATTTTTTCTTAATAAGTTTTTCTTTTCTACCAGGCAACTGCATTTTGATTTGTATGGATCACTCTCTCACTGTCACAAAATGTTAGATAGTTAGAAACTGATCAGGTTTTCCAGTTAGCCACTCAGACTTCTTGAATTCCCATTTTGTGTGGAAGAACACAATCTTGCTGACTTTATAGGTGTATAACAGTAATACCACCTTAGAAAAAGTTCTTTCCTAGGGAGAGACCATGGCAGAAGTCATTGGGAAGGAAAAGACAGGCTAGAAACTAAGGTTCCATTGTCTGGGAGCTTTTTGAAACAGGAAAGTAAAAAGAGAATCAGGAGGGCAAATGTACTTGACCAGGACTTAGGACTCTGCACATGCTCTCCTCCTGGGTACTCTATATTTAGGCTCTAGAACTACTGATCCTGGCTCCACTCTATGAAATAACTCAAGAGCGTGGGTTTTAGAGCTAGAAAGACTTGTTTTAATTGTGAGTTTTCACATTTAAAAGTGTCACATTTCACATGACTTTGAACACTTAATTTTCTAAGCTTCAGCATCCTAATAGTTGAGTATCTGAGATCCTTCTTCCTTTAGGAAGGCCTGGATTGCTATATACTTTCCTCTTATGGCTGTCTTTGCTGCGTCTCAGAGGTTTTGGGTTGTGATGTTACCATTTTCATTGACTTCCATATACTTTTTAATTTCCTCTTTAACTGTTTGGTTAGCCCATTCATTCTTTAGTAGGATGTTCTTCAGTCTCCAAGTATTTGTTACCTTTCCAGCTTTTTTCTTGTGGTTGATTTTGAGTTTCATAGCATTGTGGTCTGAAAATATGCACAGTATGATCTCGATCTTTTTGTACTTACTTAGGGCTGATTTGTGTCCCAGTATATGGTCTATTCTGGAGACCGTTCCATGTGCACTGGAGAAGAATGTGTATTCTGCTGTTTTGGGATGAGATGTTCTGAATATATCTGTTAAGTCCATCTGGTCCAGTGTGTCATTCAAAGTCATTGTTTCCTTGTTGATTTTTTGATTAGATGGTCTGTCCATTGCTGTGAGTGGGGTGTTGAAGTCTCCTACTATTATGGTATTAATATCGATGAGTTTCTTTATGTTTGTGATTATATATTTGGGTGTCACCACATTTGGTGCAAAAATGTTTACAATTATTAGGTCTTCTTGGTGGGTAGACCCCTTGATTAGGATAAAATGCCCTTTTGTATCTCTTGATACAGTCTTTATTTTAAAGTCTCGATTGTCTGATATAAGTATGGCTATTCTGGCTTTCTTTTGTTGACCGTTAGCATGATAGATGGTTCTCCATTCCCTTATTTTCAATCTGAAGTTGTCTTTAGGTCTAAAGTGGGTCTCTTGTCAACAGTGTATAGATGGATCTTGTTTTCTTATCCATTCTGTTCCCCTATGTCTTTTTATTGGAACGTTGAGTCCATTGACATTTAGAATAAGTACTGAAAGATATGAATTTATTGCCATTATGATGCTTGTAGAGTTGGAGTTTCTGGTGGTGTTCTCTGGTCCTTTCTAATCTTTGTTGCTTTTGATATATATATACATATACAAATATATATATATGTATATGTATATATATGTATATATATATGTGTGTATATATATATATATATATATATATACATATATATATATTCATCTTTTCTCCCCTCAGAGAGTCCCCCTTAAAATTTCTTGCAGGGCTGGTTTAGTGGTCAAGAATTCCTTTAATTTTTGTTTCTCTAGGAAAGTTTTTATCTCTCCTTCTATTTTTAATGACAGCCTTGCTGGATAAAGAATTCTTGGCTGCATGTTTTCTGATTCAGCACACTGAATATATCCCGCCACTACTTTCTGGCCTGCCATTTTTCTGTGGATAGGTCTGCTGCAAACCTGATCTGTCGTCCCTTGTAGGTTAAGGACTTTCTCTCCCTTTCTGCTTTCCTGATTCTCTCCTTGCCTGAGTATTTTGTGAATTTGACATGATATGCCTTGCTGATGGTCGGTTTTTGTTGAATCTAATGGGGGTCCTCTGTGCTTCCTGGATTTTGATGTCTGTGTCTTTCCCCAGGTTAAGAAAGCTTTCCACTATGATTTGCTCACATAACCCTTCTACCCCTATTTCTCTCTCTTCCTTTTCTGGGACCCCTATGATTCTGATGTTGTTCCTTGTTAATGAGTCACCGATTTCTCTAATTCTTAAATCATGCTCTTTTGCCTTAGTCTTCCTCTTTTTTACTGCTTCATTATTCTCTGTAAATTTGTCCTCTATATCACTGATTCTCTGTTCTGCCTTGTCCATCCTTGCCGCCACTGCATCCATCTGTGATTGAAGCTCAGTTATAGCATTTTTAATTTCATTCTGGCTATTTTTTACTTCTTTTATCTCTACAGAGAGGGATTCTAATCTATTTTCAACTCCAGCTAGTATTCTTATTATCATGATTCTAAATTCTGGTTCAGACATCTTGCTTGTACCTGTGTTGGTTAAATCCCTGGCTGTCATTTCTTCGTGCTCTTTCTTTTGGGGTGAATTCCTTCATTTTGTCATTTTGAAGGGAGAAAAGGAATTAATGAGGTAGAAAATTTGAAATTGAAAAGAAAATTAGAAGTAAAAAAATATTAAAATTAAAAATTAAAAAAACACATACACAAATGGAATAGATGATGCTAGAGCCTAGGTGTGTTTTGGTCTGGGTGTGGAATAGTGGTTTGACAGATTAGAGAAAAGAAAAAAAAGGAGGGGAGGGGGAAGGAAATCATTTGAGAATTTGAAAAAATGAATACACTGAAGTAGACCAAAATGAGATGATGGGGGTAAAATAGAATTTGAAAAAATATACACAAAAGTAAAGAATATAGTAGAAAAAATTAAAGAAAAATATTTGTAATAAAAATTAAAAATAAATATGAACTTTTCATTTTCTGTATTTAAGAAAAAAGAAAAAACATGGAAAAAAAGATAAAAAAGAAAAGGAAAAAATCGTTTGCAAATTTGAAAAAGTGAATACACTGTAGTAGACTAAAATAAAATGATGGAAGTAAAATAGAATTTGAAAAATTTACACAAAAGTAAAAAATGTAGTAATAAAAATTAAATAAAAATATTTTTAATAGGAACTGAAAGTAAAAATGAAGTTTTTCTCTTTCTGCATTCAAGAAAAAGAAAAGAAACGAAAAAGAGAAAAAAGAAAGAAAAAAAGGAAATTGTTTGAAAATTTGAAAAGGTGAATACAGTGAAGTAGACTAAAATAAAATGATGGAAGTAAAATAGAATTTGAAAAAATTTACACAAAAGTAAAAAATATAGTAATAAAAATTAAAGAAAAATATTTTTAATAAAAATTGGAAATAAAAATGAATTTTTTCTCTTTCTGTATTCAAGAAAAAGAAGTGTAAAAGAGAAAAAGGAAGAAAAAAAAGAAAGAAAATTGGATAGATGAACCTGCTAACAGATTGAAGTAAGACTGAAATTACTTCGTTTTCCCCTAGAAGTCAGGTTATGTAGCACTTTATAGTCCATAAATTAAGCCAGCAGTGAGACTTGTGTTCTTGAAGAGTGAGGTTGGCCCAGTTGGGCAGGGCTCAGTGTAACAGCTCCGCTCTCCACTAGATGGCGCTACTATCCTACTGGGGTGGATTGTTGCAGTGCTCGTAGGTGTGTATTCGAATGCACGGAGCGGTGAAAATGGCACCACCCAGCTACCCAGTCTGTTCTCCCGGGTCAACAATCATGCACTCGTCCTCGGTCTTCTGCTTTCACCCACTCCCTGCTTTTTTACTCTCCGTGACCAGGCCCCAGGCAGTAACTCTCTCCCGAGTTTTGTCTCAGATGCGACTGTTTTCCCCCGGCCCCTTACTTCAGAAGGACTGTGGCTTTGACCCGTTCCACCCCTCTGTGGGAGGGTCTCACTGAGCAATGGCCGAATGAGCAATGGCCGAATGTTGGCTGCACCCAGGAACACTTGCTGCACCCTGCTACTGCTGGTGCCTCGAGACTGCGGCCAGGTGCCAGCCTGCTCCAGAAAAAGTTTGCGAGATAGTGTAGCAGCAGCACCTCAGGGATTATGGAAAATCACAACACACATCTGGCACCAGGCTTCACCCTTAACGAACTTGTTCCAGCACCAGCGAATGTGGTTGTTTTCTGGGGTCTGCTGGGACCAGGTGGCTTCAACAGTTTCTACCAAATGTCCTTCCATCGGTGGAACCGCTTTTCCCGTGTGGCCCGACAACCTCCCAGACCCCACTCTGTTGCTGGGGATTCGCCCTTCCCACCAGAGCACTGCCAGGTATGGAGATGCGGAGTTGCAGACTTTGCTCTCCCCTTGTTTACAGTCTTAATGGAATGTAAACCCTCTCCTTTCTCCTTTCTCCCTTTTTAGTTTAGTCCCTGCAGCTGTTTCTAATTTTCCACTTTCTCTCCAGCTGCTTTTGGGAAGGGGTGCTTTTCCCATATTCTCCCCCTCTCTCCAGTCTCCATCCTCTCTCCACCCACAAAAGCGGTTCTCTAACTTTAGCAGCTTCTCGCTCCCCCAGTTCACTCTCCATGCCGTGTACCCACTGAATTCTGTGGTTCAAGTTGTGCAGATTGTTGTGTTAATCCTTCAATCAGTTTTCTACGTGTGTAGGATGGTTTAGTGTTGGTCTGGCTGTATTTCACGGACGCGAGACACACAAAAAACTTCCATTCTGTTCCGCCATCTTTAGCATCCTAATAGTTGAAATATGGAACAATGCCTGCTTCAAAGAATGCCCTGAAGTTTAGTATATTTAATATTTATGTTTGTCTGCCAGTCACTATATAATATCCAAGAGAAGCTGTAAATAAGACAGATAAGGCCCAGAACTCATGTAATTTATTAGAGGAATAATCCTATGTTGAGCAGACATTTAATTAGGATCATGGGAAGTCCTGCAAAGGATGAATGTAGAGCCCAGGTGAGCACAATATGGAAACTATACCTAGACTGGAGAAGTGCATTTAAGCTGAGACCTTGAAGCTTTGCACTGAGAATAGGAAACATGTCTTGGGAAAAGGAAACAGCAAGTGCTAAGACTCTGTGGTATGAAGGACCATGGTGCAATCCAAGACCTGAAAGAAGGGCTCAGGTGTGGTAAATAACCTGCTTATGCAACAACTGTATTCCAAGGGCAGTGAGGGCCAGGAGGAGATTTCTACATGAAGGAATGACATGACCTCAACTGCATTTTCTTTTTTCAATAATCTTAAAATTTTGAAATGATCACCAACTTACAGAAAATTTGTAAATATAGGAAATAAACCTGTTTACTTTTTTTTTGGAACCATTTGAGTAATTTGGTGACCCTTTACTCACAAATACATTTAGTATGTATTTTCTACAAACAAGAAATTCTCCTATGTAACCACAATACAACCACCAGTGGTAGAAAATTAATATTGATACATTACCACCAACTAATCCTCAAAACCCAATCAGGTTTCACCAGTTGTCCCAATAATGTCCTTATACGGAAAGTAGCGAAGTCAGAATCCTACTATAGCCTATGACTTAGTTGTCATGTCTCTTTAGATTTCTTCAGTTTGGACAAGAACTTAGTATTTCCTTGAATTTCATGACTTTGAACCTTTTGTAGATTGCAGGCCAATTATTTTATAGAAGTCTTCTCAGTTTAGTTTGTCTAATGTTTCCTTGGCAAGAGTAAACGTGAAGTGATGCTGTAGTCTCATTGTATCCTATCAACTTGTCTCAATTTGTCCCATTACTAAATGGCATTCACTTTGATCACTTTGTTTTTGTTTTTTTTTTTTTTAATTTATTTTTGGGACAGAGAGAGACAGAGCATGAACGGGGGAGGGGCAGAGAGAGAGAGGGAGACACAGAATCTGAAACAGGCTCCAGGCTCCGAGCCATCAGCCCAGAGCCTGACGCGGGGCTTGAACTCACGGACCGCGAGATCGTGACCTGGCTGAAGTCGGACGCTTAACCGACTGCGCCACCCAGGTTCCCCCACTTTGATCACTTTGATTAGAATGATGTCTGCAGGGCTTCTTAACACTAAAGTTACTGTTTCCCCCTTATAATAAATAAATGTTTTACAGGTAATACTTTGAAGCTATATAAATATCTCATTCATCATCAAAATAATAATTGAATTATTTATTAATTTGTACCTTTATTGACTCATAGTTTCCTGCTTTATTCAGTGGGTTATAACTTGTGAACATTCTTATTTAGATGTTCAAGTTGTCTCTCTCCCCAATTTGTTCATGGAACCCTTTCAAGTGAGCTTTTGAATCCTTTTGACATGGCCCCTTCGTTTTTTTTTTTAATTTTTTTTTAACGTTTATTTATTTTTGAGACAGAGAGAGACAGAGCATGAACGGGGGAGGGTCAGAAAGAGAGGGAGACACAGAATCGGAAACAGGCTCCAGGCTCTGAGCGGTCAGCACAGAGCCTGACGCGGGACTCGAACTCACGAACTGCGAGATCATGACCTGAGCCGAAGTCGGACGCTCAACCGACTGAGCCACCCAGGCGCCCCGGCCCCTTCGTTTTTTGACACTTGCTTGCCTCCTGGAGCAAAGGCACCCCTTGTACTTTTCCTCACCCAGTGCTGAACCTAGGTGATCTCAAGGATCTTGGATACTTTTGGGAAAAAGAACTTGGAAACCAAGATGTGGGCACTGAGAATGCTCGGTATACTACTGGGATGTTACTACTTCAGTCCTCACAGTGGACAGAAGTAGGAGCATATGCATGTGTGCGTGTGCATGTGTGTGTGTGTGTTAATGAATCTTGTGGTATTGGATTGGAACTGGAGGTATCAGTGTGGACTCATGATTTAAAAAATATATATGGATTGAGAAATAAATTGTGTGTGTGTGCGTTCATATTCTAGCTTTTTCCTTCTTATATTTGTATCTCCCTTTTCCAATAGTGAGAAAACTGTTTCAAAATATTCTTTACATGTTTATTTGATAAATTTGGGTATGCAACAAATCTCCCATATCCATTGCCATCTCCTGCTGCACAAATTCTTGCCTCCCCCTCTTTGGGCTCTTACACCCAGTGACAATGCAAGGATGCTTACCTCATTGTGCTTTGGGTTCAACTCACAGTGCCAAGCCACCTGTTCAAATGGATGCTCTCCATCCCTACCCTGCTCAGGCTCTGATTTTCAATGCCAGGCTGCTCCCACCAAGTGGAACCTTCCTCATGTTGCTTAGATATTGGCACAACATGACAAGCTGCCCCACCTTTCTCATCCTGTTTGAGCGCTCATTCCCCACTGCAATCTACTCCCTTACTCCCTCTGTGAAACCCTTCTCACCTTGCTCTAGCTTTGACACTCCATGGTGGGGCCTTGAGTCAGAAATATTCCTTTTATGCCAACGTAATAGCAAGGAGGCTAGTGTGCCTTGAATAGAATGAGTGAGGGATATCAAGTGGTGAGGGCCAGATTGTATATGGCCTACAGAGCTATTTTAAAGACTTTGGCTTTTGTTATAAGTGAGACAGGGAACCTTTGGAGGTTTCTAGTGACATGATCTGACATGTTTTAGAAGAATCCATCTGGTGCTGTGCTGTGACTAGATGAAAGAGAGACATGGTTAGAAATAATGTGCAGTGTATTATTACAGTGTATTGGTACAACATGTGGATATACTTTAAATAAAAAAACCTTACATCAGCGTGGGCTCAAATTCTATTATCTACAGTGGTACAGTATTATAAATGTCTGAAAATCATTGTTCACAGTGGCAAGAAAAACCAGCAGCTGAATGGTATTACATGGGAAAAGGGTAGACTTCTTTTGTTCCTAGGTTCAAAGAACTGATTAGTGATAACACCTGCTAGAAACAAAACACCTATGATACACTACTATTTCTACAACACTAATGAGAAAAGAGAAATTTAGGTGGGATTAAGTTGTTGATTGTGTGGGGATGTTCTGTGTAAAGATTTGAAGCAGCAATGCTAGTGTGTGTATAATTTACCTAATGTTGTTCTGTATTCTTATGGACTTCTAAAACAACATTGAGGTGACCCAACATTTAATAATTTGGTATCATTATGAAAATAGTACATTTTCCAATCTTATGAAAACATGTAATTTATATTAGTGTAGTTTATATTCTTTTTAGAAATAATTAGAAAATAAGCAAAAAGGAGAATAAATGAAATGTATCCATTGTAGCATACTACAAAGATAGGTATTGATAACATTTTGTGTACATATTACATCCTTCTAATCATGCATGTGGTGTACCAATAAAAATTACACAAATTATTCATACATATTTTGAATATACAGTAGTATATAGAATGGCAGTTTTTACTTTGCTGCCTTAAGTTTGTCTTCTAACATATTAAAATAATTAAGATGTTTTACTCTGATTCTTATGATAAGGGTTCTATTGAAAAAAAATTTTTTTTTACAGAGACAGCACAAGTGAGGGAGGCATCAGGGTGGGAGGGGGAGAGAGAAAGAGAGAGAGAGAGAGAGAGAGAGAGAGAGAGAGAGAGAGAGAGAAAGAGAGAAACAGAGCGAGAGGGAGAGTCTTAACCAGGCTCCATGCTTAGTGTGGAACCTGACACAGGGCTCAACATGGGGCTCGATCCTATAACCCTGAGATCATGACTTGAGCTGAAATCAAGAGCTGAATGCTCAACCAACCGAGCCACCCAGATATCCCTAAATATTTAATTTTTAAATTTAATATTTAAGATTAGAGAGAGACATAGACAAACACAGGAACATATATTTTTAAAATATAGGGATCAGCTCTCTAAATTGTTTTATTTTATTTTTTACCTAAGTACTAGTATATGATCCTCTATCTATTTTTTGTTAATTAATATACCTTCTCACTAAAATTTTTAGTAGGAATGTAGTATTCTACAATATGATAATTTATTGGGCCAATCTCTTTTGGCAGATCTGTACCGTTTAGGATCTCTATTATAAGAGCACTGTCATTTCTGGTTTTGTTGGTACATCTTTGTGCACTTGCCTAATTGTATTCTTATTCTGGTTCTAATCAAATGGAGGCTATATTTTCCCAAATGTCCTTATTTCTTAAGGAGTGATAAAATAAACTTATTGTTTTTATGTCTAATATATATAGTTTTGTAATATAGTAAAATGTAAAATATACTTACATTTGAAATATAAAACTGAAATTTCAAAGAAATTTCAAGCTGTTAACAGGCCACTTTAGGGAGCTTCATGGGGAAGGGTAAGTAGAAGGTATGTGGGAATGGGAGGAAAGCACATTTTCTTGCATCATCCAAGTTTCTTTGATGAATAAGTTTGAGAAGTATTTAAGATATAGCTCTAAAAGAATTTCTAGGTCAAATGACATTTACATTTTTATGACTTTTTATCTGTATTGCATATGTTTCCCTAGATAGGTTATACCACTTTGTCCTATCTATAAAAACTGTACCTATATGTTGGGGGTAGTATAATCTTCTAATGATTATGTTATTTAAAGGTATATTTTAGAAAGAAAAACGTCATGGGCACAAATGTCTATTACTGAAGATTTCAACATTTCTCTTTCTTCATCACCATCTTGTTCCATTCATACACAAAACCTCTTCAAAGACTTAGCTAATTTTTGGTGAACAAAATTTTGTTCTTTCTCTGACTCTTTATATAGAGAAGGATTAAGCAGATTTCCAAATCACTCCATGGGGGTGGTCAAACCAGCTGCACCCCCCCCAAAAAAACAACTATTTATGGCTATCCAAGTTTATTTTAAAATGAATCATTACATTTTTCATTGACTTTGATTAAGAAGACAAAAAATAAAAAACCTCTCCTACCTTTTCAGACAGCTGTCAGCCCAACTACAGTTTGAAATGAATATTGTTTTGTGAGCATAGCAATGAAAACTACTAAGTATTCAGTACTGTAGGAAATTGTTACATAATGGCCAAAATTCAGTTTTGAATTAGAAAGTACACAAGTGTTACACCTGTTATGAGAAGCCCCTTTGTGATTCATTAAGTACCTTTCTCATACCAGTATAACTTTTTATATTTCATGATAATTGGTTTAATTGTATCTGTGGGCATGTACAAATGTTTTTAAGCTTACAATTATGATGTAAAGTCTCATAAATCATGTAGGCTGTAAGCCCTCTGCAAGTAGGACAGAGTCTTATCTTTGTGTCTCTAATGCTTAGCACAATATCTGGCATAAAAAAGAAACCCAATATAAGGTTCTTGAATAGATGAGGTGTGGCAAGTAGCCCCGAAATTATGATATAAAGCTAAAATGTCCACTTCAGAGATGATTTTCAAGTCCCCTAATTTAATCAACATTAACTGAATGCATACCATGAGCCAGGTTCTGGAGCTACAGTTGTGAATAAAGCTGGCAAAGTGCCCAGTGTCTGTATCCAAGAAACTTAACCACATTTGTGTTGTTAATGAGACTAGCATGCTCCCTCCATCCCATCTTGCTCTCTCTGTCAAGAAAAGTAATCTTTCTCAAATCACAACTGAGACACACTAGCAGAGAATTATACTAGAAATTATAATTACAATAACTCCACTTTCCTCCTGCCTTTCGCTGCTCTGGTGTTACCGGTTAGCTTTCTGTCCTTGGGTTCCCTAAGCAATTTTCATTCTCAGGGATTGGTATTTGCCCTTCCATCTGTCTGAACTGTCCTGCCTTGGAATCCATCTGTTCCCTTGAGATCTGGGTGGATAGTCTTCTTAGAAGCGTCTTCCCTGGTTTCCCCTCCCTCATCCTCAGCTAGTGGTACCTGCTCCAGTCACTCTAACACAGCCCACTGTTTTATTTCCTTCATCCCAACAATAACTTTTTTGAAATTATATTGTCTGTGTTTCTGTTTGTTTATTATTTCTCCACACAGAATACAAATTCCACAGTTAAATATAAATTCCAGACTTCAAGAGGACATAACATGGGTTATTATTTTTGTATTAAGATAATAAAGAATTAAAGTGAAAAGAAGTTCAGGCAGTAGAGAAGGATGTGGAAAGAAAGGCAAAAGTCTTTCCTTTCTCTCCACTGTCAGTCCCAGTTGCACTCCTCAGAAATTTAACGTGGAACTTTCAAACATTTCAGTTTTTAATGCTTCTGGTGGTTACCCTTGGAACTCTAAGTAATCCTTTTCTATTTCATGATTTATCACAATTACACAGTATCTCACCATAAAAATGAGGAATTTGGTGTACTTTCTCTACATCTTACCCCCCCACTCCCCTGCTTTATGTCTCATTTCCTGATATTACTATTTTAGCACTCTTGTTTACCTTCTCAATATTAAACAACAGATTCAAATATCTTAATAACCCATTTGACATTATCTAATGGGTTAGATATTATCTAATTATGATAATTGTGGAAAATTGAGCAATCAGCTCTCCTATAATTCTTTGATATTCTCTTATCACCTACTCTTCTCAAAGTTTTTGTCATTGTGTCATCATTGGCAAGGTTACATTATTTACAGTCTATAGGTTGATTCTAGTACTTTGTGAAATTGCTATTGTGTAAATTTTCTCACACATGTAGTATGATTGGGTAGAGAAGGAACCCTAAACCAATACCATGTATCCACATATCACTCTAAGAATAATATTTCAAGAGCAAAGTTCAATTGAATTCTCCTATATGTAGCAATTGCTCTAAATCATATCACATTTCAGTTAGCTTCATATTTGGATCATTACTGTAACGTACACATTTGTTTTTCCTAGTTTCCAATTGTTTTTATTCTAATTTATCTAAGAAGTAATTAGCTTTATTATATTTTAAAACTTTTCTAGGGCTGCCTGGGTGGCTCAGTCGGGTAAGCATCTGACTCTTGATTTCAGCTCAGGTCATGGTCTCATGGTTCATGAGTTCAAGATTCACATCAGGCTCTGTGTTGACACTGTGGAACTTGCTTGGGATTCTCTCTCACTCTCTCTCTCTCTCTCTGTCCCCCCCCCCCTTTCTTTCTGCCCCTCCCCCACTTGCTCTCTCTCTCAAAATGAATAAACTTTAAAAGTATAAAAAATATATATATATAACTTTTCTAGATTTTTAAACTGAAATTGCCTAGGGGTGCCTGGGTGGCTCAGTTGGTTAAACCTCGGACTTTGGCTCAGGTCATGATGTACTGTTTGTGAGTTTCAGCTCTGTGTTGGTCTCTGTGTTGATAGCTGGGAGCCTAGAGCCTGCTTCGGATTCTGTGTCTCCCTCTCTCTCTGCCCCTGCCCTGTTTGCACTCTGTCTGTCTGTCTTTCTCAAAAATAAATAAATCATAAAAAAAATTGAACTGAGATTGCCTAGTGTATTTTTATTCTGGAGACATCACTTCTAGAGCCTTCTGTTGCAATATCAATGCATTCATTTCTAACTGCATGGCTATCATTCTGGGATTTATATTTACTATATTTACTATTTTGGTTCCATTACTGTTTTTCTTTTTAACTTTTTAATGACTTTATCCTTCTTGCATTCCTGATTTTACTCCACCTATGGACATTCACAAGATTTTTGTTTTCAGGAAATGATGAATGGGATCTAAATTCTTTAGTACATGAACATCTTAAAATTGCTTCATTTTATTTATACTTAACTGATAAATTAACTAATAAAATTTTTCTATATTCCGGATCATTTTTTCTCCTGCAATGCTAGATGTATTTTTCCTTTGGCTTTTAGTATTTAGTACTGGTGATCTGATCCTAATCTTATTTATCTTCTTTCATAAGTAACTCTTGACAACAATTTTGTCCTAGATTTTTAAATTTTATTAAGATATTTTCCCTTCTTTTCATTCACTTTTCTTTGAACCTCAGAAAGGACTTTAAATGTGAAGATTAAGAAATATCTTTAACATTAACATTGCCTCTGTCCCCACTCCCATGGCCTCTGGCACTCCTACTCTAAGGATGTCATAAGGAGCAAGCAAAATGGTTTGAAACCCTCACAATTAACCAGAAAGAAAACAAAACAAAACAAAAATTTTAAAACCCACCTTTATTCTAGATCTCTTGTGGAGATCTAAATTTATCTTAGGATCTGCTCTACCTTTTTTCCCAACTTCAAGACCAACATTTTGAGGTCTACCTAGGAAAATTTTTGAAATCTTAACTAGAGGCAAAAGTTATATCTAACTGCTGGAATGGATGGGAGAGAAGCCAACTGGTCAAAAATGTTCTTCAATTAGACACTTTGATAATTGATTTAAAATCCAAATAGAGCTTGGAGCCTTGGGCTTGATTTGGGGCTCTTTGAAGTAGATGGCTCTCTAGTGCACTGTAGTACATTAGTTTCCTTTTGCCTTTGCTTTCCCATCAGTATGAGCCATTTAAATTCTACATCCCAGAAACTTAAAAAATCTCTAATATCCACATGATATGCTCACTCATTTTCATAGTTGACATGGATTTATTATATTCATTATACTTTTTACTGAAATTTTAGGGTAATATTAAGAATAAGGAGAAGCAAACACATATGCTCAATCTGGCACACTAAACACACATCAACACATGACAATTAGATGCAGGGTTTTGAAATAGTACTTTTAATGTGTTGGACTATTTTGATGCAATCTACATCAAGATCATTAAAGTTTCCATTATTTTTAATCATAAGTAGATGTTCAACATGTACCTTTTACCTGATCCCTAACCTTTTCCTCAAGTTTCACAGAAACAGAAATAGCGTCATAATAATGAAGAGCTCCTATTTTGCTGATTACCAACAGCACAGTCCCATGATCCTTGATGAAATACATGATCAACCTCTGGAGGATAGAATTTGGGTGATTATAAAGAGATAATCATACCATCATTTAGAGTAACTGGGATTTGAATTTGAATCTCCAATTTTTCCATTATTCACTCTACAGCCTTGACAAGTTAATTTACTCTCTATCTTCAAATTTCTCCTTTAATAATAAGCTAATAATGACAAATCAGGTTATCTTGGGAACTCCAAGAGATAATGTAAAATGTCTAGACAGCACCTAGCTTATAAAATGGATGATAATTTACATTTCTCCCAGAAACCTTTGCTTCCATTAGGCTATATTTTTATTACTGAAGAACATGCTGTATTTATTCCTGATGCTTATGCTGTTGGCCTATGTGCACTGAAATCATTCATCTTGGTATTAATATCAGTGCTAAGAGCACATTAGCAGAGAAGTTAAAAGTTGTAGAGCCCATAGTGATATCACTACGTGCGAGCTGTGTGAGAATCAGTATTCTTATATCTTGAATGAGGACAATAATAGGGCTTGCCCAACCTAGGGCATTGCTGTGAAGATAATGGATGTACATGTGAAGTGCTTATTACAAAGCTAAGCACATAGGCATCCCTTTCTTGGGTTGGGTAAATTTTGTGGTGCAGTACTTGATGTGGCCCTTAGAGGGAGCTCCACGTGAGTGAGAATCCTGTGAAGCCGATGAGCTCTGTAGAGCTTCTCTGCTTGGATTCTGTTTTTAGCAAAACTGATTAAGGGGTGATTTAAATTGCACAGATTCACAGCCATGTGACATTTATATGCATTTTTTAAAATTTTGAAGCAGAACAAAATTTAGATTCATTCTGGGTTAACAATAATTTCAATTATTTCATAAAATGCTCCTAATGTCGTCGGCCGGATCAGAAAATTTAAATAATCTCAATACCAGAGTTTCCTCCAGTGGCTGACCAAGATTGTAAATCCTATAATTTACAAAATGTATTTTTGGCACATGTATATACATATAAATGATTGCACTAAAATAGGCAACGCAGCAATCATTTTGAATCTTTCAAACCATAACCTTTCAAAGAAATTAGTTCTTCCTGTGACAAAGATTGCTGAGGCAATAAACTATAAATGGCTTTTACGGAAGCAAATCCAAATAGAAGAGAGTTACAAGTAACATCAACATTCCAGATAACCCAGAGCAGCCTTAGACTTATTTTCAGCCTTGAAAAAATGAAAATATAAAACAATAAAGATGTCATCCTCAACACTAAAACCAGAATTCAATATTAATAAGTTTAAAAGAAGATACATTAAAGGAGAGATTAATGTGAAGTTTACTCCTCCCATAGCAAGAAATAAGATAATGTAGTTTAAAATGTTTCTCCTAAGAAATTATTAAACTCGGTTTTTACAGCAACTCTATATGAACTATTCTAAAGTGAAGGAAGGAAATAATTTCTTATCTTACACCCTATGAAACTTTATTTCACTGTGAACTTACATTTGCAAACGTTTAATTAACTTTCTTTAGCATGATAAAGCATGCTTCTGAGCCTGAGCTCCACTGTATGACTGGCTATTTCCCCTAACACACTTTGCACTTTGAAAGTCTCCATGATTTGCCTTGTGATTCCTTCTGGTAAAGTCTCCATTCTCTCCACTCATGTTTGCTGAGCTCAAGTATCCCGTTTTCACAATAATCCTCCCCAAACAATCTTTTCTACCCCTCTCCCAACCCATGCAGAGTTATTTATTTCCTCATCATGTTTCCCAAAACATATATTCTATTCCAGTTACTGGTTTATAGTCTTCACTCCATGCCTGAATTCTGAACTTTGTGTGAGCATAGACTATACCTTATTTCCCTGAGTATCCTCAGAACCTTCCAGAGTGCCCAGAACATGTTATAAAATTAAGTTGGAGTTTTGGAGGGCTAGGTACACAGAGTGCCATGTATCCGTGGGCAACTTAAAGCCTGCGAGATGAGGCCAGAGGGGATATTGAGGGTGATTTAAGTACATGGAGAACTTAATATACAAAATTAAGAGACCATTATGTCCTTTCTTCCCTTTTCAAGAATAAAAAAAGTTACTCATTATTATGTTCATTGTAAGAAAATACATTTTTTTTTCAAAATGAGTTTTTAATGTTTTAGACAAAAGCAGAACAAGTTAAAATTACTTAGATTCAGCCTCTCAATAGGCATATGCAGGGAAATCTTAAGTACAGAAGTGTGCTGAACAGACTCCACTTGCTCAGTTAACTCTGAGCCCTTCCCTTTGCTATCCGGTTTCCACACAGAAGCCAGAGCACTTTCTTTTTCAAAAAGGAAAAATCAGACCCTTATCGTTTACCTGCTTATCATTTATGTCTCTGATGGCTTTCCAGTCCACTTGGAATAAAAAAAAACCCTTTCCTTTGGCCAACAGGCCCTGCAGGTCTGGCCTCTGCTAACCACTCTCATCGATTCTCACCATGTTCAGCTTCACTCACAAGCGACAGTTACACTTTCCTTCCTTCTCTTACTTGAAGACACCGACTTTATTTAGTTCCATTTTCAGCCTTTGAAGAACCTCTCTCCTGGAGATTTTCGCTTACCTCTTTTAAGAGACTTGGTATCTTGCCATTTAGATCCATCTTAAAGACACTTCCTTAGTCTTCCGTGATTACCTAATCAGCTTCTCAAATCTTTCAAGTATCTCATCTTGTTTTATCTTCATTATAGCATTTAGCACTACCGGGCTGCTTCTTGCCATTTGTTTATTTTTCTGTTCTTTTTCACTAGACGATATAGGCCTTAAAAACAGACATTTTGTTCAGCTCTGTGTCCCAAACCTCTAAAAAGGCAAATAGAGGTTCAAAAACATTTCGGTTTTTTACTTTTTTAAAAATTGAAGTATAGTTGGCATACAATATTGCATTAGTTTCAGTTGTACAACATAATATTTTGGCAGTTATATACATTACAAAATGCTTACCATAGTAAGTGTAGTTACCATCTGTCACCATGCAAAGTTATTACAGTATCATTGATATACTCCCCATACTGTACTCATCATCCCCTGACTTATTTATTTCTTAACTGGAAGTTTCTACCTTTTAATGCTCTTCACCTATATTACCCAAATAGGAGTTAAATAGAATTAACAAAAGCCTTTCTTGAATGAATGTACTACAAGGAATCAAATTTGAGGCAGTAACAACTACTCATACCCTTCATCTTTTAATACCTCCTGTAATTCTCTTAAAATATTGGGAAGTGGGGTTAAGAACGCATTCAGCTAAGTTATCTCAAATGTTTAGAAAATTAGTAGATTAATTGAAAGGATCGACTCTTGAGAAATAATTGCTGGTCCTGAGATATCCAAAGACAGGTATGCAGATTCTGCCAGAACCAAGCAGGCATAAGGGTGCATAGAGAACAACTCTCCCGAGGAGTTTTGCTGAAAATGAGATCAAAGGAAAAGTAAGAGGGAAGTAGGGCCAAGAGAAATTTCTTGTTTTCCTTTTTTGAGGTGGAAGAAATAATTACATGTCTTTTCAAAAATGATATAGTGGCAAGATCATATTAATTAATCAGGATATGTATTGTTGTAGAAATCTTAGAGTTTTTTTTCATTCCTAAGCTGCTATAAATTACTCAGAGAAAAATAATGTCTCTAGTAGGAGATGCTAATATGTAATTAGTGTCATAATTAGGGTGAGGATGTTAGATATATATGGAAGGAGGGATCAGAAAAGGATTTGGGTATGCCATGTGATAACTGAACAAGTGAAAAATGCATGTGGGTAAGTTTGGAGTATAATAAATAATACACTGCTATATTTGTCCTCAACATACTGGGCCATATTGATTGGACCTGTTTCATGGGACTCCAGTAGTGAGAACCTGGGAAAAATCCTTTTGCTGCCTAGGTTTCTTCACGTTTAATATGAGATGAATATATGTCATCATCTCTAAGGTCTCTAACAGGGCTGAAAACTCTTTAACTAATTGGAATGTTGCAGTTTCAGAAGTAAAATGAGAGTACAAATGAGATCAGAAAGATAAAATTCATCTACTTTAAGTCTCTGACTGGATGACTTTATGTGCCACTTGGAAAGTGTATTCCTCTTTCAAAGTAAAGTAAATCAATTAGCACCGAGAGGTCATGCCTAGAAATTTAAAATTGCAAAGCATTCCCTGATGGAATTACACATTTTGTAGATGAAGGAACCTAAAAAATGATTTGATTTAGCTTTTGCTAAAACTGTGGAATGGGCATTTTATGAGATGTTAATAAGCGTTAGGTAACAAATGAGTTCTGTGATCAAATAAGTGTGGACAATGTGCACAGTATATTTGAGAGATCCTCAAATCTTATCAGTATATTAAAGGTATTGAAAAATTCCTTATTAAAAAATGCAGTTAACTTTAAACATATGTTTTATTCATTCAAACAATTTATTATGTGCCTACTATATGGCAGGCTCTGCCACAGGTACTTAGGATGTATCAGTGCCAAAACAGACAATCTTGTCCCAGGGCTTACATGCTGGATGGTTGAGGTAAGGAATAAACAACAAACATAATAAGTAATTTATAAAATATGATTGAAAAACTATAAATTCCATGAAAAAAATTAGAAGAGTGTAAAGGGAATTAAGAGAGCTGATGCAGGGATGGGAACAGACCTCATTCAGCATTTCACAGAATGGTCAAAAGAGGCTCATTGAGAAGATGACATTTGAACAAAGACTTGATGGAGGCAAGGGAATTGTATAAGTAGGTACCTGACAGAATAGTATTTAAGTCAAAGAGAACAACCAGTGCTAAGGCAAGAACAGGTCTGATGTTCAGGCTAAAGCAAGGGGGCCATTGTGGCTAAAGCCAGATGAGCAAGAGGATAGTCACAGAGAAGAGATGAGAGAAAATCTTTTGAAGATACTGGTGTGCCATTTAAGGCTTTTGGCTTTTTCTGTAAGTGAAATGGGGAGCCTCAGCAAGGTTTTGACCCAAACAGTAACTTGAATTTTTTAAGTTCTAAAAAGATAATTTAAGCCGCTGTGTTGAGAATAGATTATGAAGTTGCAAGGACAGAAGCAAGAAAACCCACTAGGGCTCTGTTGCAGCAATACATGTGAGAGATCATTGTAATTCTGATAGGAGAATAGCAGTGGATATGGTGAAAGTGGTGAGATTTTTGCATGTGGAGCCAAGAGAATTTGCACATTACATGAGAGAAAGAGAGGTGTCAGAGATATCTTCCAGGCTTTCAGCCTGAGGAACTGAAAGGATGGAGGTCCCATCAACTGAGACAGGAAGGCTATATATGGGGAGCTAGCTCTCTAGGTAAAATTTAGGAATTTAGTTTGGGGCTTGTGATCATGCATAGATAGGCATAGCAGCAGAGATGCTGGGAAGACACTTAGATATATGTAATATAGATATAGATGATGTAGATATATCAGAAGTTCAGGAGGGAGGTCTAAGCTGGAGATACAAATCTGGAAGCAGTCAACACATTGATTATATTTAAAGACCTGAAACTTGAAGAGGTCACCAAAATGGTAATAAAAAATCAAAAGGGATGGAAGAATAATCCTGGAGCCTCCAGCATCAAGAGCTTGGGGAGAAGGGGAAGAACCAGCAAAGGAGACTGAAATGTAGTCAAGGGGACAGGAGGTAAAGTAGGAGAATGTGGTGTCTTGGCAGACAAATAAAGACACTACATCAAGGAAATAAGAGTGACAATGTGTCACATGCCTCTGACAAGTCAAGTAAGGTGAGGGCTGAGAATGAAACATCAGATTTAGCAATGTGGAGTCATTGGTAACTTTGGTAAGTACAATTTTAGAAGAATGGTGGAGTCAAAAGCCTTATGAAGTGGGTTTAGGAGAAAATGAGAAGAGGGATAATTGAAGATGATAAGTATAGAAACTTTTTCAAGAAGTTTTGCTACAGATGGGCTCAAAGAAAAGGTGGGAGGAAAGTACAGCCAAGACTTCGGAAGTTTGTGCTTTTTTTTTCTTTTAGGAAGGAAGATGGCTGTATGCTTGTATGCTTATGACAGTGATCCATAAAACCTTAAACTGATGATGTAGGAGAAGGGGGACTTGCTAGAGCATTTTCCTTAAGGCACAAGCATTATTCTGACTTTAGATATCAGCACAAAAAATTCCTTCATGGTAAACAGGTAGGAAGGTAGAGTTTGTAGGGGAAGATTTTGGGGTGGTGGGAGTCTATAAAAGTCCTCTTCTGGTCATGGAACCCTTTTCTCTTCCTCCTCAGCTCCAACACAATACTTACCTAACATTGCCAGGTACACCAGTATGCTGTAGAACACTGGGAAACACTGATATATTGCCATGCCTTTGCTTTAGCAAGGTATAAACTATATCCAGAGAGATAAAATGACTAGTCCTAGCTTACACATATAGTTAACATTGGTAACACCTCCTTTTTTCATAGACAAACTAGCTGAGCACTATGTAATCTAATCACTTCCAATTCTCCACCTAAAATTATTGGTATATCCCATGTTGATGTCATAATTCACAGACCATTCCTCATACCTGACATACAGACTCTCAATAAGTATTGAATGAATGAATGAATGAATGAATGTATTAATAAATAACATGTTTTTCTGAACAAAACAGGAGGCCAAAATATGGCAATTCACTTATTTCACCAATTATGTGAAATTAAGGGCAATTAAACTTTTAAGTCCCAAATGGCTTAGAACTATGGGAATTATACACTTACTGCATTGTGTCAATTTTATATTGCTGCTATAACAAATTTTTAAAACTCTAGCAGCTTCAAACAAGACCTATTTATTATCTCATAGTTTTTTGTGTCATAAATCTGACGTTTATCTCACTCGGCTAAAATCAAGTTGTCAACAGGGCTGTGTTTCTTACTGAAGGCTCTCTGGAGCAAACCACCTCCAAGCTCATTCAATTATTGGCTTCATTTGGATTTTTTTTTTCTAAATTTTTTTTTAACATTTATTCATTTTTGAAAGGCAGAGACAGACAGAGTGCAAATGGGGGAGGGGCAGAGAGAGAGAGGGACACAGAAACAGAAGCAGACTCCAGGCTCTCAGCTATCTGCACAAAGCCCAATGCAGGGCTCGAACTCACAGACCGCGAGATCATGACCTGAGCCAATGTCGGCCATTTAATCGACTGAGCCACTGAGGCGCCCCAGGGCTTCATTTGGATCTTTAGGTTTGTAGAACTGAGATCCCTGTTTCTTTGTGACTATCAGATAGGGGCTGATTTTTGCTCCTAGAGGGTGCCCACATTCCATGTTGTCTCCTTAGCAATAACGGGTCCAGTCCCTCTGACACCTGGAATCTCTTTGACTTCAGCCAAATAAAGTTCTTTGCTTTTAAGGGCTCATGTGATTAGATCAGCAAATATAGATAATCTGGAACATCATCACATCTGCAAAATCCTTGCCTTCTAACTTATTCCCAAGTTCCAGGAATGAAGGCATGGACATCTTTGGAGGGCCATTCTGCCCGCCCAACTTTTGTTAATCTAAAAGATTTTAGATGTTTTTTGAAAGATATTCCTATAAAATTATATATTTTTTCTTTTTTTTATATTTTTAAATTTACATCCAAGTTAGTTAGCATATAGTGCAACAATGATTTCAGGAGTAGATTCCTTAATGCCCCTTACCCATTTATCCCATCCCCCCTCCCATAATCCCTCCAGTAACCCTCTGTTTGTTCTCCATCTTTAAGAGTCTCTTATGTTTTGTCCTCCTCCCTGTTTTTATATTATTTTTGCTGCCCTTCCCTTGTGTTCATCTGTTCTGTGTCTTAAAGTCCTCATATGAGTGAAGTCATATGATATTTGTCTTTTTCTAATTTCATTTAGTATAATACCCTCTAGTTCCATCCATGTAGTTGCAAATGGCAAGATTTCATTCTGTTTGATTGCCAGGTAATACTCCATTGTATATATATACCACATCTTTACCCATTCATCCATCGATGCACATTTGGGCTCTTTCAATACTTTGGCTATTGTTGATAGTGCTGCCATATACATTGGGGTGTATGTGCCCCTTCAAAACAGCATACCTGTATCCCTTGGATAAATGCCTAGTAGTGCAATTGCTGGGTTATAGGGTGGTTCTATTTTTAATTTTTTGAGGAACCTCCATTCTGTTTTCCAGAGTGGCTGCACCAGTTTGCATTCCCACCAGCAGTGCAAGAGATCTTCTTTCTCTGCATCCTCGCCAACATCTGTTGTTGCCTGAGTTGTTAATGTTAGCCATTCTGAAAGGCGTGAAGTGGTATCTCATTGTGGTTTTGATTTGTATTTCCCTGATGATATTGAGCATTTTTTCACGTGTCGATTGGTCATCTGGATGTCTTCTTTGGAGAAGTGTCTCTTCATGTCTTTTGCCCATTTCTTCACTGGATTATTTGTTTTGGGGGTGTTGAGTTTGACAAGTTCTTTATAGATTTTGGATACTAGCCCTTTATCTGATACATCATTTGCAAATATCTTCTCCCATTCCATCGGATACCTTTTAGATTCGCTGATTATTTTCTTCACTGTGCAGAAGCTTTTAATCTTGATGAGGTCCCAATAGTTCACTTTTGCTTGTATTTCCCTTGCTTCTGGAGATGTATTGAGTAAGAAGTTGCTGCGGCCAAGATCAAAGAGCTGTTTGCCTGCTTTCTTCTCGAGGATTTTGATGGCTTCCTGTCTTACATTTAGGTCTGTCATCCATTTTGAGTTTATTTTTGTGTATGGTGTAAAAAGTGGTCCAGGTTCATTTTTTTACATGTCACTGACCTGTTTTCCCAGCACTACTTGCTGAAGAGACTGTCTTTATTCCATTGGATATTCTTTCCCACTTTGTCAAAGTTTAGTTGGTCATACGTTTGTGGGTCCATTTCTGGGTTCTCTGTTCTGTTCCATTGATCTGAGTGTCTGTTTTTGTGCCAGTACCACACTCTCTTGATGATTACAACATTATAATACAGCTTGAAGTCTGGGATTATGATGCCTCCTGCTTTGGTTTTCTTTTTCAAGATTGCTTTGGCTATTTGGGGTCTTTTCTGGTTCCATACAAATTTTAGGATTATTTGTTCTAGCTCTGTGAAGAATGCTGGTGTTATTTTGATGGGTATTGCATTGAATATGTAGATTGCTTTGGGTAATATTGATGTTTTAACAATGTTTAAAGGAGCATGGAGTATTTTTCCTTTTTTTGTGTGTGTCTTCTTCAATTTCTTTCATAAGCTTTCTATAGTTTTCAGTATACAGATTTTTCACCTCTTTGGTTACGTTTATTCTGAGGTATTTTATGGGTTTTGGTGCAATTGTAAATGGGATCGATTCCTTGATTTCTTTTTCTGTTGCTTCATTGTTGGTGTATAGGAGTGCAACCAATTTCTGTGCATGATTCTGCCACTTTGCTGAATTCATGAATCAGTTCTAGAAGTTTTTTGGTGGAATCTCTTGGGTTTTCCAGATAGAGTATCATGTCATCTGGGAAGAGTGAAAGTTTTAATTCCTCCTGGCCAATTTGGTGCCTTTTATTTCTTTGTGTTGTCTGATTGCAGAGGCTAAGACTTCCAATACTATGTTGAAGAACAGTGGTGAGGGTGTACATCCCTATCTTGTTCCTGACCTTAGGGGGAAATCTCTCAGTTTTTCCCCATTGAGGATGATATTAGCATGGGATCTTTCATATATGGCTTTTATGATATAGAGGTATGATCCTTCTACCCCTACTTTCTTGAGGGTTTTTATCAAGAAAGAATTCTGTATTTTGTCAAATGTTTTCTCTGCATCTATTGAGAGGATCATGTGGTTCTTGTCCTTTCTTTTATTGATGTGATGATTCACACTGATTGTTTTGCAGATATTGAACCAGGCCTGCATCCCAGGTATAAATACCACTTGGTCGTAGTGAATAATTTTTTTAGTGTATTGTTGGATCCAGTTGGCTAATACCTTGTTGAGGATTTTTGCATCCATGTTCATCAGGGAAATGGGTCTATACTTCTCCTTGTTAGTGGGGTCTCTGTCTGGTTTTGGAATCAAGGTAATGCTGGCTTCATAGAAAGAGTTTGGAAGTTTTCCTTCCATTTCTATTTTTTGGAACAGTTTCAAGAGAATAGGTGTTAACTCTTCCTTAAATGTTTGGTAGAATTCCCCTGGAAAGCCATCTGGCCCTGGACTCTTGTTTTGGGGGGGATTTTTTATTATTAACTCAATTTCTTTACTGGTTATGGGTCTGTGCAAATTTTCTTCCTGTTTCATTTTTGGTAGTTTATATGTCTCTAGGAATTTGTCCATTTCTTCCAGATTGCCCATTTTATTGGTGTATAATTGCTAATAATATTCTCTTAATATTGGTTGTATATCTGCTGTGTTGGTTTTGATCTCCTCTCCCTCATTCTTGATTTTATTTATCTGGGTCCTTTCCTTTTTCTTTTCATCAAACTGACTAGTGTTTTGTCAATTTTGTTAATTCTTTCAAAGAACCAGCTCCTGGTTTCATTTATCTGTTCTGTTGTTAATTTGGGAGCATTGATTTCTGCTCTAGTCTTTATTATTTCCTGTCTTCTGCTGTTTTGGGGTTTTATTTGCTGTTTCTTTTCCAGCTCCTTAAGGTGTAAAGTTAGGTTGTGTATCTGAGACGTTTCTTCCTTCTTTAGGAAGGCCTGGATTGCTATATCCTTTCCTCTTATAACCACCTTTGCTGCATCCCAGAGGTTCTGGGCTGTCGTGTTATCATTTTCATTGGCTTCCATGTTTTTAATTTCCTCTGCAACTTCTTGGTTAGCCCGTTCATTCTTATGTAGGATGTTCTTTAGTCTCCAAGTATTTGTTACCTTTTCAATTTTTTCCTGTGGTTGATTTTGAGTTTCATAGCATTGTGGTCTGAAAATATGCATGGTATAATCTCTATCTTTTCATACTTGTTGAGGGCTGATTTGTGTCCTAGTATGTGATATACTCTGGAGAATGTTCCATATTCACTGGAGAAGAATTTGTATTCCACTGCTTTAGGATGAAATGTTTGAATATATCTGTTAAGTCCATCTGGTCCAGTGTGTCATTCAAAGCCATTGTTTCCTTGTTGATTTTCTGATTAGATGATCTGTCCATTGTTGTAAGTGGGGTGTTGAAGTCACCTACTATTATGGTATTAGTATCAATGAGTTTCTTTATGTTTGTGATTAACTGATGTATTTGTTTGGTTTCTTCCACATTTGGAGCATAAATGTTTACAATTGTTAGGTCTTCCTGGTAGATAGACAACTTCATTATGATATAATGCCCTTCTTCATCTCTTGTTACAGATTTTATTGTAAAGTGTAGAATGCCTGATATAAGTATGGCTACTATGGCTTTCTTTTGTCATCCATTAGCATGAAAGATGGTTCTCCATCCCCTTACCCTTACTTCAGTCTGAAGGTGTCTAGGTCTAAAGTGGGTCTCTTGTCAACAGTATATAGATGGATCTTGTTTTCTTATCCATTCTGTTACTGTATGTCTTTTGAATGGAGCATTTAGTCCATTTACATTTAGAGTGAGTACTGAAAGATATGAATTTATTACCATTATGTTCCTTGTAGAGTTGGAGTTTCTGGTGGTGTTCTCTGATCCTTTCTAGTCTTTGTTGCTGTTTTGTCCTTATTTATTTATTTTTTTCATCTTTTCTCCCCTCAGAGAGTCCCCCTTAAAATTTCTTGCAGGGGTAGTTTAGTGGTCATTAACTCCTTTAATTTTTGTTTATCTGGGAAACTTTTAATCTCTCCTTCTATTTTGAATTACAGCCTTGCTGGATAAAGAATTCTTTGTTGCACATTTTTCTGATTCATCACATTGAATATATCCTACCACTCCTTTCTGGCCTGCCACGTTTCTGTGAATATGTCTGCTGCAAACCTGAGTTGTCTCCCCTTGTAGGTTAAGGACTTTTTTTCCCTTGCTGCTTTCATGATTCTTTCCTTTCCAGAGTATTTTGTGAATTTTACTATGATATGCCTTGTTGATGGTTGGTTTGTGTTGAATATAATGGGAGTCTTCTGTGCCTCCTGGATTTTTATGTCTGTGTCGTCTCCCAGGTTAGGAAAGTTTTCTGGTATGATATGCTCACATAAAACTTCTTCCCCTTTTTCTCTCTCTTCCTCTTCTGGGACCCCTATGATTCTGATGTTGTTCCTTTTTAATGAGTCACTGTTATCTCTAGTGCTTAAATAGTGCTCCTTTTGTCTTAGTTTCCCTCTTTTCTTCTGCTTCATTATTCTCCATAATTTTGTCCTATCACTGATTCGCTGCTCTCACTCAACCATCCTTGCCACCGTGGCAACCATTTGAGATCGCAGCTCAGTTATAACATTTATTATTTCATCCTGACTGGCTTTTACTTCTTTTATCTCTGCAAAAAGGGATTCTAATCTATTTTGGACTCCAGCTAGTATTCCTATTATCGTGATTCTAAATTCTGGTTCAGACATCTTGCTTGTATCTGTGTTGATTAAGTCCCTGGCTGTCGTTTCTTCCTGCTCATTTTTTTGTGGTGAATTCCTTCATTTCATCATTTTGAAGGAAGAAAAAGAAATAATGAGGTAAAAAAAAATTAAAATTAAAAAATTAAAAGCAACACACACACACACACAAATAAAATCAATGATGCCAGAACCTAGGTGTGTTTTGGTCTGGGTGTTGAAAGGGGCTTGATAGATTAGAGAAAAAGGGGAAAAAGGAAAAAAAAGGAAAATGTTTGAAAGTTTAAAAAATGAATACAATCAAATAAAATGAAATGATGGAAGTAAAATAGAATTGGAAAATTTTACAGAAAAGTAAAAAATGTAGTAGAAAAAATTAAAGAAAAATATTTTTTAAAAAATTGAAAATAAAAATAAATTTTTTCTCTTTCTGTATTCAAGAAAAAGAAAAGAAATGAAAAAAAAAGAAATTTGAATAGATGGACCAGCGAACAGACTGAAATATGATTAAAATTACATTGTTTTCCCCTAGAAGTGGAACTATGAACCACTTTAAAGTCCATAAACTAAGCAGGCAGAGAAACTTGTTGTGTTCCTGTAGTGTGAGGTTGGCCCAGTGGGCAGGGCTTAGTATAATGTCTCCATTTTTCATTAGATGGGTTTGCTTAGCTTACTGGGGTGGATTGTTGTGGTGTTTGTAGGTGTGTATGTGCATGTGCGGGAGGAGAGAAAATGGCATCACCCAACCACCCAGTCTCTAGTATTGGAACTCTGTTCTCCCCGATCAGCTATCATGCACCCATCCTTTGTCTTACACTTTTACACTGTCTGTGACCAAGCTGTCAGATTGCCAGGCGACACCTCCCTCATGAGTTTTATCTCAGGTGCATCTGTGTTTCCTGATCCCTCACTCTTGAGGGACTGTGGCTTTGACCCATTCAGACCCTCTGGGGGAGGGTCTCACTGAGAAATGGCTCAGTGTTGGCCACACCCAAGAATGTTCAGGAGTCTTTGCTGCTGCTGATGCCCAGAGACTATGGCTGGGTGCCAGCTGGCCCCAGAAAAAGTTCACGTGGTCATGGAGCAGCAGCATTTCAGGGATTATGGAAAATCACAACACACATCTGGCACCAGTCTTCACCCTTAATGACCTTTTTCCAGCACCAGTGAATGTGGTTGTTCTCTGGGATCTGCTGGGATTGGGTGGATGCATAGCCTCTACCAAATGTTTTTCCAGCAGTGGAACTGCTTCTCCCCATGTGGCCCGAGAACCTCCCGGACCCCACTCTGCTCCCGCAGATTCACCCTTCCCACCAGAGCACCGCCAGGTATTGAGCTGCAGCATTTCAGAGTCTGCACTCTCCCTGTTTATAGAGTCTTAATGGAATTTAAACCCTCTTCTTTCTCCTTTCTCCCATTTTAGTTCAGTCCCTGTGACTGTTTCTACTTTTCCACTTTCTCTCCAGCTGCTTTTGGGGTGGGTGCCCCCGCCCCCGTCCTCTCTCCAAAAGCAAAAACAGCTCCCAGCCTTCCATGGCTTCTCTCTCTTCCAGTTCACCTCTCTGTGCCATGTACCTGCTGAGTTCTATGATTCTCGTTGTGAAGATTGTTGTGGTAATCCTCAAATTAATTTTCTAGGTGTGCAGGATGGTTTAGTGTTGATCTGGCTGTATTTCATGGACGGGAGACACAAAAAAACTTCTATGCTGTTCCGCCATCTTGGCACCTCCAAAACTATGTTTTGTCCATGAGATAAGAGATGACAGATATTACCCCATTAAGACAATCAAGAGGCAAAAAGTAAATTGTAATTTTCATAATTTGACTAATTTTCTAGATATCATTCCTTTAAATCTCTCCCCTTTCATTTTGATTTCTTCCCATTTAATTCTATTCAATTCCAGAAACTTTAGTTGAACATCTTCTGTGTGCCAGACACCAATACTGGTTGCAATGGATATAAAGATAGAAGATATTTTCTTAGCTCTTAAGGAGCTAACAGCTTAGTTAGGGAAGCCTCACAAATATAATTTACAGCAACAGGTATGGTAAATGAACATTAGTGGACAAAGAAATTGAGATAGACCTCTTAGAGTTACCTTGTACACCTTGGAGCTATTAATATTGTACTGGATCACAGGAATACCTCCAAAGTAACCAGGTAGTAACTAATACTAGTTGCTAGTTATGAGGTAGTAACTAATACTAGTTGCTAATTATTAGGTAGTAACTAATACTTCCAAAGTGTCTTTACCTGTCCAAAGAAAAATCTTTTTGGGTATTGCCTTGTGTCTAAAAAGGAAAACATTTTAGGTTGGGATGAGCAAGCTAGTCTTTCTATAACTTAACTTTACAAACCCAAATAGAAGCCTATAAAAATCAAGGCTCCCAGTCATAATCAATGGAGTGGGGGTGGGGAGGCAAGCTGGCAGACTGGGCTGGGGCCTGCATATATGTCTAAATCCCCCCGGGATGTTCTCTGTCTATTTGGCAGAAGCTCTTGCTGTGCATCTTAGAAGACTGCTGAGGCACTCATTGGCAGGGCTGTGAAGACTTAAACAGTAGCAATTTGTTATATAGACCCTGGCACTGTGCTTCACAGACAAAAAGGATTCAATCTTTTATCAACACAATCAAGACAACTGGCTCCACCATTGTCTTGCTTTTTGTTGTACTTTTGGATACCAATATTTCAGAGAAAATGGGGTTTTCCCAAGCTCAGAAAAAGCTTTTTCATATTGTTCAATAAATAATTCATTAATGTATTCATTTATTCCTTCCTTCGTTATGTACCTCCAGAATGTAAAACTATGTAAGCTTCAGCTTCAAATGTGTGCAGACTTACCTGATGTTTTTTAAAGGAATGAAAAACTTAGTTTGACTTAGCATATCCTGTTGAGTTAACCATCAGCTTGCAGGGATAAGAGGAAATCAAGGAAACCAGTCATATTTTTGAGTATCCAGAGACACAGGCCAGTCCAAATAGACATCAGCCAGAGGTCTTGGGCAGTGTCCTGGAGACCCCTTGATATACCTTGTATATCAGTAACATTTTAGTTTTTGAAAAGTGGGTAGATTCAAAGGGTCCTAGATGTTGGGGTGGGGAGGGGAGGATATACTACCAATTGGTAGGAAAATATTAAATATTTTAAACATTAAATATATTTAAACAATTATTTAAACATTATTTTAAACATTAAATATATTTAAACAATTGGTATATGCATATTGATCATCATCATCATGCATTTGTGTTATTTTGACCCATTCACTCCTCTAAAACTGCACCTTAGGGCAGTTATTTCTCAAATCTCCCTGTTTTTCAGAATCATTTGGTGACCTTTAAATTTAATTTCACTGGGTTTTAAAAATTATACTAAAATATATCATGTGCACATTTTTACAAGAATCAAACTGTATAGAGGGCTAGAGAGTGAGTGTTAAATCATTTGTCCTACACTACTTCTGCCTGTAGAATCCTACCCCAGAAAAATTCACTTTTGAGTGTTGCAGTATTTAGTTCTTCTAGTGGTTGCCTCTATAACTAAAGACAATAGTTTTATATCTATGATATGTAACAACTTTAAATAGCACTCATTTAATCAGAGGACCTTTTAAAAATACACAGATTACTAGGACCCTTCTTGCTAGACTGAATTTTTAAAAAGTTCTGATGTGATCCTTTTGTTCAGCCAGTCAAAACTTTCTCTGCTAACAGAGAAAGGAGTGTGTGAATCTTAACATAAACATGGTCTTTATAAAGCTCTTTGCTCAACCACCATGGCCATGTTGGTGGCATTTTACAATCTGCAAATTTCATTTCACTCAGAAAATATCTTGCCTTGCTTTCCTCATCCTTTTGTATTCACATCTTTTTTATTCCTCCTCTAAATCTACTTGCCTTATTACTAACCTTTTTTTTTGTATGTCCTAGAGCTTATATGCTAACCCTATATTCCCTGCTTTTTTAACCCATATTTAGAGACTAGAATAAATTGCTGTCTTACACCATTGTCGAAATAAAACGGACATGGTGAAAGGTCACTCAAATTATAGACAGCAAAGGTCTCAAAAAAATTATCAAAGTTTTCTGGGAAAATGTATAATCTCATGATCAGTTAATAGGATATGTGTTCTCCATACTTGGAAACTCGGTATATTGATTTAACATAGCAATTTATATTTAGCAAAAATTACTCATCACAGTCAGGAACATAAAATCTCAATGCTTATTTCTGCCTGCCAATGAATTTAATGCAGCCCCAGTTGTTTTTAATGAGGTTGGTGCTAACTTTTCAAATAAATATTTCTTCTGTAGGTTGCAGTAAATCACTGGGAGTATTAGGTAATAGAGAGCACAAATACATATTCAGAATAGGAACATGGCATCTGTCAGAGTCGGCTTGCTAATAATTTTTTGTACTTAGGCTAAGCCTCTGAACATTATGAATAGACTTGACTCAGGTAACCAGCCATACATTGTGGGTGAGGGGAGAAACCAAGTAGTTCAGTCTGTGATACAAAAACCATTCTTAGTTGAAGCATGTCCGAATATTTTCTCAATTTTGAAATGTTGTTTTGTAGAATTTTTAAGTTTAATCATTATTTTCTAAAGGAGGAGTTGCTCATCTCAATTATTACAAAAGGATCCAAAGCTATTGCTAAGAATCTACACCACACATAAAAACAGAGGAAGGGAAGTATTTTTAAAAAGAAAAACATTTTTTTGTCCTAAGCCAAATTCTTTCTTTCAGAATTTAACAGCAGATTTTTCTGATCCCCACGATGTACAGGCTTATATTAGATCCTCTATTTCCAGTTGCCTCCAACTGCCAGCTCCTGGACACAGCAGTTCTCAGCCCCACCAATTCTTCCTTTCCAATATCTTAGACAATGAATAATTGGAAATAAAAAAATTAAGCCACTTAAATAGCATTGAAACCACAAAATATTAAAGGATTAATTTTACATAAGGTATATAATATTGCTTCATCAAAAAATATAAAACAGTGTTAGAGAAATGTTAGAATACCCAAGTAAGTAGGAAGCAATACTGTATTTATTTATCAAAAAAATTTTTAATGTTAATTTATTTTTGAGAGAGACAGAGACAAAGACAGAGACAGAGCATGAGCGGGGAAGGGTCAGAGAAAGAGGGAGACACAGAATCCGAAGCAGGCTCCAGGCTCTGAGCTGTCAGCACAGAACCTGAGGTGGGGCTTGAACCCACGGACCGCGAGATCATGACCTGAGCCAAAGTTGGACATTTAACCGACTGAGCCACCATGCACCCCAGAAATACTGTATTTATTGATTGGAGGACTCAATATTGTTAAGATGTTTATTCTCCCCTAAATTGTGTCTGTGTGTATTCAATATAATCACAAATTATCTAAATTCCCTGTGGGCTTTTAAAGACTATAGACAGACTGATTTTAAAATGTATTTGGAAATACAAAAGACCTAGAATAGCAAACAAAAAATTTTTTTAAAGCTAGAGGTAGCTGATTTCAAGATGTATTATAAGGGACAATAGTAAAGATAGTATAGTATTAGTAAAGTAATAGATTAATAGATTAAAATACAGAATCTAGAAATAGATTTATAGATATATGATCAAATAATTTTCAACAAAGGCATCAAAGCAATTCAATGAGAAGTGGAAAATCTTTTTACAAATGGTGCTAGAAAAAGAAGATATCCAAGTTTTGGAAAAGCACTTCAACTTCTACCTTACTCCATACTCAAAAGCTAATTTGAAATGGATCATAGACCTATAAATAAAAGCTGAAGTTACAGAGCTTTTAGAATAATACACAGGAAGATACTTTCACTTTGAGTAGGCTAAGATTTCTTGGAAAGGGTAAAGAAACAATAAAGTGGACTTTATTATAATCAAATGCAACTGCTCATCAAAAGACACTGTTAAGAAAATAAATAGATACGGCTGGGAGAAAATATGTAGAGCGAATACATTTGACAAAGGGTTTATATATAAAGAATTCCTACAACTCAATAATAATAAGGAGTATAATTGTACAAAAATGGGCAAAATACTTGTGCAAACACCTCACAGAAGTGACATATGAATGACTAATACGCACATTAAAAAGAATTCAACATCATTAATTGTCAGAGAAATACAAATTAAAACACAATTGAAATAAAGTCAGCAATACCAAATGTTTTCGAGCATGTGGAACATTTGGAACACTCACACATAGCCAGTGGGAGTATAAAGTGGTACAACCACTTTGGAAAATAGTTTGGCAATTCCTCAAAAAAGTTAAACATATATATGTACCCAATGACTGAGGAGTTGCACTCCTAGGCATTTATCTAAGTGGAAACATCTATACACAAAAGCCTTGTTCTAGAATGTGTAGAGCCACTTTGTGTTAGAAAAATCCAGGTATCCATCAACAGAACAATGATTAAATAAACTGTGATATATTCATACAATGGAACAACAATAAAAAGAGATGAACGACTGGTACACACAAAAGCATAGATAAATCTAAAAAATATTATGTTGAGAAAAAGATGCCAGAAACAAAGTAGCATATAATTTATGATTCCATTTATGAGAAGTTTAGAATAGCAAAAGTAATCTATGATAATAGAAATCAGATAAATGGGTTGCTTCTGGGGAATGAGGCAGAGGACTTACTGGAAAGAGGTGTGAGGGAACTTTCTGGAGTGATGAAAATATTCTGGCTTGATAAGGGTGTGGATTATGTAAGTGTACTCATTTTTCAAACTGAACAAACTATACACTTAAGATCTGTGCATTTCATTGAATGTACAGTAGAACTTAATAAAAAATTTTGAAAATATCTTCCAGATTTGTCCATTACTGCTTATTATGTTAACTCAGGCTATGAATATTCCATATTTATTTTGTTATAATAACCACAGCATTCTTTAAATACAGAACTGTGTTTCGTTAATGTTCACGTTCCAGTGAATGTCCCAGGATGTGGCACATTTTTTTCCCTAACCAGAAGTCCGTACAAGTACAAGCAAGTTGCAGAAACATAGCCCTGGCCTAGCCATTCCACAGACACAAAGCATTATCTAGTCTGTTCATTCCAAGCTTTTGCAACTTGAAGGTATTGCAAAGCCAGTGAATCTCTTCATTCTTACCGTGTCATCCTTTGGCACCATTCAGAATGCAAGGTGCTGCAGTTATTCGTCTTGTCTGTTAAGTTCAGTGTTTCCTCTCCTTCTCCCACTCCAAATCGTCTTTCCATTATTTTCCTCTGTGCTCAATTCTTTGTAGCTTTTGGAACTTTTTGTTGTTGTTCGAAAAAGAAGGAAGGAGAGAAAAACATTAAGGAAATAAAAGGGGAAAAATCCCCCTGAAAGAATCTGAATATTTTCACAAAATGCCCTAGGTTCATCCTTGCTTTAATTGAACCAGGGGACATTTGAGACCTTGCAGCTCTGTCACGTGGAGGCCATTTGTTATCAGGCTCTCTGTCTTTTGTAGGATACTAGGCATTCTTATTACTTCTGTTGATCTATCCTAACCATGTGGTTTAAAAAAATTTTTTAACAAAGATACAAACACCACTTACTTACAATTCAATGAAATATAGTTAACCATCACCCTTTCTGTTTATATCCTGTTTATATCCACTCATATCTGTTGATATCCTAGTGACTCACCTAGATTCACGAAGGACTTTGGGATCTGACTCCATATGTATCCCTATTTCTGATTCCATAATTATCCATCCCCTGTCAATATCCATGTGGATGTCATTTTAGTATCTTAGTTTTTGAGTCCCTTGATCTTCATTTTCATCCTACTTTGGAAGACCACTTCCATGTCTTCATGATGCACCTGTCCATTGCCTACTTCTTTTTTATTAGCAGCTTTATTGAGATATAATTCACATAAACATAAAACTAACCATTTAACGTATACAGTTCACCTTTGGTATATTCACAGGTATGTGCAGCCATCACCACAGTCAATTTTAGAACATTTTCATCACCTTAAGGAACAACCCCATATTCTTTAGCTACCATGCTATACCCCATCCCCCTCCACAGCCCCCAAAACCCACAAATCTACCTTGTATTTATAAATTTATCTCTTCTGGACTTTCCTATGAATGGGGTCATATAGTATATAGTCTTTTGTAACTGACTTCTTTCTCCTAGCAGAATATTTTCAAGGTTCATTCATGTCGTACCATGTATCAGTGCCTCATTCCTTTTTATGGCCAAATAATATCTCATCATATAGCTATACCAAATTTTATTTATTCATTTTTCCATTGATAGATATTTGAGTTGTTTCTCCCTTTAGCTATTATTAATAATTATGCTGGAAATATTTCTGTACACTTTTTATAGGTGCATATTTTCATTTTGCTTAGATCTCTAACCCAGAGCACAATTGCTGAGTCATATGGTATCTTTATATATTGCTTACTTCTTAATATTCAGTATCTGTCTCTGACCACCGATCAGGCTTTCTCATTTTTCTCTTCCCTATTCATCTGCTCTTCAACTATATAAAAATCAAATTTCATTTTTCCCCAAACTATGTGATCTCTTCCAACTTTATTCTCTTGCTTACATGCCCAATGGCCCTTACTTAAATTACTCACTTGACACTATTCTCAAATCTCTTGCCTTCTTTTCTTTCTCTTATTACACAATATGAAGCCATAGCTTTGGGTTAATCCAAGCATTTTATGCTTTTAAACAATGTCTCAGTTTGTCATCATTAAAAAATTTCTAGTCTCTAACCTCGGCTAGAGTTCTTGGAGTTCTTTGTCAATGTTTCAATTTGTTCCAAGTCAACTTGCTATTTCATTTCCCATGATAGCTGTTTTAAACTTTGACGTCTCTTCTCAAAAGCCTTCATGAACACCCCCTGCTTACCCTTCCAACCTCTTGGATATTTTCTAGCCCTCTCCCCACACTTATTCTACTCCACATAAGCCCACTCACTGTTTCTAAATTTCAGGATCTTGGTTATTGCTGTATCTTATGACTGGGAAACTCATCTCCTTCTTATTTGTATTCTTATTCCCAAACTTCACTCATGTCTCTTCTCAAATGTCAACTCATGAGAGAGGCCCTTTTTTCTAACCTAAATTAGTATCACTTTCCAACAACCATCTTGTTATTATTTTCTGTTCTATTACTATGCTTTATTTTTCTTCTTAGCTCTTATTTCTGTTTTATTATTTATTTATTTGTTTGTTTGTTTATTGTCTGCCTTTTCCCACTAGGATGTAAGTTTCATGAGATCAAAGCATTTGTCTACTTATGGTCACTCATGTAGTTTGGCACTGGAAAAAACTTAGATATAGGAAGGGTTTAATAAATTTTGTGGAATAAACATTTTCTAGGAACCTCCCATGATGTTACTTTCCTTGCTCTTTCAAAAGATTACTGTGTCCTACTACTCTTATTACCCACCTACCTATATTTCTTCTTACCTGTCTCAGTAGAATAGATGTCCTGCTCCTGTCAAATAGAATCCCTCTGGGCATGGTCTTTATCTCCTTTTTAATTTTTAATCTTGAAAATTCCATAATTTATTCCTTATTTTTCATATCTGCTTAACCCCTTCTCTGCTGCCACTGCCTCTTTTCTTGGAGCCAGTAAACACACTTGAGTTTTTTCTACCTAAAAACGTGCGCACACACACAAAAACAAATAAAAAGCAAAGAAACCTTCTCTAGAATACCCCCCCTTTGTGCTACTTTTGCTATATCCATATATATACTATATTCATATCTATATATACTTCCATTTGCAACCAAACTTTGTGAGAAAGAATCATGTTCATACTACTTCTACTTTCCTATTGCTCATGTCACTCCTTAATCTACAGTATCCTGAGTTCTTCTCTAACTACCCTACCAAAATCGTTTTTAATGTTAAGATTTTCCATGAAATCCTAAGGACCTTTCTGGGGCAGTTGACTTGTTTAGCACTTCCATCTTCTTGAGACACACTTTCCTCTGCTATTGTGACACTTTTTTTCCCCTGCTATCTTGGAGGCCACTTCCAGGCCTGGCTAGTTAAGATTTCCCATGTGTGATCCTCCATGAACTTTTCTCTTTCACTGTCTGGTGTTGATGTCTAGGGTGGTATTGGAGCCACGCATTGAGTAATAGTATTTCCATCAGCCTGGGTATCTAAAAGACTGCTTTAGAAAGAACCTCACACCACCCTAATCTACCCCCCACCAGCACGCCAGCACCACCAGTGAACTGTGAACCTAAGAAAGTAACTTCTATTGTGTTTGAGCCATTTTATATGAAACCTGCTTGTTATAACAGTTTGTTTACCTTAAATTGTACGGGGCTTTTTTTGCCTTTTTTTTTCTTTTTACTTGAAGTGTGGTTTGTAAATTATTTTGAAAATGGGAAATTACATGATTCTTGGAATTAATGTCTTCGAGAGCCTATTCTCTGTGATGGTACTCCTACATAAATTTGTAGATATGACAACTCGAGTGATAATTAGATATTATTAGTCTGCATGCCATTCTTAGAATGTTATTTCTTCTTATCCATTACTATCATAGAAACTACAATTTTCGAATCCAGAGAAATGCAAAACATATACATGATACATTTATTCTAAGAAAAATATCAAGTTAATGAACAAAATGATCTGAGTGGCTATCAGAAGAGAACCTGATGCAGGGGAAATTTTTTCATTGCTTATGTTTGTTTGTATAAAAAATACACCTTTAATGAAATATTATCAGCATACATCATGCACAAACTGCAATGTATCATAATTGGTTTTTTTCTCTTTTATTTCAGAACCAGATTACAAGGTAAGAAAAATACAAAAACAACTATAGTATCCCCAATAATTTTCACAAGGTCTTTTTTTAGGCAGTTAAATAACCTTGAAATTTTTGACCTTGCAAATCTTTCACCAGACCTCTGTTTACAATATATAGTTTGTCATGCAGGTAGGTAAGGAGAGCCTTGAGTTATTTTTCTAGAAGAAATGACAAATCTACCTTGGTATCACACTCATTATAAACAAGGACATAAATTTATAGATGGCCTCATTATGGCATTGGCCAATTTCTTTTTTATAGAATTCAGTATTATACTTCATTACAGATGCCTTTTGTCAGGTTATTTCAGAGCTTTCCTCTAAAAATAAATGCTTAGTTTTTAAAAAGTAGAAAAGGAATTTAAGTAATTTATTAAAAGCCCCTTTGACCTTATGCTTATTTTCACTGAAGTATTCATTCCTAAATGCAGAATAGTGTAATAGAAAGTAGGCTGATCTGAATGTCAGAAAGCTATGGGTTCATATCCTGGTTCTGCTACTTAGTATATATGGACTCCTGAGTGAACTACACACTAAGCTTTATTTTTTTTCTCTCAGTCTCAAAATGAAAACCTTGTCAGTTACTGATGAGGTGCTAACATGAATAAAATGCCTGGTATATAGCTCCTTCTTGTTTCTTTATTTCCTTTGCTTCTAACCTGATTCTTCTTGATTGAATTAATATGATTTCTCAATGACTTGCATATCAAATCAACTTGGCAGAATTATCATATGCGCCAGATACAGTACACTCAGAACATTTGTCCTTTGGACCTGGTTCATGCATTATTTAAAGGGCAAGCATAATTTGTTGATGAAATTAAATGTGTGGAATCTAAATTTTAAAATATATTCAAATTCATCTTTTCACATCAAAGGCAGTCTGATTTTGAAATTGTCTTGCAGCATTGACACAGAGACACTAAGTGACACTCACCTCTTTGGGACCAAAGGTATAGGAATCACCTGTCTGGACTAAGGGTATCCTTGGATCTCTGTAGTCACAAACCAATAAAACTTCAAAGCAATCCAGTACAATACAAATTCAATAGAGGAGGAGTTTTCTGAATAGTTTACTTGAAGCAAAATATTTATCTTCCGTTACCCTTTCCTTTCCTCCAAGTGATTAAAACTTTTGTTCTTTATATTTGTAAGAAGACATAGATGTATATAGAAGCCTAGCTTAGAGAAGGCTGGGATAGGGTGGTCTACCACGCACCTCATCTTTCTTATTTTCCCTTCAGTCTTCCGTTCATGGTAAACTGATTTTAGTACTTATTGAAACTGTTCTTGAAAAGTACTCTCCAAATTAATAAGTCCTGGGAGCACTTTTGTACCCACCAGCTGCATTTCAAAGCATATGTGATACTTGAAATTTTCCATTGTAATTTTCATAATTTTCTCTCTGGTTTTTACTATCATTTTAACTGATCTCTCTTGATATGTTTCAGAATCTCTTACACCTGTACTCAGCTTCTCTTCATTAGTTTTCCCCCAGGGTTTCATCTTTAGCCCACTATTCTAAATATATATGCTTTCTTGAGATGACTCTAGCTTGAACTATGGCCTACAGGACTACCCTATTGATGTATCCAGGCCTATCTCTCCACTAAAGCTTAATAAATGTTTCTAAATGTCTTAATTGTGGATCTCAACTTTGGATGTATGTTAGGAGCCTGTATAGGACACCTGTTTGGGTTTCTGCCCAGTTTAGAATATGTTATTTCTTTTTAAAAATCATTTTATTTTATTTTTCACATGATAAGTGTACTATTTAATCCCTATCCCCAATTATCTCCGACCCACCTCCCTTCTGGTAACCATCAATTTGTTCTCTATAGTTAACACTCTGTTTCTGGGTTTCTCTCTCTCTCTCTCTCTCTCACTCTCGCTCTTGCTCTCTGTGTCTGTCTCTCTCTCTGTGCTTCCTTTTCTTATTTGTTTTGTTTTTGAATTCCACATATAAATGAAATCATATGGTATTTATCTTTTTCTAAATGACTTACTTTGTTTAGCATTATACTCTTTACCTCCATCCATGTTGTTGCAAATGGCAAGATTTCATTCTTTTTATGGCTGAGTAATATTCCATTATGTATATGTATATGTATATGTATATGTATATGTATATGTATACACACACACATGTGCCACATCTTCTTTATCCATTTATCTATCAATGGACACTTGGGCTGCTTCCATATCTTGGCTACTGTAAATAATGCTGCAGTAAACATTGGAGTGCATGTATCCCTTTAAATCAGTGTTTTCATATTCTTTGAGTAAATAGCCAATACTGTGATTACTGGAGCATAGGGTAGTTCTATTTTTAACTTTTTGAGGAAACTTCATACTGTTTTCCAGAGTCGTTGCACCAGTTTGCATTCCCACCCACAGGATAAGAGGGTTATTTGATCTCCACATCCTTGCCAACCTCTGTTTTTTCTTGTGTTGCTGATTTGAGCTATTCTGACTGGTGTGAGGTGATATACCTCATCATATGTAGTTTTGATTTGCATTTCCCTGATGGTAAGTGATGTTGAGTATCTTTTAATGCATCTGTTCGCCATCTAGATGTCTTCTTTGGAGAAATGTCTATTCATGTCTTCTGCTCATTTTTTAATTGTTTTTTTGGGGGGGTATTGAGTTATGTCGGTTCTTTATATACTTTGGATACAAAATATTTAGTATCCTTTATTGGATATGTCATTTGCAAATATCTTCTCCCATTCTGCAGACTGCCTTTTAGTTTTGTTGATTGTTTCCTTCGCTGTGCAGAAGGTTTTTACTTTGATGGAGTCCAAATAGTTTATTCTTGCTTTTATTTCTCTTGCCTCAAGAGACACATTAGAAAAATGTTGCTATGGCTGATGTCAGAGAAATTACTGGCTGTGCTCTCTTCAAGGATTTTTATGGTTTTAGATCTCACTTTTAGGTCTTTAAGCCATTTTGACTTTATTTTTGTGTTGTGAAAGTAGTTCAGTTTCATATACATGTGGCTGTCCCATTTTCCCAACATTGTTTATTGAAGAGACGATCTTTTTCTCCATTGTATATTCACACCTCCTTTGTTGAATATTAATTGACCGTATAATTGTGGGTTCATTTCTGGGTTTTCTGTTCTGTTCCATTGATCTATGTGTCTATTTTTATGCCAGTACCATACTGTTTTAATTACTACTGCTTTGTAATATAACTTGAAATCTGGAATTGTGATGCAGCCAGTTTTGTTTTTTTCTTTCAAGATTCCTTTTACTATTCAGGGTTTTTTGTGGTTCCATTTAAATTTTAGGATTGTTTTAGGATTTTAGGATTTTTAGGACTTTTTTGTTCTGGTTCTGGGAAAAATGCTGTTGGTACATTGATAAGCATTGCATTCAATGTGTAGGTTGCTTTGGGTAATATAGACATTTTAACAATATTTGTTCTTCCAACGCTTGAGCATGGAATGTCTTTCCATTTCTTTGCATCATCTTGAATTTCTTTCATCAATGTTTCATGGTTTTCATAGTACATATTTTTTGTCTCTTTTGGTTTAGTTTATTCCCAAATATTTTATTGTTGTGGGTGCAGTTATAAATGGGTTTGTTTTCTGAATTTCACTTCCTGCTGCTTTATTATTAGTGTATAGGATGCAACAGATTTTTGTACGTTGATTTTGTATACTGCAACTCTACTGAATTCATTTATCAGTTGTAGCAGGTTTTTTTGCTGGTGTCTTTACAGCTTTCTGTATATAATATCATGTCATCTGCAAGTAGTGAGAGTTCTACTTCTTTCTCACCAGTTTGAATGCCTTTCATTTCTTAATGTTGTCTAATTGCTGTCACTAGGACTCCAGTACTGTGTTGAATACAAGCGGTGAGAGTGAACATCCTTGTCTTGTTCCTGACCTTTGGGAAAAAGCTGTTTTTCACCATTGTGTATGATGTTAGCTGTGGGTTCTTCAGATAAGGCCCTTATTATGTTGAGGTATATTCCCTCTAGACCTAATTTGCAGAGGGTTTTATCATAAATGGATGTCGTACTTTGTCAAATGTTTTTTCTGTGTCTATTGAAATGATTATATGGTTTTTATCCTTTCTCTTATTGATATTATGAACAATGCTGATTGTTTTGTGAATATTCAATCACCTTTGCATCCCATGAATAAACCCCACTTTATCATGGTGTATGATCTTTTAATGTATTATTGGATTTGGCTTGCTAATATTTGTCAAGGAGTTTTGCATCTGTATTCATGAGAGATATTGGCCTGTAGTTCTCTTTTTTTTTTTTTGTGGTATTTTTATCTGATTTGGTATCGAGGTGATATTGGCCTCATAGGATGAATTCGGAAGTTTTCCTTCCTCTAATATTTTTTGGAATAGTTTGAGAAGAATAGGTGTTAACTCTTCTTTCAAAGTTTGGTAGAATGTTCCTGTAAAGCCGTCTGGTCCTGGACTTCTGTTTTGGTGGAGTGTTTTGATTACTGATTCAATTTCATTTCTGGTAATTGGTGAGTTCAGATTTTCTATTTCTTCTTGCTTTAGTGTTGGTAGGTTATATGTTTCTCAGAATTTATCCATTTCTTCTAAGTTTTCCAATTTGTTGGCATATAGGTTTTCATAATATTCTGTTCCAATTGTTTGTATTTCTGTGGTGTTGGTTGTTATTTTTCCTTTTTCATTAGTGATTTTGTTTATTTGGGTCCTCTCTGTGTTGTTGTCTTTTTTGTTTGTTTGTTTTTGTTTTTTGTTTTGTTTTGTTTTGGAGGGAGGATGAATCTGGCCAGTGCTTTATCAATTTTGTTGATCTTTTTGAAGAACCAGCTCCTAGTCTCATTGATATGTTCTATTGTTGTTTTTGCTTTCTTTTGTTTTTAGTTTCTATATCACTTATTTTGCTCTCCTCTTACTATTTCCTTCCTTTTACTGGGTTTGAGTATTGTTTGCAGAAAACACTTTTTCTGAGCACTACTCTGACACACTGTTGTGGCAGACCCTACCTATGGTCTCCTTAATTTCCATTTCTTCTTCTAGCCTATTAATAGAAGTTTCTTTTTATTTGGGTTGTCAGTGTGCCCAGCTACTAAATTAAATGTCAAAACTTGGCAACATGACGTAAAATAAAGTCTTCTAAGGATTTTGGAAAATTTTGCTTTCCTGATAGAGGAATCACCTCTCCTTCATTGTTTCTTGTTTGTTTGTTTGTTTGTTTGTTTGTTTGTTTGTTTTTCTACCTGGAATATAAATGAAAGCTGAAGGGAGACCATCTATTCTGCTACAATGATGTGGCTCTAAGGATGTGAAGACACACACACACACACGCACACACACACACACACACACACACACACACACACACACGAGGGTGCTGAATCAGAAAGACAGAAGCAGCCTGGACCACTTTTGACTCTTTGGAGCTTCTGCACTAGTTCTGACTCCTGCATTAGTTAGATTAATTTCAGTTGTAAACAAAATAAAATCTCAAAGTAATAGTGGCATGAGAAGATGTAAATTCATTTCTGTTTCATATAAAGAAGTCCAGGGATGGACAGTCCAGGGCTGATACAGTGATTAAGCACTCAGACTCTTTGCATTTTATGCTTATGGCTTTGGAAATAAGAAGGCTGCTAGGCTATATAATCCAGCCATTATCTCCACACTTAATTCATGAACAAGAAAGAAGGACATAATATCTCCCATTAAAAATACATTCCAGAAGTCACATAGGACACTCCTGATATCCCTCAGTCAGAAATTAGTGGTTGAGTAATACTTAACTGCAAGGTAGCCATATTTTCAGCTAAAAGTCATGAATGAATGTTGTGGCAAAGGAAGAAGATGATGGAAATTGGGGGCAGTAACTAGCTGTTTCTTCTCCAACATCTTATTTTTGACTACTTGATATATCCAAAAAAATAATTCTCCATTTGATTAAACATTTAAATTTAGGATTCCATTACATGAAGCCAAATGCAATCCTTAACTCATTCAGAGTTTGGATCCAAAATGAGGGTGTTAAGAGTAACAGAAGATAAAATGTGAAACTGATAAAGGAAGAAAGTGGCGCACTAGACAATAAGGACTCATATATTGCATGCCAGAGAATTGGTGATGATTATTCTGTAGAATTAAGTCATATTGTTGTCTATTGTATTTTAGGAGGTAAACCTATGCCCCTCTCCTGCTAGGCTATAGTATTAGGAAAAATAGAAGGGAGTTCTGACTATTGGGGGTGGGGGGATTACTTGTTGCCACTATCATCAGGCCATTCTACAAGCAAAGATGGAAGAATTATTTTAATTATCTATTTAATTGTCTAAACTATTCCAACACTAAATTGTCCAAAATAGCAATTATTATCCGTAAGGTTTCATGTATTGCATGGGCTCAACCAAATGTTTTTACCATAGGATCTCTTCTGTAATTTCATGTCAGATGGTGAATGGGGCTGGAGATCTCTAAAGTGTTGACCAGTCTGGACATCTAAGAGGGCTTCTTCCTTTGCATGCTTTAGCTAGGATGGCTGGGGGAGCTGGGACCCTGAGCATTTTTCTCTCGCCATGAAACCCCTTCTCATAGCTAAGTTGGGTTTCCTCACAACATGATCATCGCAAGATGGTCATGCTTCTTTGATGTTGGCTATCCCCAGACTGACTGTGTGAGAAACCTAGCTGGAAGCTACTAGGCTTCTTATAATCTAGTCTTCAAACATACATGCATCACTTCTGCCACATTCTATGGTCAAACATGAATTGTAGGGCTACCTAGATCCAAAGAGTGGGGCTACACAAGTTTATGAAAATGAGGAAGCATGATTCATGAGGGTTGGGTGCTGGCTTTGGAAAGAGAATACAAACTTGCTAAGAGAGTTGCTTTATGCCTGTGTCTTAAAATCTCAATCAGACCCTAAAAGACTTTAAAAAGATTGTTTTTGTCCTCTAAATAAATCCCATGGCTGTGGCAGCCTTAGCAAGAGCAAAGACTGACTCAAGTTACTTTTCTTAAGAGTCCTCTCTCAAACAAAGGTTTTGAGTTTGAAGAAAAAGATGGGATTAATACTATTGTCGTCCAAATAGAGACTGTTTTGAATTGCTACAAATAGCTGCAATAAGCTAAGGGTTTATACACATTCCATTATATGTATACTCGATTATATACACACACACACACACACACACACACACACACATACATACATGCATTCCCACCAGCAGGGTGTTGCATCATTTTTAACCCTCAAATTGGCATAATAAATTATATGATATTATGTAATAAATTATATGTTTAGCCTATTGTTAAGTAACAAAACATAAGATGCAGAATAGTATTTGTATCGTGCTTAGTTTGTATAATATGACCTATTCAAAAACATGTAAATGGAAATAACAAGCAAAATCATTAATTATAGCTAACATTTTGAAAAAGAGGAGGACTTGTGAAGACAAAATACTTGGGAAATAGACTATTTTACAAATAGGTAACAGTGGATTCCTCTGGAGCAGAATCAGTTGGTTGGAAGACAGGGATGGGAGACTTCCTTTTCTCTGTAAACCCATTTGCCCTATTAGAATTTTATGCCTTATCCAGGTATTACCTGTTTGAAAAAGCAATTTAAAACAACAAAATTTATTTTCAGTATAATGTGAGCCATGCCATGATAGCTATCGCCATACTGGTTAGCTTCCATTTACTAGGTTCTTACTGTGTGCGAGGCTCAGTTCTCAGCACCATACATACATTATTAGATTAATTAATTCTCACATCAAACCGAAGAGGTAAGTAGCACTACTATCAGCTGTGTGATTTGGAAAAGTTGCCTGATTTATTCTGTAAGACTATTTTTATTCTATCCTATTTATACTATTCTTACTTCTGCTCATTCCATGATATCACATATGTTAAATGTTGAATGTTTGCTAAGTTAGTAACTCTAGTAGAAAGTGTTCTGGATTTGAAGTCCTGAGTTGGTTGTTGTTGTTGTTGTTGTTGTTGTTGTTGTTGTTTTCCCCAGCAACTTACTAGCTATACAAACCTCAGCAAGCAACTTTTCCCCTCTGAGGGAGCCTTGGCTTTTCACTATAGAATAGAAACAATGCAGAATAGAAACAATGTGCTTTTTCATTTTACAGGCTTTCTGTGAGGATCAAAGGAAGGCACACAAGTGGAGGTAGGTTTGGACCAAGAATGCACCATACCAATATGAGTTACTATTATTATTAATGACCTAGTGTAACACTTCACTTAGGAAAGCTGTAAGTCAATAGACAAGAAACTGAAAACAATTTGAAGATCATTTTCTCTTTCAGCACAAGTGGCATTTCCTCCTTGCTTGTTGCTTTATATAGTCGATAGTTTTATGCATAGCAACAGCCTTGAAACAGATCAGCAAGTACATAATGAACATACTTTAAGCAGGAAATGTTAAATGATTTGTATCTGTTGTTAGGGGCTAAGCCTTGATTAATTCAGGAGGTGGTTTTTCTCGGCTGAAAAGAAAGCAAATGACCTCATGTTGTTTACTGTACATGAATAAATGCAACATTTGGTGATAAGATGGTAAGCTAAGTTAAATTTGTGGCTTTTGTCTTAAGAAAACCCTGGAAATATTATAAAGTATTTATTTAGCTTCACTCTCTTTTCTTCTGCATAATTTGAGGGCAGTCTCCCCTCCTTCTTTCTCCCCTCCTTCTCCTGCCGCCCCTCCCGGCTCCTTCTTTTTTTAAAAAAAATTATTTCTTCTTTTCTCTTCCTCCTCCTTCTTAGTCTTCTTTTCAGGAACAAAAGAACTATGTAAAATACTGCAAAATAACAGTAACAAAAAATTTTACCAAAAATTAAACAAAAAAGTGGGAGAATTTGATTTTATTTGATTTTCACTATGCATATATGAAAACATATGCAGAGTGTTCTAGAGAAATTCTCAAACTAAAAATCCTTCAGAATGCCATATATATAATAAAAGAACCATTTGAGAAATGAGGGGAAAGGCAAAAATATATAGCTTTGTTGTTCTTACAGCTTTATAAAGTTACCTGGCAGACTTACCTATAGATTGGTTTATTTTAGTTTTTCTTTGGCTCTTACAACAGTTGAAACCCAGAAAAATCGTCTAGAGACCTTTATCTCATTGGTGATAAAAAAAATCATAATACCAATAGTCTCAGACAGCTCGGTTTATTTTTGCCCAGAAATTTTATTTCTTTCTGAATAATGTCCCATCCTCCCCCTTCCCTCCGTGGAGCCTTTCACCTCCCCGCAGTGGCACTCTGCTGAGCAGCTTTCCAAGAGGAGAAGGAATGTTTGAAAATGTGGGGGAAGATGTGAACGGCAACCCACATAAAAATCTTTATTTAGATAGTTTTTATCCAGAGATTTAAAAAATGCCAACCAAGGTACTCAATCCTGTTTTCTTAACAGAAGCAGGAGAATAAAGCAAGAAGGTGGGCAATGCTTAGTACACCTGCACCCTGCTTGGAATTCAACATTTTCTCTTATTTAGTGGCTTCTTATTTTCCTGTTACCTCTATCCAGAACTTACGACGTCAATAGATGAGAGCTTGCTGGGCAGCAAATGCTGAGTGTGGGTTTCGGAGTCAAGCTGACCTCACTTTAGATTCCTTGAGTATTTTTAAACCAGAGTTTGACTGCCTCAGCAGAAATTTTACCATACCCCATACAAAATAAGACCCAATTTCAAATAATCATAGTAGAAACACTTAAAGCAAAAATGGCCAAAATGTGTGTTTATTGCAATGGAAAGAGATCCATCTGAAGTCAGAAAATCTGCATTTAATTAACTAGAACAAGCACTCACAAGCGAGGTGATCTTAAGCTCTTCAGCCTTTCTTCATCTGGTCCATTGGAATGACCACTGGCCTGACTCCTTTATGGTTTCTGTGCATATTGAACAACGGTGTATCTTAGAGGGCCAGTAAACTTTTTCCATTAATGACTGAAGAGTAAATATTTTAGGTTTTGTGGGTCATTATGGTGTCCACTGCAACTATTCAACTCCACTGTTTTAGGGCAAAAGCAGCCATAGACAATACACTAAAGAGTGTATCTATGTAAAACAAACAAAAAACCTTTATCTAGAATACTAAAATTTGTATTTTATATAGATTTCACATTTCAAAAAATTCTGTTCTTCTTTTGATTTTTTTTTTGTCCAAACATTTAAAAATGTTAAAATCATTCTTGCTCTGGACATGTGAGAGCTAGGCTGAATTTCACCCCCAGGCTATACTTTGCTGACCCTGGTGTATGTGAGAGCACTTCATAAGCTTACATATGTATAAATAGTTATCAATTTGTGGAAGATCATATGTATAAGTAGTTATTAATTTGTGGAAGGTCACCATGGAATATCTGAGATATATTGTAACTCCAGATTGATTTCCCTCTATCACCTCAAACTCTGTAAGATTCCCCCTTGGCATTTCGCAACATTTCAGTGTTGTCTCCAGGAAAACCATTTAATTGGGGAGGTTCTTTTGACTAAAAAAGTTCCAGGATACATTTCCCATCCAGAGAGAGATGGTTGTAGAGTTACTTAGCATTTGAAATTAGATGAACTACTGAATCATCTCAGAGTGAAGTATCCTAGATTTCCCTAGATGATACAGACACTCATTTTACTCCTTGTGCATGACCCAATATAGAACCCCCCACACACAATGTGTTGTAATTATCTGCTTAGCTGTTGGTCTCCCAGTGGATTAGGAGCTTTGTAAGTATAGGGACTGGGCCCCAGAATCTCCTAAAATGTCTGACAGTATTATTCTTTAATTTTTGCCCCTGTGCAGCTAATAAAGAATCTAAAGCGCTTGCAGAGATACTTACAGGGGAAAAAAAAAACAGGTAAAATAGATGGGGCATCAGGATAAAGGAGAAATAAGGGAGTTAGATTTATAAAGGCAAGGTAAGAGTATCACAGAGATGTATGTTCCACTTGGTCCTGGACAGTTGCTACATGTGGTCAGCCAAGTAGCCCCTGTGATTTCTAGCAGCAGCAGAAGCAGACTTCTGATGGCCTTTGTCTGCAGAGAGACAGAGAGTGCTGTGACTGGTGTCCAGATGTTACTAAGGAGAAGGTGGTCACAGCATTTGGGAGCTAGTGCCACATTCATAACCGCATATCTGTAATATCTGGCCAGCAAGATTATGTTATGGGTTCAAAAGCGACAACTGGGCAGAATTTGAAAAGCATGCAAAGTTTATCTTTAGAACCTCCTCACTTCTCCTTCTATTAACTCTCTTTTGTGAAGGTTGCCGTCCTATACCACACCCTCCAGACCTTTGATCTGTGCTCTCCAGTAGCTCATTATGGTTATCTGTTGACCCAGGTTCCCTTTTTGCAACACATTCAAAGTTAAGAAATGATCTGAGGAAAATGAAGAGGCTCCATGACAAATTAAGTTTGAAAACTTTAGAAATCAAGCTCCTGCTCTGAAATATCACAATAGATATTTGTAGGTTTGTCAATAATGTGTAAACATTGTTTCACCTGATGTTGCTCAAGTGGATTTGATTATGGACATTTTTTCAGATAATCCCTATTAACATTTTATGGAGTAGTTTTCTATATATTTCAATTAATTTCAATTGAACAACACAGTTGGAAAACCTATTTGGTGCATGGAAGTCTACATAAGGGAGAGCAGTGATTTTTCCCTTCATGGAGTTTTTGGTCGAGCAAGGAATGACCCAGCTTGAAAAAAGATGCCTTACATTATTTCTTGTAGTATGTCAACTTTAACAGGATTGTTTTTGAGGGTTAAACTTCTTTCAAGACCCAATGAAGTGATTCTTTAGGGTTGAAACATTTTAAGACCCATGACAAGCAGCAAAGAAGGTATTTTTAAGCAGGGGTCCAAGTTCACTGTCTCTTAGACCATACCATGCAATGTGCAGCCTATTCCATATACCCATAAATGCAATTTGCAGCGGGATAAAAATGGCATTGAACTTCGAATCAGGAGATGTAAATTTGAAACCTAGCTCTGTCACACATTCTTTTTTGTCCTGGAGCAAAACAATGGCATGATTATATATTTAGTATACTAAAAACCACTAGAAACCTAAAAGAATTCAGCATGGTTAATGGTTACAAAATTTATGTGTAAAAATCAATAGCTCTTCTATATATATATATGTTGATAATAACTGGTTAGAAAATTTAATAGGAAAAAAAGCTCTTCTTTATAACAGCAACAAAAACCATAAAATAGTTATGGCTAAATGTAACAGTAAGTGTTCAGAACCAAAATTCTGCTGTGGGAGAATAAATTTTAACTTGAAAATTTCTGGTTCCAGAAATAGCTCGAACAAATTTGCTTCTGACCTCCAGGTTTTCCGATGTTAAATTACAGTTCATTTATATCTTTGTTCTGCTTCATATAATGTGATTTCTTTTTCTATCTTCTTATCTTTGCTTTTCAATGATTTGACTATACTATGCTCAGGGGTTTATATTTTTTACCAAGTTTAGGATATTTTTCTCCATCCTTTTTTGAAATACTATCTATTTCACTCCTTCCTCTCTTTTTGGACATATACATTAGGCCACTGTGAGGCTATTTTTCCACAAATCTGTAAGTTTTTCATTATTTTTTATTTTATTTTATTTTCTCTCCTATATTCTATTTAGGATAATTGAGATTGGTCTTTCCTAACCCTTTTATCATGAACCTTTATTCTCTAGAGTTGCATCTACAATTAAGTTCATTTGTTTTTCATTTAAAATGAAATACTTTTGGGGTGCCTGGGTGGCTTAGTCAGTTGAGCATCTGACTCTTGGTTTCTGCTCATGTCTTGATCCCCCGGTTGTGGGATTGAGCCCTACGTCAGGCTCTGTGCTGACAGCAAGGAGCCTGCTTGGGATTCTCTCTCTTCCTTGCTCTCTGCCTCTCCCCTGCTCATTTTTTCTCTCTCTCTCTCTCCTTCTCCCTCTCTCTCTCTTTCTCCCTCTCTCTCTCAAATAAATAAATAAATAAATAAATAAATAAATAAATAAATAATAAAATAAAGTGATATACTTTGTTTGCAATTTCCATTTGGTTCTTTTTTATACTTTCAGTTTTTCTGCTGAGATTTTCTATCTGTTTTCTTACTCTGTTTTGTTTTTGTTTTTTTGTCAAGTCTGTATTTAAATAAATAGATTTATGTTCTATTTTTAAGTTGTTGGCTCCTAATTCCAGAATCTGGGCTAGTTCCATAGCTGTTTCTACTGACTGTTCTCTAAGTTATGGATCATGTTTTTTCTGCTTCTCCACATGTCCAGTAATTTTGGAGTGTATGCCAGTCATAGTCAATGATATCTGGAAGTGGGTATAGATATGTTATCTTACTTTAATTTTTTTTTTAAGTTTATTTATTTTTGACAGAGACAGAGTGGAAGCATGAGCTGGGGAGGGGCAGAGAGAGAGAGGGAGACATAGAATCCGAAGCAGGCTCCAGGCTCCAAGCTGTCAGCACACGGGGCTCAAACTCATGAACTATGAGATCATGACCTGGGCCAAAGTCGTATGCCTAACTGACTGAGCTACCCAGGCGCGCCTGTTATCTTACTTTAAAAGGGATGAAATTTTGTTCCCCCATATAGCTAAATTAAATAGATCCTTTTTATCCTGTTAGGATTGTTTTATGCTTTGTTAAGTTAGAAATATTTCTGTTTTGTCCCTAGTCTTACAACACAGTTCTTACTCTAGGACTTGGCCCTTACTCCTAAACTCTGGCCTTTCAGGGGTATTCACTAAATGCCTGAAGTCCTCAGTGTAATCTCTCCACTTTGGGATTGAACCCCACCTTCTCCTAGCAGTCTGGAATCTCTATTTATATCCTCTGTTAGCTCCATTTATCTCTCAGACCCTAAACAACTGTCCTGTTACTCTGTATAGAGTATTGTTCTGCACACACTCATCCCAGCTTTCAGCCAACATATCAAGAGGATCCCTATCTACAATTCTGAGGACTCCTTCCACGTACTTCCTTCCTCTCTACTAACTTCAGATATAAACCACCTCACCGTCCCTAATCTCCAATCTCTGCCATTACAGATCAGTAAGGCTAATCCTTTGCTTGCATTCTGTCTTCTTGTATTGAAGTCGGAAAATTGTCCCCAGGCCAACTACCAGGCAAATGTGAGTCTAACTTGTGTGTTTACCTTCTCCCAAGGATCACATTCCTGCTGTATCTATTACTCAGTGTCTGAAAAACAGTCGCCTCATATTTTTTCTGTTCATTATTGTTTAAAAAGAGATGATAAGTCCTATACCAGTTACTCCATCATGGCCAGAAGTAGAAATCAGCACTTTTAAATATTAAGTCTGCTTTACATTAATGTGTACCAGTTTTGTTTGTGGAATATTCAAATGCCTGCAATTATTTTAAAGGTACTGTGAAACTTTCATAACAATAGTTTGTAAGATGAGGAGTAGGCATTACTACAAAATAATTTTTTAAATAGAGTATAAGAAAATAGGGCTGCAAGTCCCACTTAAAACTATGTAATGTCCTTTGAAATTTAAATCTAAAGAGGACATATTACACTGTAATAAAAGTTACTTGGCATCAGTGAATTTATTTCTCAAAAGCACAAGCTTAACTAAGATACCTATATTCAACTAAACAATCCAAAACAATCTAACCTTTGCATTCAGTACCCTTAGTACAGACATTTAAGAAAAGATTTCATTGTGAATTCTGCTAATGGTCACCTAAGTAGCAAATAAATGCCATTTTTTCCTTAAGATAGTAGACTTACAAGAACACTAATTACTATATATTTATAGAAGTCATATTAAACTTAGGATTAGAGTAGGATTTTAAATATTAATAGCAACATACATTTATTACCAAATTAAAAGTTACTTAAAATTTAGATGAGAAAGTATGGGCAAACAAAAAGAAAAAAGAAGAAAAAGTAAATCAGGAATTGGGAAATACAGGAATGAGAAGGAATTTGTTTTCCTCTTTTTTGGTATTTGTCCTTTATTCAATGCTTAAAAGGGGTCTTGGGATCAAGAGATTGTAGTCTAATCCTTTGTTGAAAGCAACAACAATACTGTGTAATAAGAAAGTAAAGTATAATTGAAAATTAGAGAGTTTGGGATAAACTTTTTTCTAAACTTTTAAAGTTATTTGTTTTATTCTGTCATTAAGTTTTCAAAATACTTGGTTTTCATCTACCTCCAGCTAAATGGAAGGCAGCATTCCAGAATTTGGGAGTATAAATCTACCTGATGTTACAGAAGTTAGGTTTTACTATGTTCATAAACCCAGGAACTTTCTTAATATATGATACGAAATGTTTGATTCTGCAGAATTCTTGGATCCTTCCTCACCTATCCAAGTAAATAACACACAGGAAATCACTTCACCTCTTTGTTTCCCTTTCTAACTTAGAAATAGATGGAAGGGACTAAAATTCTGAGTGTTTCAGTATATTCTTGATATATTTAACATCAATGTCTTTGTTGTGCTCTTGAATCTTATTGCACCTTTGGCCAGATCAACAAGTTCATTCCCTTTGACTTAAGGTACATATCTACAAATTTAGAGGAACAGACTGAGATCACTGCATGAAATAAAATTAGTTTTTCCCCATGAGGATAGGCCTGCCATTTCCTAGTAGCTAGGTTCAAAATGACTGGGTATGTACACATTGCAGGAATTCCAAGAATGATGTATTTATTTATTTATTAAAAAAATTTTTTTTAATGTTTATTTATTTTTGAGAGAGAGAGGCAGAGCGTGAGTGGGGGAGGGGAAGGCAAGAGGGAGACACAGAATCCAAAGCAGTCTCCAGGCTCTGAGCTGTCAGCACAGAGCCCACGGCGGGGCTCAAACCCATGAACCATGAGATCATGACCTGAACCGAAGTCGGACACTTAACCGACTGAGCCACCCAGGCACCCCAAAAATGATGTATTTTAAATGGGGGAAAGGTTCCTTTCATCCGGTAATAGCATAAGTTCTGATCTTGTGTGCCAATACTGTTTATTATTCCCAGCAGATCTGTTTTGACCACAGACCTCAGAATTTCCATCAATCATTTTGGTTCCTTAAGAGCTAGGAGGCTATACCCAAGGGAGCAATACCAGAAAAGGGTAAGATTATATACCATTCTTTCATTTCCTAATTTGGGGTCTACAAGCTCAGCATTTAAGAAGCAAGGTATTTCTTACTGTTGGCAATGAGAGATAGTGATGCCTGGTTAGGATTCTCTATGTGGATAATTTAAAGATAGCAAATATGCAGTTTTAATCCAGTGAAATCATTTTTAAAGGAATATATAATGCTGTCTTAGTATTACTATATTCTATGGGAATGTGTACAATATATCAATATTTATCTCAGCACTGACTATTTATAATAATAAATAAAATGATAAGTTTTCAAATATTATATAATATTCTGAAGATTTATTATTTTGCTATCCTTATAGAATATTAATATGCTTACATATGGGGTGAGTTAATTAAAACACCTTAACAAAGTTGATTTAAGTGCTTGATGTTGTAAGTAGCCTCTCCTATTTTTTAAACCAATAAGTTGCTTTTAATGCCTCCAAGAACCAGCCATATATGTATCTTTTAAATTTCTGTAGTTGTTACAGAGAAAATGAGGCTGAATGGTACCAGAAAATAATACCAGAATTAATAAATACATTTGTGTGCTAAATTTTCCTATGATTCTCGGTCAAATCTTTTATTTTTCCTTTAATAAATCAAGAGCAATTTCCACCTTAGTAAATGCTTTGCAGTTTTCTCTCAAGTCTATATCATTATTGCCTAGCACTGAATCATTTATGTAAGTCTGCATATTTGACTTTTTTGTTGAATTGTGTATTTTTTTTCTTGTGCTGTCAAGAGAGGAGTTAAACTTTTCTGTTGGCGCATTTAAAAATGTTTTTGAAGGCAGAACATCTTTCAGACAGTTATGCAGCTGCTTTCTTAGAGATCTCAGTAACTAGGCATTATCATTTAATGAATTCTGTAAGAATTTTTTAATAACCTAAAAGTAATTTTAACAGAAAATTTCTAGTTCCAAGAATAGCTTGGACAAATTACCCTAAAAATCCCTTTTTAAAACACACACACACACACACACACACACACACACACACACACAGAAAGTAAGAACAGAATATACTTACAAATGCAGAGCAGAAACAATAAGAATGCTGAAAGCCAGTAAGTGAGCATGCAAACTGGACTCCTGCATGTACCCAAGATCCCCAAAAGTTACATCCTCCACAAAGGGAGGTGTTAGAAAAACTCCACCTACCATGCTTAACCCTCTTTACCTGAGTAGGAGCAAGGATGGGTACATGTAAAGATAATTCACAATACAGGAAACGCAATGGTCATTAAACTTACAGAAAGATGCACAGTCACCCTAGTAATGGAGGAAAAATAAGCTAAGTCATTGAGAAGTACAATTTCACCTCCATTAGATTAACAGAAGTTTAAAGTTGGGGAGCTATGAAATAGGATATCCTCCTTTCTTATGGCTGAAAAATATTCCGTTGTGTATATGTACCACATCTTTTTTATCTACTTTATTTGTAACAACATGGCTGGAACTTGGGCACATTATGCTAAGCAAGGTAAGTCAAGCAGAAAGACAGGTACTGAATGATATCACTTATGTGTGGATTCTAACAAAGTTAAACCTGTAAAAAAAAAACAAAAACAGTAAAATGGTGCTTACCAGAGGATGGGTGGAGGATAAAAGTAATGGTATTTAAGGGTACAGTGTTGTAACAAGTAATAAAAACCACAGGGATCTAACACACAGCATAATGAATATAGACAGTACATTGTGCTATAATCATGTGGTGTGATAAGTATTGCTACATTAGCAATCAGATCACAGTGAACAATTTCATACACTGTTGGTGGAAGGTTAAGTTGCAATATCTTTGGAGGGCACTTTGAGAATATTAACAAAACTTAAAATGCACATACCTATCATTCAGTAATGATATTTCTAGAGATTTATCTTATGGATACATTTGACATATGTGAAAAGTTGCATACATAAAGATGTTCATTGCAGCACTGTTTTTATTTATTTATTTTTTTTTAATTTTTTTTTCAACGTTTATTTATTTTTGGGACAGAGAGAGATAGAGCATGAACGGGGGAGGGGCAGAGAGAGAGGGAGACACAGAATCGGAAACAGGCTCCAGGCTGTGAGCCATCAGCCCAGAGCCTGACGCGGGGCTCGAACTCCCGGACCGCGAGATCGTGACCTGGCTGAAGTCGGACGCCTAACCGACTGCGCCACCCAGGCGCCCCAGCAGCACTGTTTTTAATAGCAAAAATTTTGAACATCTGAAAGGGGACTGGTTAAATATATTTATATATATTCATACTTTATGTGGATATACTGATTATGGCATATCCATACAATGGAAAATATACAGTCCCTGAATGAGGTATCTCTGTAATCACTAAAATGAAAAGATCCCTTGTATAAATTTAGTAGGAAAAGCAAGGCACAGGAGAGTAGAGCCATAGGCAGATGTGGTTTAACTGTTTTGAGAAACACATGCTTCGAAACACTATTTTGTAGCATATGCATAAAAAGTCTGAAGTTTAGGGGCGCCTGAATGGCTCACTCAGTTAAGCGACCAACTTCGGCTCAGGTCATGATCTCGCAGTTTGTGGGTTCGAGTCCGCATGGGGCTCTGTGCTGACAGCTCAGAGCCTGGAGCCTGCTTCGGATTCTGTGTCTTCCTCTCTTTGTGACCCTTCCCCGCTCACGCTCTGTCTCTCCATCTCTTAAATGTAAATAAACATTAAAAAACAATTTAGAAAAAAGAGTCTGAAGTTTATATAAATTTTTGAAAATAGATACTTCTGTGAAGGAGAATAGGGAGACTAAGGTGAAATGAGATTTAATTCTTATTTTCATTCTGTATGAAGTGTATGTGTATATTAATTAATTTCAATAGCTGGTTATATTTTTTAAGAGGGAGAAGGCTACTGGTAACAGAAAGTGCTAGATGCTTTTTTTTCCCCTTTAAAAAAAATCATAGAGACTCTGGACCCTAATGCCACGGGAGTTATCTTACTGTTATTAAGTATTATAATAAAGTTGCGCCTGGGTGGCTCAGTTGGTTGAGCGTCCGACTTCGGCTCAGGTCATGATCTCACGATCCGTGAGATCAAGCCCCACAGCATGATCTCACCATCTGTGAGTTCAAGCCCCGCGTCGGGCTGTGTGCTGACAGCTCGGAGCCTGGAGCCTGCTTCGGATTCTGTGTCTCCCTCTCTCTCTGCCCCTCTCCCCTCATGCTCTGTCTCTCTCTCTCTGTCAAAAATAAACATTAAAAAAAATTTTTAAAAAGTATTATAATAAAAAGGCAAGGCAAGGATAGTTTTCCCACTTTCATGAACTAAAGGATCAAATAAATAACTTTAGTCATTCTAATCACCAGAACTGTTTCATTGTTGGCTCCATTATACTTGAGGATTATTAATTTCAGGGTCCTTTTATAATCTATCAAGAAACATGGGAAAATAATTAGAAATATGCTTATGAATGCCAATAGGCTTGTTTCATATCTCATCCTTATTTGAATACAATTAAGTTCATATTTTCTACAAAGGTAGTGATGAATTTGCCAGTATATATAGGTATAGTTTTAACAATTATTGTCAAAATTATTTTTACCAGTTCCATTTTGCTGATAGGAAAAAAAAACACTCTACTATGTATCAAGTGGAATATAGTTAGTCAATAATATTAAGGTTGCTATGGATGTTTGATGTTATGTAAATAAATAAAGTAACATTTCTTCCCACCCACACCACAAAGCAAGCATATTCTCCAAATGGGGGGTGTGGAATTCAGGTCCTGAGATGGTAAGAGGTGTCTTAAGGTGACACAAATTATTAGTGGCAGATATAAAGCTGTCACTCATGTTTCCTGACTGCTGATTTGTGTTCATTTTATCAACATCTAAATGCTTCAAATGATAAATCCTAACCATATGTAACAGAAGAAGGAGGGAGACAGAGAAAGACAAGAGGGAGAAGTGAGGAAGGCAGGAAGGGAGAGAGGGAGAGAGAAGGAGAAGAAATTAACGTTTATTGAAAACCATTATATAGCAGGCACTTTTATACAGTTATTCTCTTTTTATCCTAATAATTACTCTAAGGTCCTATATAGATTGTTATATAGATTTTATAGTTGTGGAAACTGAGGCTTGGTTGTAGTGAGGGTGGGAAAGTGGCATTAAATAAATATCTAAGGGATGAGCAAATATCCTTTTCTCATCTTACACTTACTTTGAGCTATGTACTCAGTGCACAGAATTGTGAACAGACTCACAGATACTATTCCAAATATATACATATATTTGTACAGTCAAAACGGGGTAAGAGAAATGTTAAATTGAACCATTATTTATTTTGACCTATAACAAGAGCAGTTTTATATGGCTTGATCATCCAATATGCATGATACAAAGCACAACTTGGAAGGCTGTGCCATTCAGAGCACATTAATATACATACAGACCCCATAAGATTCCAAGTGGAACCTCCAAGCAGCTTAGAGAAAGCAGAACAAGGTTAAACCAGTCTCTTGGGATTGGCAGCTTAGGTTGAAAAGCCAAGTGCACCAGGGAAGCAATACTGGGTCACAGATCCTATCCTAGGAGATAAGTTGCCAATAGGAGAGCTAGAGGATTGTTAGCAAGCCCATTCTGAGTGTGGTTTTGACAGTATGCGTCCGTTGGCAGGAGTGTGAGAGGCAGCAAATGCTTGTGGCTTGTTCTTGCTCTGACTGCAACATTAACTTGTCTTAACCTTTACTTGGCTGAGTGCCTGAAGCTCTCCTTAGAAGAGATGCAATTATCCTCTTGCCCTTTTTCAAAGTTCTCCCCATGTCACTGTGTAGTCTGGCTCCAACAATGTCATACCTGATGACTGGTGTCTGCTGTGAGCCCTAGCCAAGGGTGTCATTACCTGGAGAGGGTACAGGGATGTAACTCTATGCTATGATCTATGGCAACCTATCCTGTAAGTGCTGCAAACCCAAAAGCTTTTACTGGTTCAACACTCAAGCCAAGCTGCAGGGCAGAAGGAAAAGGAGATGGTGTGTTTGCTCAGGGACTGGGTCATAGCTGGCTGGACCATGTCAGTTAAAGGAGTTCCTCTGCTTATAGCGTCCTCTTCTTTGCAGCTCTGACATATCAGTTCCTGGATTCCTGGAGTAAAATGAAAAGCCAGGGTTCTCCTCCTTCCCTCCCTCTGAATACTATGAGACCTACTTTGAGAAGAAATATACCTACTTATCACTCTTTCTAGGCTCTTGTTAACCACTATTTACTTGTATAGGGTCCTTATATGATGGTTTTGCCATGTGTGTGTATGTTTAAAATTTTACCATAGCTAAAATCTTTGCTGTTTTATTTTTTTCTTTGCAAGGGAATCTCATTGAATTTGTATACCTTATCTTTATTTCTATTCGTTCATCAACCCACTTGCCTAATAATCCAATAAACATCTTCAATATAGCTAATACAGTATTAGGCTTAGGATGCAAAATGGAATGCTACAGTGGTTGAAAACATGGTTTCTGGAATCAGGAATCTGGGCTCCAATCTAGGATAACCTAATTACTAGATATTACTTTGGGTTTTCTAATATTTCTACACCTCATTTTTCTCATCATTTAAATAGAACCTACCTCCAAGAGTTGCTGTAAAGATTAAATGAGATAACCAACATAGAGTCTCCACAGAGGCTGGAATACAAGTATTCAATAAATATGAACTCTTACTAATAATGATCTATGAAGCCACAGGAATCAGACAATAAAAAGAAATATAAGGCATCCTGGTCGGTAAGGAAGAAGGAAAAGCGTCACTATTTGCAGATGACATGATACTATATATAAGAAACCCAAAAGACTCCACCAAACAACTGCTAGAATTGATAAATGAATTCAGTAAAGTTGCAGGATAAAAAATCCATGTACAGAAATCTGTTGCATTTCTATACACCAATAATGAAGAAGCACAAAGAGAAATTAAGAAAACAATCTTATTTACAATTGCACCAAATAATAAGATACCTAGGAATAAACCTAACCAAAGAAGTGAAAGACCTGTACTCTGAAAACTGTAAAACACTGAGGAAAGAAATTGAAGAAGACACAAAGATATGGAGAAACATTCCATGTTTATGGGTTGAAAGAACAAATATTGTTAAAATGTCTATACTACTCTAAGAAATCTGCATTTAATGCAATCCCTATCAACATACCAATAGCACTTTTCACAGAACTAGAACAGATAATCCTAAAATTTGTATGGAACCACAAAAGACCTGGAATAGCCATAGCTACCTTGAAAAAGCAAAGCAAAGCTGGAGGCATCACAATTCCAGACTTTAAGTTATATTACAAAGTTGTAGTCATTAAAACAGTATGGTACTGGCACAAAAATGGACACATAGATCAAATAGAACAGAATAGAAAATCCAGGAATAAGCTGACAATTATATGGTCAATTAATATTTGACAAAGCAGGAAAGAATATCCAGTGGGAAAAAGATCATCTCTTCAAATGGTATTGAGAAAATTGGACAGAAACATGTAAAAGAAAGAAACTGGACCACTTTCTGTCACCATACATGAAAATGAATTCAAAATGGATTAAAGACCTAAATATGAGGCCTGAAGCCATAAAAATCCCAGAAGAGAATATAGACAGTAACTTCTTTGACATCAGCCATAGCTTCTTTTTTCTAGATAGGTCCCATGAGGCAAGGGAAACAAAAGCAAAAATAAACTATTGGGACTATATCAAAATAAAAAGTTTCTGTACAGTGAAGGAAACAATCAACAAAACTAAAGGCAACCTACAGAGTGGTAGAAGATATTTGCAAATGAAAAATCCAATAAATGGTAAGTATCCAAAATATATAAAGAACTTATAGGCATGCCTGAGTGGCCCAGTTGGTTAAGCATCTGACTCTTGATTTGGGTTCAGGTCATGATCTCATGGTTTGTGAGATATAGCCCCACCTCGGGCTCTTCACTGACAGCATGGAGCCTGTTTGGGATTTTCTCTCTCCCACTCTCTCTGCCTCTCTTTCTCAAAATAAGTAAGTTAAAAAAATAATGACTTACAAAGCTCAACATACAAACACCAAATAATCCATTTTAAAAATGGGCAGAAGACATGAACAGATATTTAGCCAAAGAAGAAATACAGATGGCCAATAGACACATGAAAAGATACTCAACATCACTTACTATCAGGGAAATGTAAATCAAAACTACAATGAGATATCACCTCACATTTGTCAGGATAGCTAAAATCAGCAAAATAAGAAAAAACAGAGGTTGGCAAGAATGTGGAGATAAAGAAACCCTCTTGCACTGTTGGTGGGAATGCAAACTGGTGCAGCCACTCTGGAAAACAATATAGAGGGTCCTCAAAAAGTTAAAAATAGAACTACCTTATGATCTAGTAATAACACTACTGGGTATTTACCCAAAGAATATGAAAACAGTGATTTAAAGGGATACATGCACCCCATTATTTACAGTAGCCAAGATATGGAAGCAGCCCAAGTCCATCAATAGATGAAGGGATAAAGAAACTGTACTCTAAGATATACAGTGGAATATTATTCAGCCATAAAAAAGAATGAACTTTGGCCATTTGCAATGACATGGATGGAGCTGGAGAGTATAATGCAAAGAAAAATAGAGAAAGACAAATACTATATGATTTCACTCATGTGGAATTTCAGAAACAAAACAAATGAGGAAAAGGAAAAGAGAGAGAGAAAGACAGAGACTCTTAACTATAGGGAAGAAACTGATGGTTACGAGAGGGGAGGTGGGTGGGGGGATGAGTGAAATAGGGGATGGGGATTAAGGAGTACACCCATCACGATGAGCACCAAGCAATGTGTGGAAGTGTTGAATCACTATATTGTACACCCAAAACTAATATAACCTGTAATTATATTAAGGTTTAACTAACTGGAATTAAAATTGAAATTTAAAAAGCAAATAAAAATAAATCATTTTTTAAAAAACAATGAACTATGAAAAATGTATATCTCATGCTAATAAATGAGAGCCATTGGAACAGTTCTACAGCTAGGCCATGCCAAAAATAAAGATGCCTTTTCCATCTTATTGGAGGATATTTTAACAGCTTCTAAACTGACCCTCATATTCTTCAGGAAAATCACCTGGACCTGGAAACTGATAGTCTCAACATCCAACAGAAGCCTTTGTTCACAGAAGCCATGGACAAAAGAATGTTCCCCTTTTCCTATTTTCCTGTCCATGCAAATTATATGCATCCCTAAAGCTATTCCAGGTAGTGTAACTGAGTTTTTTCTCTAGTCAGTCCTTACATGAGGATATTCATAACATCGACCAAATCTTCCAAAAATTAGGTAATTCCTTTATGAACTATATTTCAAGGGTTCATTCTAAAACTATATATAACCAGTTGTCACTTTCAAAAACACAAGTCAACCACTATTTCCATCAAATCATAACACAAAATAGGCCTAGCCAGAGGGCTTGATGCCTTTCTGTACAGCTTTTTGGAAAAAAGGCCAAAAAAGAATCCTTCTCTACCAAACGCATCCCCCCTACACTTCTGAACGGGTCAGAATTCGATCCAGCAATGTTTGAAAATGATTTGCCAGTGTTTCATTCTTTTTGCTATTAACACCTGGGATGAAAGTTGATAGGATGGGTATTACCTCATAGGGTTTGAGGAAGGAGCAGCTGTGCTTCAGGAAGAAAAGCTTCTTTGCACACAAATAAAACCGGCAGAGACTATTGTCTCCCAGCATCTCTCCAAACACACCTGACTAAAATTTCAGAGATTCAAAGATTAAAATTACATAATACACCCTGGAGGTTCCAAGCTGCATCATGCTGAATTTCCTCCAACATAAAGGAAAATATCCTGAATTTTTTAGTACATTTTCCTAAGGAGGAATAGCTGATTTTCATGAACAGACTGAAAACCTTTCAAAGCAAATTGAGTAATATGCAAGCTCAGGGCTTAATATAGACTCCTCATTTCCCTGTCCTTTTCCTTTATTTTATTATTATCAGTTGTAACTGTTTCATATGGGATTATTCGATTCATACATGTCTCCTCCAAGAAGTTAAAACTCATTGAGGATAAATAGCTTCTGGTTTAGTTCTCTTACTTCTATATCATTGCCTAGCAAAATTTCTAGAATATAGTGGTAAATGAGTTAAAAATTATTTAATGAATAAAAGAGTCCATAAGAATAAATTTCCTTCAAATTATTTTATTTTGCCTTGCCACAGTCTTTCAGGTATCTTCTTAACTTTACCTAATTCTTTACCTATTTCTCATGAAATGAAACTGCCCCATGCATCTGGCTGAACCCTAGTTAAACCCTTCCTCTCCTGCCATTGATAAATCTAAGAAACCAACCCTTACCCCCATTGTAATGCTCCCATATGTTATGCCTCAAATCATCCCAGATAAAGTAGGTGTTATGAGTCAGCCACAACAAAAACAAACCCCAAGCAGTTAAAGGCGAAGAGCTGCACTTTAGATAATTCTGAAAAATGTTAACTGTACTTCTAAAGTACTAAAATTCCTTCCCTGGAATTTAGCTATATAAACATGAATCTAGGCATGAGATGGTTTGCATAGTATTAGAATGTTTTAAATAAACTAAATTCCAATATTCACTGTTTCTGGAGATTTTATAAATAATATAAAAGGAACAACAGACCATTAGCATTTGAATTTGGCATCTGTGGTTGAGATTACTTGGGGATGACCAGGAAGGTCACCAGAGAGTATCCATTTGTAACTTGGGTAAGAATGTCAACACTTAGGTGTTTCACTCAACACTCTTCACTCAAAACAGATATGCAAGGCACTTCTTTGGTAAAAGATCTAATTCTCTGATTAATATCTTTATTTCGTTAATGAAATCTGTATCTCAATTCTTGAATTCTTGAATCGGCATTCTTGAATTGGGAAATTAGCTTTTTCTCTGGAGTTATCCTACAGGCAGGTAGAGGTCTACTGATTATTTGCATAATCCCAGAATTAAACAATAATTCTTCCACCTGGTAACGTGACAGGTTTCTGATTAAATATTCTTTCATGAACACAGTTTAACATGACAATATTTAGGAAAAGGAAGTGCAAGAGTTATCGAAAAGGTGCTTAAGGGGAAAATAATTGGTAAGACATGATTTTGCCTAATTTTTTTTCCTTTTTCTTTTTCTATTACCTCTGGAAAGTGAGCCTTTAGAAACTGCCATTTCCACACTAACAGGGAAAACTTGATAGCATTTTATGGGATATTCCATTTCTCTCTTGCCCTCAAACACAACCAAGATAAACAAGAAGATGTGTAAATGGCAAGTTAAGTCTGGGTGACAACATCATGGCAAACCTACTGCAGTGAGCAGTAGAATGAGCGAGAGAGAATGGAGGTTGAATAAAAAAGCGAATTCCTAGATGCTATGTACATTTTTTTCTATTCTGAAGTAGGGACTGCTTTGAGTTTAAGATGAAGAAAATTCCTTATCCCTTCTAAATGCATGATAAAGTTAGTTTAAGACAAAAGGTCATGTGGCTGCCTCATCCTGCTGATGCCATTCAAAGTGAGAACATTTCTCTATGGGGTGCTTGCTCTTCAGGCTTAGCTGGTGGACGTCATTTCTGAGTGGTGACAGAGGGAGTATGAGCTTGAACCGCCACGGAGGAGTAGTGCCTCTTCTTCCAGCTCATGTCACTCTGCTTTCATCTTTGTTTCCAAATTACTGGCTGCTAAAAATGCTTATAGCTGACCTTTAAGGACATTCTGCACCCTCCTAGGTACCTGTAAGATTAGTCCCAGTTTGGGCAGAGATGAACTCACTCCCTTATGTTCTCCGGCTAAAGAAAATCCTTAAGAACTCAGCCAAGCTGAGTTTATCACTCTTCATCCACCTGCTATATTTTTAGGGCTCCAATATTTTGTGCCTTTTACCCTCTTCCTATTCACTTGTCACCATATCAAGTCAATGTGATCACCATTTCCAGGTGATTCTATTCCAACTTCAACATATCCTCTGGTGCTTGATTTGCCTGTGGTCAGGATTAGGTGTAAAAGTAGACGATAGTATCGTATCTGTTTACTTTTCCTACTCTAATGTTGATTTTGACTATTCAGTACCAGGTTTGAACCGGAGATCAGAGGGTGGCTAATCCTGAGAACAGAGATTCAGATCTGACAAATCTGCCTTACTTAAGGTGCTCTTTTCTCTAGCTACTGGTGGCACTACAATTTTAAATCAGTCTTCTCAAGGGCCTTTATTAGCCAGGGCTTTAAGAAGTGGTATGAACAATGACCCCTAGATAACACAAACTAGTTAAGGTTTTAGCAGTTTGAAATTACTTATTCATTTGTTTTTTAGCGGACTCAGGCATGAAATATAAAAATCTAGCAGAGGGAACAGAGATAATAAAAGGGAAAGAATGGACCTGACTTTACAAAGTCAATTTCTCCATATCTCTTGTTATGGGATTTTTTCTTAGCTAGTTTCCCATTAAAAAGTTTGATAAATTTGTAGGAGGGCCAGCCAAAACAATTTCATTTCTCATTGAAATTAAGCTTTTAACCCAATATGGTATATGTCAGAACATATTTCTTAGAAACTTTGTCCAGTTTTGGGTTAAAACCTAACTGGAAGCATTCTATCAATACAGGTATAAAATGCCGTCATGATTCTATGCTTCAGTTGGACAGCCTTCTGAGCATCACCAGAACTCATCTACCATCCATCTCAAACAGGACTTGGATACCATGATTAGCAGTGGGTCTACTGTGGTTCTACTGTGAAATGTCATTCATAGAAAACATGAATGGGAAAATATTGTTTCCTCATAAGCCATTTCTTCATAGAAAACACTTTGTCTTGTATCAATACCGAAAATACTTTATCAAACTCATTTATTCCTGTAAATGATATCTTTATCACTAAGAAAAGCCCACAATTTATTGAATAGTTCATCATTCCTAGAGGTAGAGCTTTTAAATATACTGACCCTCTATATTTCTTTATTTTTTTTATTTCTTTATTTATTTTTGAGACAGAGAGAGACAGAGCATGAGCAGGGGAGGGGCAGAGAGAGGGGGAGACACAGAATCTGAAGTGGGCTCCAGGCTCTGAGCTGTCAGCACAGAGCCCAACGGAGGGCTCAAACTCACGGAGCGTGAGATCATGACCTGAGCCAAAGTCAGACCTTCAACCGACTGAACCACCCAGGCGCCCCAATATACCAACCCTTTATATTTCTGCCCTAAGTTCTGACATTTGACGTACAAGAAAAGGAATAGGGTATCCTTTTCTAAAGTCTAAAGCTCTCCTAACATTCTTACCAAATTTTCTTTGGGGGAGGCTTTTTCACTATGGAGTTTATTTTGCAAGAGTTTGTAAGAACCAACCTGTCTCTTCCATATTGTAACTGAACCCTGGTTCGTATGCCCAATGCTCAGCAGTGCCAATCACTGAGAAAGTATGCAGCAAGGAAAGGGTTTATTTGAGAGGCAGCCAAACAAGGGGACAGCAGGCAGGGTCACATGTCTCACCCAACTGAGATTAGAACAAGTTTTTATAATCATAGGGATTAACATACATATTGATGAAAAGGGTGAGGAAACATGACTATTCATGAGGAAAGATGGAGCATGTGCATTGAGCAAACATATATGTGACACACATTCCATGTTTCCTTTGGGGTGGAATCTTAACATTAAAATGAGGCAAAACTCAGCCCCTGATGTCTGGAAGTCAGTAGGACAAGGAGAGGGGCTATGCCCATACTCTGAGAGCCAGTATAAACTGGACGTGGTCTTGGACTCATTGTCTTGCGAAGGAATGCAGGACTTTTCTTGTCCCAGGCTATAACCTTATCAGTGACCTTCCATCTGTGTCAGCCCAGGCCTCTGCAGAGACAGCTGGTGGATTTGCTAGTGGGATCTGAAAAGAAACAATAGCTAATTAGGGAGAAACAGGTCTCTGAAAAACAAGCTTTAAATTTCCTGTTAATCTTAACACTACGGGGCAGTTTCTATATCAGAACATTAGGAAAAGGAACAAGCACATTGGTAGATAATTTTTAGTAAATTAACATAATCCAATTAACAGTGAAAGTATTTGCATGTATTGGCATTCCCTAATATTTAAGTAGGCAATACTAAATGACCTTACCAAGCAGAATTTTATTTATTTTTATTTTTTAAAGTTTTTATTAAATTTCAGTTAGTTAACATACAGTGTAATATTAGTTTAGTTTCAGGTGTACAATATAGTGATTCAACAATTCATACATCACCCAGTGCTCATCACAAGTGCACTCCTTAATCCCCATCACCTATTTCACCCACCTCCTCCACCCACTCCCCTCTGGTAACCATCAGTTTGTTCTCTGTAGTTAAGAGTCTGTTTCTTGGTTTGCCTCTCTCTCTTTTTTCCCTTTGCTCATTTGTTTTGTTTCTGAAATTCCACATATGAGTGAAATCATATGGTATTTGTTTTTCTCATATTGACTTATTTCTCTCAGCATTATACTGTCTAGTTCCATCCATGTCATTGCAAATGGCAAGATTTCATTCCTTTTTGTGACTGAATAATATTACATTATATATATATATATATATGTATATATATAAATCTTCTTTATCCATTCATCAGACGAATGGACACTTGGGCTGTTTCCATAATGTGGCTACTGTAAATAATGCTGCCATAAACATTGGGGTGCATATATCCCTTTGAGTCAGTATTTTTGTATTCTGATCCAGCAGAATTTTAAAATGCCCAGTGAAAGCAGTAATTAAGGATTACTTTGCTGTTGTTCTTGTTGTTATCATTTTATTGTTTACTGGGTTATTTCATTTAGATCTTGTTAGACTCATCAGAATGTTCTCTATATAGGCAATGAAGAGCTTATTTTTTGACCAAGGTAATATATTATCAACATAAATTTCAAAGTTTTCAAACTAAAACTATATTCTCAACCCTTTATGGTATGAAAATTATTTAACTGATTGAATAAATTCAAAATGATTTTCCAAGTTAGAGTGACTTTTGCAAGGTCTCTGAGGGCTTCCATTCATGGAGACAGGCTAAGAACTTCCATATGCACCATCATAAAAAGGACCCTCTGAAATATTCACAATAGAATTTCAACTCTTCCCCTATAGGTCTGATACCTGAAGTGTTTGAGATTTACTTTCATAGACAAATAGTATCTCAACAACGTGGGCACTCATCAGAGAATTCAAGAACAAAAGACCAGAGCCTGAGCAGTATTGTTAGAAGCTTTGCTAGAAAAATCCAGTATTCGAAAGTCAGTCAGAGAAGAATGTTAACTATCTGATCCCAAGAGAATTTGGGCTCCATGCCCTTAATTCATCAGAAAGCAAGCTGGGCTGTATTACCTTAGTTTTCTGATAATAATATATCTTTAGCTTTTAATATATTAGATATAATATAATTATATGATATATTAATTATATTTATATAATAATTACTATATATTATATATTATATAATCACATTAATAGGATACGTTATAATAATACATATATAACAGTATGCATAATATAGTAATTAACATAATGATTATATTAATATATTGGAAGCATCCATTTGAAGAACATTTCTGTAGCTTTGGCAAAACTATTTTCCATTGTATTACTCATTGTTCTTTATGTAAAGATCTACACGATATATTCCTCTCAGAATTTTGTGCCAGGGGGTGTTTCTTTTTATAAATTAATACCTAGACTTTATTTTTATCAAGTACTTCATAATAATGATCCAAAATTCTTCACTCTCTTTTTATTTTGTTTAATAGAAACCTCAAAGTTAACAAACTTATTGTGGGTTATTGACTAATATCAGGTATCTAGTTTATATTCTCTTATCTTCCTTCTGATTAATTTTGACTTAATCTTTTACTGTTAATTTTGGTTTAGGATCATTAATTACATTGATCTTCTCTGAAATAGATGAAGTACAATTACAGTTACCATACATCCTAGATTTTACAGGGACATTTTGATTTCAAGTGGCATTATTCTTTTACCTACAGATGATTAATTGAAATCTAATAATATACTTCCACATTCTTATATTTATAAAGTTTTTCATGAAAATAAGTTCACTGACCATTAAATATTTGAAAGACCCTGGCTTCCATTTTGGGTCAACATAGCTTCATATCATAAATAAGCTCAACCTCATTCCACTACTCCAGACCCATATTTCCAGCGGCCATTAGCCATCTTCACTTGAATGTGCCCCACATACTCCAGAGACAACATATCTTTTCCACCAAACCCAGTACTTCTTCCTGTACTTTTCAAACCTTGATTACTGTTAAATTACCTAAGCAGTTTCTCTCACTCTCTCCACCCTGTTCACATTAATCATCAACTTTATTTGTTTTGATCTTTCAAATGCCTATGTTATTCCCTTGTCTCAGTCTCTTCACTTTGCTAGTTCATCATTATTCCTTGGCCCCTTCCTGTTGCTTCCCACCTGTCCTCTACTCCAGCATCTGAGTTTTCTTTCTAAAACTGACTTCTGATTATGCCATTTTTAAAAGAAAATATCAGTAGTTCTTCCATTATCTGTAGAATATAGTTCAATTACATAACCATGACAAATAGTTGTCTTCTACCCCAATTTCCACTATTTACTCCTTTAACACACTTGTTTGCAGCGTTCACCCCTCATCTACCCCTGCTTCCTTCCCCTGCCCATATCACAACTCCTTTCAAGGATCACTTTCCTAGTATTTCTGGGAGAAATTATAGGTGAGTCAGTACATACCACAGCCTGCTTTTCTTCTGCCAGCAACTACCTGCTGCTGTTAGGCCTGGTTCAAACTTTCATTTGCTTCCCTAAGATCATGGAATTCTGGAACAGCCAAGGAGCCTGCCTCTAATGCCAAGGGGCCTGCTCTTCCCCTCTCTGCCCCATCCTTGAATTCTCCATGGTTCTACAAATATGAGGTTGTTATACATGGCTGACTTGTATGAAAGGTTTGAAGACATTAAAAGAGAAGGTACAGAATAATTAGGAACAGGGAATAGCTTCATATTAAATATGTAATATCACTGATCTTCAAAATCCTAAAGCCATCTTTGCAATGGGGAATTTGTCAACAAGTAGACTTTCCTTCTGAAGCCTATGACTTTCTTGGGCCCTCTCCCTCTGCCCTTTTCTCCCTCTGTCCTTCTCTTTTCTCCCTGGATGGGTATGCCTAACTTGCAAGTTCCTCATTATTTATTATATATAATAAAGTAATTATATATATTATATATATAAAGTATTTATATTATATATAATTTATTATATATAATAAAGTAATACTTTCCACCCTCTCTCCCCCTCAGAGGGGGAAGTTCAACCTGTGAGTAAAAAGCTACAAAATGGGTCCACTGTTATAAAATGGAAAAATTCCTTTTTTAAAACCAGTATGGTTTAGCATAGTGAGAAAATAAATAACTTTTCTAGTAAACTATTGTCTTACTGCAGTTGGATAGAACTTGACAATAATAAAACCAATTTCTCAGATAATTATAGGCCTCTTGGCAAGTCAGAATATTTTTTGATTGTGAAAGAGATAATATCCCTTTTTCCTCTGACGTATGTTCTGACATAAAACCTAAACTCACAAAAACCTCATAAGACGAGGAAGGAAAACTGATGAATACAGTTCAGCACAAATAATGCCATCTAGCTACCAAATAAATTATTCATTGTAGCTATTTATATGGTGTAATTCCTCTACTTACCTGACAATATGCTGACAAGTTCTTCTCTTTACTATATTTTTCGTCAGTCGACTTATTCAAGTCTGAAGAATGATAAGAGAATAATTGCCTCTCTCTCTCTCCTTCAAAGTTGTGTAGATTATGTTCATTATTCTAAGTTGTAGACAAAAATATTAAATTATTATATTTACAAGAAGGACAGTCTTGTCTCTGTGACTCCTTTAAAGGATGAGAGTATAAATGTAATTAAGGAACAAACTGGGTCACCCTGGTTCATTACTTCATGAATCACCGAATCCTAGGCCTGGCAGGGGACCTTGAGAGACACCCTCCCACTCTCAGCAAGAAGATATCACCAATCCCATTTTCATGGCCCTATTGAGAGGTTCTCACATTTTGCCTTCTAAGTCATTCCGGCATAATAATCCTGGATATCAGGATGGATAACTGAATTCTTCATGTTGCTTTCTTTCCCCCCCCCCCCCCAGGAAGCATCATGCTTTTTTTTTTTTGAAAGAGAGGGAGAGAGAGAGAGAGAAATAGAGAGTGGGAGAGGGACAGAGAGATGAAGAGAGAAAGAGAATCCCAAGCAAGCTCTGCACTGTCAGCACAGGACCCTACATGGGGCTTAAACCCACAAACTGTGAGATCATGACCTGAGCTGAAATCAAGAGTCGGTCACTTAATGGAATGAGCCACCCAGGCACCCCTACATGTTGCTTTCTTATCTTCTTATATTAGCCTAGGGAAGTCAAGATCTAAAAATAAATTGTTATTTTTTCCAATAAAAATTATTTTATTTTATTTTCTGGTTCCAAAACTTTTTCACTGTCATAGTACAGTTAAGTGCATGGGCTCAAACCCTACTTCCACAACTTACTAGCTGTGTGACCTTGAAGAATTTTAAACCTTTATGTGCCTCATTTTCATCATCATTAACATTGAAGTGACAATGGTAGCTACCTTACAGAGTCCATATGAAGATTAAATTAAAGGAGTTCATAGTTGTAAATGTCTTGAATGAAAACTGGCATATAGTAAGTATTATAAAAATGCTTGTTAAAAACTAAAAGCACATTTATAAAGAAAAAGAGAAATTCAGGAAATACAACAAAAGAAGCAAATTACTAATAACCTTACTCTAGAGATAGCTATTTACATTTTAATGTTCCTTCTTGTCATGTGTACATATAAACTACATACCTAGCACATAATTGGGATGATGCTGTATTCGAGAAAAGGCCCTGTATCATGAATTTCTTCACTTAATGTTACATTATGAGCACTTCTCCATATCCTTAAAAATCTTTGAAAAGCTTTAGTGGTTTTACAGCAATCCTTTTATGAGCTTACCTCATCTCAACAATCCCTCTATCCAGCTATGAGATTGTTTTCAGTGTTTCACTTTGTAGCTAAAGCAGCAGTAAATATCTTTGTAAATCAACTTTTATCCATCTCCTTGAATATTTCTATTCTAAGTTTTCTTGAAGTGGGATACTGGGGGAAAGAACATTTCGAAGATTCCAGGTACATACTATTAATTTGTGTTTCAGAAAGAAATGTATTAGTCGATGCCCCTATGAAGCTATGTATGAAATAATATCTTTCATGGCAACATTAAGCATTGCTTTTTAAAAAGGGGAAAAAATGTTCCCAATTTGATACAATAAAAATTTTATCAGTTTTAATATTTTAAATTGAATGTTTTCATTCCTGGTGAAAGTGAATGTTTCTGCATTTCAGCTGTTAAAAACTAGTGAATTTTTCCTGAGACATGCCTTAGCCTTTGGCTCTGCAAGTAGAAGCCATTGTTCTTTTACATTTTCCCTTGTGTCGTGGTTTCTAACTTTAATCCACTTCGTGGCTCTCCTCTAAAGGATTTTTCCTTTTTTGGGTTCTTCTCTTATCCTGGAAACCAGGATAAGAGGCTACTTTAGTATTGGGGCCAGACTACTCGTTTCTGGCATAATGAGAGAATTCATCATGTTTCTATTTCTGCAAGTCATGAGCAATCAAGTGGTTGGTACGAGTTAGTATTGATCTGGGTACTACGGAGGTAAGAGAGGGTCCTTGCCCTTCCAGAATTTAAAGCTTAATTGTAAAGAAAACTCTAATGCATGAAACAATTAGTGATCAATACAAGGCAGCCTACACTGAGTGAATTTTAGAATACAGATACTAAGTGCCATGGTCATTTAAAGAAGGGAGAGATCAATGATGATGTGAGTAATCATCAGTGAGGTTGGCCTTGGCAGAAGGAAGGATAGGCAGTTGAGGTGAAAAGAACTACAGAAGTAAATGACAGCCTATTATAGATACACAGAGCATGGATTTTTGTGTCAGACCCAGGTGGGAAGTCTTAGCTCCACCATTTACTAGCTTTAAACTTAAGCAAGGGTATTAACCAGTCAAACTCTGGGTTTGAATCCCAACTCTGTCACTTATGAACTGTGTGTCAGAGCTAATATTTTGGGCAAGCTAATAGATTCAGTGGTAAATCTAACTTTGTTCATGAATAACATTATGGTAATCAGAGTACCTACCTCACAGGATTGTTGTGGGGATTAAATGAGCAAATGTGAGAACTGGGTCCTGGTACATTATAAGCACTCAGTAGTTTTAGCTTTCATCATTAACCTCTTTAGGCATCAATTTAGTAAATGTAATAAATCACTATATATGTAATCTATCACTATAGTAAATATAATCTATCACTAGTAAATGTAAATGATAATATACAAATGTAATCTATCACTAGTAAATGATAGTAAATGTAATCTATCACTATAATAGATAACTATGAGTGTCTTGACTGAGAACTAGATAGATTTGTAATTGCAAAGGAAAGAAAGAGCCTGGAACTGAAGATTTTCCCCCAAATTATGATGAACATCTTATAATTTGAAGTGAAATGCTTGGCTCTTCCCTCAATGTCAGTTTATTTATTCATTAGCCCACATGCACAGACCTATATCTTCCTCCATTTGGGCTTGAAAGCCTTTTTCTCTGCCAGGCCCAAAGTCAACTCTGATTGAGGAAGGAAGTAAAAGGTATGCAACTTTCTTTTTTTTTTTTTTTTTTTTTTTTTATGAAATTTATTGACAAATTGGTTTCCATACAACACCCAGTGCTCATCCCAAAAGGTGCCCTCCTCAATACCCATCACCCACCCTCTCCTCCCTCCCACCCCCCATCAACCCTCAGTTTGTTCTCAGTTTTTAACAGTCTCTTATGCTTTGGCTCTCTCCCATTCTAACCTCTTTTTTTTTTTTTTTCCTTCCCCTCCCCCATGGGTTCCTGTTAAGTTTCTCAGGATCCACATAAGAGTGAAACCATATGGTATCTGTCTTTCTCTGTATGGCTTATTTCACTTAGCATCACACTCTCCAGTTCCATCCACGTTGCTACAAAAGGCCATATTTCATTTTTTCTCATTGCCACGTAATATTCCATTGTGTATATAAACCACAATTTCTTTATCCATTCATCAGTTGATGGACATTTAGGCTCTTTCCATAATTTGGCTATTGTTGAGAGTGCTGCTATGAACATTGGGGTACAAGTGGCCCTATGCATCAGTGCTCCTGTATCCCTTGGATAAATTCCTAGCAGTGCTATTGCTGGGTCATAGGGTAGGTCTATTTTTAATTTTCTGAGGAACCTCCACACTGCTTTCCAGAGCGGCTGCACCAATTTGCAACTTTCTTAAACACTTCAGTCAGGAAGTGACACCCATCATTTTGCTTACATTCCATTGGTGCAAATTAGTCATGCAGCCCCACCTAAGTGAAGAGTGAATGGGGAATTGTAGTCCCTGGTTGGGTCACTGCTCTCTAGCAATAACTTGACACAAAGCTGCCATGATCTCTCTCTTTTCCTTATGCACAGCATATAAACTCCCAAGGGGGATGACTCAAAGATTCATCCAGATATGTCATTAATGAACCTTTATGTTTCAGAGACTCTCTCAGCCTCATCTATTACTGTTTTGGACCTAGTATCAGTCTCTCCCAACCCTCTTTACTTCTGTTTGCAGCCAGGGAATTTTCCTGAGCTTACCACTTGTTTAAGGAATGATTTAACATAGGTGCTGGCTTTGTTCTCTTCCTTCTCTGGTGCACCCAGTTTCCCTACTATGGATCTGCTCAGCAGCAGGGGGCATCGCTGACTATGCCATTTAAGTATCAAGGGAAAATAAGTTCAATTTTTAGCAATTGTTCTTAATGTCATCTGTATTCCAGAGTAGTTACATTTGCTAATTTGGCAGAACATAGACAAGGTAAAATAAAATTCAAGGATAAATTCAATATAAGCACACAAACTCTCTGGTCTGGACAAATGGCAGTGAAGAACAGCCTTTTGCCAGACTGCTCACTGAAAAGTATCTTTTAAGTTTTAATACTGAGAAATGTTAAAAACAAGAAAAACTTTTCAACCAAATAAAAGGATTTTGTTGGGCTTTTCTATGGCAAAACTCTTCTATTCAAAAGACAGAGTTTTCTGCCACATAACATTGGAGCTAATGATTGGAGCTATGGCTACTCAAGGTCTGGAGGCTTATGGTACAAGATATTAGCATATCATACTTTACAATTGAGGAAGACAGTTTTCAGATTGATTTTATGTCTTATGAAGAGAAATAAAATTTTCTTTCTCAGGCATGTCTATGATGGTAGAAATAAGAGACCTCCAAATGAATAGTTTCCACATAGATGATTGATAATGATGAAGGAGAGGAGGAGGCTAAGGAAGAGGAGGAAGGGAAGGAGGAGAAAAGAGGAGGAAGAGGTGGAAGAGGGAGAGAAGGTGAAGGAGAATATTATTTTTTATCATGATGATGGCCCAGTTCAGTTATTTGTCAGCCAGTACTTAATCAACATGAACACAGCTCCCACGTACTTCCAAACACCTACGTTGTGCCATTACAAAGCAGCCCACTGAAGGGGCGCCTGGGTGGCTCAGTCAGTTAAGCGGCGGACTTCAGCTCAGGCCATGATCTCGCGGTCCGTGAGTTCTAGCCCCGCGTCAGGCTCTGTGCTGACAGCTCAGAGCCTGGAGCCTGCTTCAGATTCTGTGTCTCCCTCTCTCTGACCCTCCGCTGTTCATGCTCTGTCTCTCCCTGTCTCAAAAATAAATAAACGTTAAAAAAAAAAAAACTTAAAAAAAAAAAGCAGCCCACTGAAGATAATGGTGAACCTAAAGATGGAATACCCGACAGGGTTCCCTCTCAGCCTTTGTCCCATTTATCATTTTTAAGTTTCATCCTGCAAAGCAAACACTATTATCCCTATTTTACAAATGAAGAAACTAGGTCTTGGGGCACCTGGGGGCTCAATCAATTAAGTGTCTGACTCTTGACAAAATCTCAGGTCATGATCTCATAGTTCAACAGTTCAAGCCCCCCATTGGGCTCTGTACTGACAGTGTGGAGCCTGCTCAGGATTCTCTCTCTCCCTTTCTCTGTCCCTCCTTGTGTGTGCACACTCTGTCTCACTCTCTCTCTCAAAATAAATAAATAAACTTAAAAAAAAAAAAAAGAAACTAGAACTCAGATGACTTGACAAGAGTAGAGGAGCAGGCATTCAAACTTCAAGTCATTTGTTTCCCTGATTATGAAGTTCTCATTATACCATGTGTTATGAAGACTAAGCAAGATACTACATGAAAGCTGAATGCCTGGCACATAGCACTCAGATGGGACTTTCTTCCGTCTTTGAGCTCCTTCCCGGAGAGTATATAAATCCTTTGAGAACTATTGTGCACACAGGAAGAATAACTACATTTTCTTTTCAGCTCTAAGGAAAGTGTCAGTATAAGCTTATCTGAACCTCGGTGGGGGAAGTGAGTAGGATGACTGCGAGTTTTGATGGGTTTAATTTGGTTTTATATTTTGAGAAATGGCTGTGTTCTCTAAAACAAAATATTGGTACGATTGCCTTACAGAAAGAGTTTATTTCTCAAACCCCATGACTATTATTTGACTTTATAAAATGATGAATACAAAATGAAATAGCTAGTATAGAATTTTTTGTTGTTGCAGGGGTAACATTCCTTCTAACCTGGAGTAAGTAATGACTCTCTAGTGAAGTTGTCTTAGGTTTCAATCTTTTCTCTACTGCTTATTAGTTGTGTAACTTTGGCCAGTTATCTAATATTCTTGAGGTCCAGTCTTTTATTTTTAAAATGAAGGTAATAATTCTTAGCTTGCAGGAGTGTTGTGAGAGTCTAGTAAGGTATAAATTCCGTAACATATAGTAAGGAATTAAGAAAGTGCTTCCTCCTGCTCAGGAGTTCAAAGAATTGGGATTGGTATTTTAATCCCTTCATTTTTATGATAAAATAATACAACAAAATCATAATAGGTAATCTTAAAGTAAATCGGGATCATTTCCCTCGTTAAAAAGCACGACTGAATTTTATGTTTCTGGGAGTTTTTAGAATAGTTTGTTGTTGTTGTTGTTTTTCTGGGGGATTTTTTTGCCCTCAGTATAAAAATATTAAAAATAAATGGATCAAGCAGTCATCAGAGAATGCAGGAATTTTTATGTTGATACATAATATGCTTTAACAACACAAAGACCTTAGAAATTGTGGTGGTTATTAGTGTTTGCCAAACAGCCCTAGGTCTCCCCACTTCAGGGCACATGACGGACCTGCATTTCCTGGCCCGACTGGGACTATGTAATTAGTCCTAGCCGGCAAGTTGCCAGGAGGTCCAGTACCTGTTCCAGACCATTCAGACTCTCTTCTTCCCTAGAGCCTGACAACCAGCAACATTGGAAAGGTAGCTAAATCAGATAGGGTCTCTAAGAGACTTCTTGCTGACCGGTAAGAGTCATATAAAAAAGATACTGTGGAATTGTGGCAGCATTATGTAGCTCATTCCAAATGATCAGAGGTGGTTAAAAAAAAAAAAAGTCTTCTAGCAAAAAGTACATAAAACTACATTATACATATATGTTTATTTATATATTGTGGTATGTGTGTGTGTGTATATATATATATATATGTAACTAGTTCTTTTCTTTTATAGTACATAAGAATCTTGATCCAATTTTTGTTTTAAATAAGTGGAGTAAATTATGAAGCTTCACTTTAAACTGCCCCCTTAGAAGTCTCAGCCTTGACAATACTAATACACAATAAGGATAACATTTCACTTAATAATATAAATTATTATTCATCCTTCAAATGAAAATGGGGATCAAAAGTAGATTAAGAGAAATTTAAGAGTACGATCATAAGTTAATTTGATTTTTTTCATCTAAAAGCTTTCTAGATATTTGGATAAGTATTTTTTAAAATATCAATACCAATTCATGTGTTTTTCCCACATCGTGCAATTCACACTCTAAGTTTAATACTGAGTAAAACCAAATAGCTTTGACTATTTCGTACAAAGTAAAATAATAAAGTATGGTTCATATTGTTCAATGATATAGTAGCAAGAAAAAATGACATATTGGAGTCAGGGTAAATATCACTTGCAATTTTTTTGTACAAATAATTTCAAATATAATCTTAAAAGACCAAATCAGCATCACAGATTCATATTCAAACCAATAAAAGTTAACAAACACAATGAAACATCTTTATAAACAGTTTTATTTTAAAATGATATGACACACTTGCAATTAACACATAAGGCATCACATGCCCAAAGGAAAAGCCCATAACCTTAATAACTGCCCTTTTAGAATATTAAAACACATAATCAACATCAAATTATTTTTCTTGTTTGGCAAGAAAAATAAAATTAAAAGCATGATGAGAACCACAAAATAGAAACTCCCAATATACTATATAGTAATAATCCATCGTTGCATTCTTGTACATTTGTTCAGAGCCTGGGTAGGAAGCATAAAGATGGCAGTGGGAGAGTAAGACTGGCTCTTCCCAAAACAGGAAAATTGCTAAAACTTGGAGCAGAGGAAAGTACTGTCTGCTTCCCATATTTCCTTGAAATAAAACAAGAATTCATGGTAAAATAACTTCTAAATATGCCACACTCTTATGAGCCTGAAATTGAGTGGTTAAGAAAATAAATCAAACATCTGTGAGATGCTGACCAGCCAAAAGAGATCTATGTAATTATGGCATTTCATTCTGAGGTTGATTCTAAATCCTTAATTCATGACCTGTGAAAGACTTCTGTTATCCTTAAAGTCAACGTTAAGGCATGCCAAGTTTCCTATAAGAAAATTGTTTTAACAATAGCTTTGGGTGTTACAGTTCTACAATTATAAAACATTCTCCTAATACATATATAGACTTGAGTAGACATAAACTTACGCATTAACAAACATAAACTACAGGTATTCTCTTAAATGTAAGCCACAGATTATTGAAATCACTTTTACATATTTAAAAGAACATCCCCCTTTTTACAGTGTCAGTGCACAAATCAGGCAAATTATTTCCCAAGTTCTGACCATAAAAGTTGGAAGGAGAGAATATTATAGAGTACTATGAACCATAAAATGATATAGCTGAAAGACAATGATATGTTAATTCTCTTTCTTATGAACCCTTTTATGCTGGGAAAAGCCAGTGAGACTTCATTATAATTCTTTTCATTGTAGTCATTCTTTATGCCCAGTTCTGGGAAAGGTCAAACCCCATTACAGAGAACTGTAAGGATCTGTCTTATTCCTTTGTCACAGTGGAATCTAGCTGGTGGTATTAAATCTTGCTGAATAGGTGAGCCATTGGTGAAGGTTGTGAATCTCTTTGGTCAGACCACATTTTTGTGGTGGCAGTAATTGCCGCAATGGAATCTGACCTTCAGATTGAAAAACCTTCTCCTACTAGATATATAGAATTTTTTTTTTCCTTAACTCTAGATGACTAATCCAGGTAAGGATTTGCATATGCCTGTCATTGCACATATGAAAGATGAAGGCTGAAATGTTTAAATGCTCTTGCCTAGAATTTTTGCCTGTCACAAGAAGCAACAAAAAGTAGAGCCGCTTGGGTTCAGACCCTAATTCCTGCCATTCAGCTGGCGTAGTGCTCACTCAGTCACTACCCTTACTCTGGAGGACAAAGGGAAGGCACAAATGAATTTAGTAGGGCAGTCTCTTTGTCTAAATTTGCACCTCAAAGGACATGTGCCAGCACTGGTCCAATTGGGTCCCTAAAACAAGTAAGTATGAGAGGGAGGTATTTTCAGCTAAGATATTTTAAGTAGCCATCAAAGCATGTGATACCAGTATCAGGCAAGTATCCAAGCCCCAATAAGGAGCCTTTTATTAAAGCCATTAGGAGGATCAGGGGCACCTGGGTGGCTCAGTAGGTTGCACGTCAAACTTTGGCTCAGATCATGATCTCACGGTTCATGAGTTTGAGCCCACATTGGGCTTGCCGGTATCAGCACAGAGCCTGGCTGTCAAAGTAAAACCCACTTCGGATCCTCTGTCCATGTCTCTCTCTGCCCCACCCTTGCTCACACTCTCTCTCTCAAAAGTAAACAAACATTTAATAGATAGATAGATAGATAGATAGATAGATAGATAGATAGATAGAAGGATTAAACTGCCCATTAGCATATAGATCCCAGTAGTAATAGAGAAAGCTTTCTTTCTGGTACTCACCCCTTTGGACCGCATTACTGAACAATGAACTGCTTTACGATTAGGAAAGTACTTTAGTTTAGTTTTTTTAACACCTGATAAAAAGTTTAAGACCTAAACCACAGACCTCTGAAAAAGCTTTGCTGTTCCAGATCTAGCAATAAAAGGTTTCATGGACAACGACCAGCACCATGTTAAAAAGATAGATGTAAGGTCATAATCTCCATGTAGGATCCAAGACCAACACCATAGCTATCATCTGTTCAATGTGTGTAATATAATCACCTGATCTGCCAAAGTCCTTCTAAATAAATATATTTAGAGCCCAAAGCCTCTGTATCTGATTGGAAACAATAGTGTCTAAAGTCCAGGGCTTTTTGTTGCTTGTGTTACCAAGGCTTTAAATTCAAGTACTCCTTATCTTGAATTCAGGCACTGATAGGATCAACTAGGGCTATACAAGGGAATACTGGAGGAAAGCTGATTAAGGCAGTTATCTGAACTGTGTCAACACAGCACTATAGGAGATGTCCAGATGATTTCTGAATTGGTTCTTTTTGGAGTAATAGTCTGCCATCATATAAGTAGAGACTTGAAAGAGATGTGTCCTATATATGGACAGATTTAAATAGTGTTGAAATAAGTAAGCATTGATTACTATACTTCAATTTTAAAATTTTAAGGAAGGGAAGGAAGAAATATATTCTGACTTGTTAGGTCTTTCCTCATGCATGTCTTTTACTAATTGGGATACATATACAGATATAATAGGATGGATATATATATATATATAATATATATATATTATATATATATATATACACACACATATATCCCTTAGATCACATCAGAACTGTATGTGATTTGGTAGCACTGGAAGATTCATTAAATGTTTCCAAATGAAAAGTTCTGGCTTTTTCTCCTTTATCCAGTTTTACATTATTGAAAAACTTCCTAACACTTGATTCTCAAACTTGTCCTCCTTCATGAGCTGAAAATCAGGCTGCACATTAATTCAGTTTAGCCTGCAATTTGGCTAATTAATCATGTTTCTCCAATAAATAAAAACAAAACTCAGCTGATCCCACTTAGCTTTTAAGAACAAGCATTATTTTTTTAACGTATTTTTTTTAAAGACACACAGCCCAGACCTACTCACTCATCCAAGGATATCATTACCTTATTGCCCCAACTTAATGTATGGTGGGGCCCAAGCAGGTTTGAATCTGATAATTTATAAACCTTCAAAATATTGAATTTATACTTCCAGTAAGCCAGCTTCAACATAAACCGTGACATGATAATCACAATAAAACAAAAACTTTTTTCAAAAAGCACGATGAAACAGCAATAGAAAACAAAAATCACGTTTATGATGTTCCAATTATTTCCAAGTCAGTTAATAGCCTGTTATATAGAATAAGGTAATTCAGCTACATCTAGCTTCCTCTGATGTCCACGTAAGTTCTCATTTTTACCTAATAATTCTTTCACATGCCTGCCCTCTCTATTTTTACTATCTTCTGATCTTACCTTTTTGATTTTCATCTTAACCCTTAGTAACACACAGTGTACCTAACTCATCAAATCAATCTCTGACATCAACAGGAGCTCATTCACATAAACATCCTGACTCACACACTCTGCCAGCCAAAGTCACCCACATATTCCAGTCCTCAATAACAACAAAAACTTCAGGCATTAGAATTAGGCTTTGGAATCAATAAAGAAATCATGTTCTCGCTTACCCATCTCTGCCCTCCCACCCCAAATTCCAAGTTCCAGCCCTTTGTAAGATCCTGGTAATGCACTAATGGAAGTTAAAAGAGCTCTTGCAGTGGGAGGATGGAAACACCTCAAAGATTAATTGCAAAATGCAAGCTATTTGAGGCTCCATTTCCTACCCCTTCCCAAACCATAACTATACGGAGACAGTGTGTTAGTGTGGACACTGGATGTGTGTTTTGCAAAGTTGTGACCACTTTGCTCATCGTGCCTCTCACGGAGCAAGTGTAAACATCATGAGGCAAGGCATCACAGTTTCCGAGGGCCTGGATGAGGAACGGAGAGAGACACTTAGACCATGTTAGGAGGAGGCGAGTTTTCGTGAAGATGCAGTTCCCACTGAATCAGTTTCCTCTCTCTTTGTCACTCTTATCTTTTAATTTTTTGGCTGTGGGCTTAAGGACTGCTTCCATCCTGGGGCAATGGTTTGTTGCTTTGCCAAGAGTAAGTGATACCAATTTCTAAATGTTTCTAACAGTCTAGCTGCAATTGTATTGGAAATTTTCTCCAAACAATAACAAAATGTCACCTGGGTGTGTCTGAGCTAATCATGACTCTGACCTGCCTAGAGGTTTATAAGTCTGGAAATATATTAAAAATGTCTAATGCTTTGCCTCTCTGGTGTGAGAACCAGGAGACTTCAAGAGCCCGGGTAACCTGTGGGATAGCTAAACCACAAACAGAAAATGAAATTTACGTAAGCAATTAATTTTACTGTACCTAGAAAATGGGCATGCAACACCAGCTCATATCTGGCACTAACATTCTGGGTTAAATTCAGATTGGTCTAATAATGATTTATATATTTTTCTTTTCCTAGAAAGTTTATTCTAATGATTTAGTTACCACTTCTGAGTACAGGAATGATTATAAATACAACATATATATTCTTGCATTTTTAAAATAATCAACATCCTCAAGCTTCAAAATATTCAAATTCAAAACCCTATATTTTAATGTTCAGCCAAATTAGAGGAAGAAAAAATTTAGCAAGAGAATGGATAAGCACCTTTGAGAATTAAATGTAAGCCTTATTGTGTGATTAGTGCTTAGGTTCTTTTTCACAAAATAAGTTACTAATTGATCCTACTGTGTGCAGGACTTCTTAATGTCCAAAGAATACCCCATACCATGTTAAAAAATCATTTGTACGCTGGTTGTTAGAAATATTTTGCTATAGAAACAGAAGCTGATGGCCATTACAGATTAATTAATCTCAGCTCTTTACAAGGACAGGTGTAGCTGGTTGTAGTTTCTTAATGCATCTTAACACAGCTTTTCTTGTAAATAAAAAATACATATAGAACAAAAACACTCACTGGCTGTTGGTTTGTGAAATGAGCATTTCCTGACAAGCAAATAAACTGCACTGTTAATTTTAAGAAAAGTGGTTGGTTGGTTGGTTGGTTTTCACAGAAAATGCTAACGCAGACCCTCAAGAAGTTCACAACCAGAATTAACTCTGTACATCAAGAGCATCTTCTTCTACCAAGGACAGTTCCAGGGTGTTTTCATTCGTGCCGGTTTTCATCCTGAAGTTGAAAGAACCGTAGAGTTTTGCAGACTCTTTGGAAGAGGCAAACCTGTTGCGACGATATAGCTCCCCCTTCCACATAGACATCATCAGCAAACAGGACAGAACGACCCCGCCAAGAGTGAGCAGGCAGAGTCCCGCAATCACACAGCGATCCAGGTGAGCCCCCAACCTTGCGCTCTCCTTCTCCAAGCGTTCCATCTCCCGGGCCGCCACGGTGTTGGGATCCACAGTCACTTCCCGTGGAACAATGTAAGAGATGATCACCAGCAAGATGCCAGTGACCAAGAACAAGATGGCACTGATGAAACCATAGTCAACTGACCTCCCTGAAGATGTGGCTTCCGAACTTACATCATCCTCATCTTCGGATATCAAGGATACGGCAGCCTCATGGGACCACTCGTTTGGATTTCCCCAGCCAACGTCTCCCAGGTGATTGCTCCCTTTTGCTGAAGGGGAGCATCGGTTCCTTTGCTCTAAGTTGACATTCTCATCCACACAGGTAAAAGAAGTTTCTAATTCCTGGCTGCAGCAGTTGCAGACTTTCCGCCCTGCTGTTATTTGGTTGTTCCCTGAGTTGAGAGGTCCTGGTGGCAAGGAGTCTGTCTGAATAACTCTGTCTTGCAAAGAGGAGGAGGGGGATGCTGGAGAAGGACTAAGTTTAGATCCTTCAATCTCAGCTGCTTTTGGTGTTGACGTACAGTGTCTCTGGCAGCAGAGAGCAGCTTTGATGGCTGCTGCATCTGCCTGGCCATCAGGAGGGCCTCCTGAATGCCAGTCCCCAGCATCGCACAGGACAGCCTGGCTGCTCTTCTTAGCAAGGGAGTGGAGCTCCATCGGAGCTAGTCAGACATCCCCCAGCAGCTTCTGAGAATTCTGCCAACAGCAACACAGATAAGAACCCAACAAGAGCTAAGGCTGCACTACCAAGAGTATCGCTCCTGAGGTCCCCATCTCCTTTTCAGCCACAACTGTAGACACCTCAGCCCCAGTTCCTCTAAAAGGGGTAAAAGAAAGGAGAGGATACCTAGTGGCAAGAAAGTATGAAGAGGGCAAATCCTCTGACTTATCACCGGGATTAACACTGAGAAACTTAGGTCAGGGTAGAAAAGAAGCACAGAGGAAGTAGCAGTGTCTCTGAAGAAAGCATTGCCGTCACCAAGCCAAATTTATCCAAGGACTCACACATTACTGTGACAGGATCCCTCAAATAAGAGGCAAGTTTCCTGTAGAGAGACACAAATGAGAAAGGCAGGGACCTTTTTTAGCAGAGCCGCGATTTTCTGGAGAACCTGGGGAAGCACACACTTCTCAACAATTCAGTTAAATTACGTTTACACTATCTTTGTTCAGAACAGATTCTAATACAGATTAGCTTTACAGCATCACCATGGACGAACAAATATGTCATCATCAGCTGGGCTTTATTGGAACTGGGGCTCAGCATTTTGATTGAGTAGCTGAAGTGGGTAAAAGATGGCTGGTTTAATCAGCCACCTTTCTTAAACTTACACCTCATACATCCAATGACCTTAGTCAACCAGCCCTGTATTTTCAAGACCCTTGCTTGTTCGTTGTGCTTTCATTCTCAGCCCTTGTGGCTACATGACACCAGCTTGTTCTGGACCCAGAAGTATGCAGACAACATGCCTTAACTGTGTGACCCCTGCCAAATACGAGGGGCCAGCCCACTCCACACCCTTCCCCCCAACACACCTACCTGCTCTGGGTACAGGTCTGCTACTCTTGCTCACTGCGTCTGAATGGGTCTGAGTTCATCTCCCTCTGCCTACTTTGCTAAGAAACATGCATGCCAAATTGACCATCTGAAAGTTTTTATTTAGAAGTAAACTGACAGTAAAAGACAAATTATAAACCCACAGAGTCAACAGTTTGTGAGGTAAGCAGGTGAGAAGTTATATCCAAAGTTCCAAAATTACCTTTGGCACTTTGTATCCATGACATGCCCTTACCCCCACCACAGCACGGGACCTTTCTGTGATAGAACTTTGGGTTGAGTGGAAAACTGCCTATCTTTCTCTGCTTCTACCATCCTTTGCAGGATAGACTCCCTTTTCACTGTCACCAAGTACAGCAGTTTCAAGCAAAGGCCCTCTTTATTTTGCTTTCCAGGAATAATTGATTTAAACCATGGTTTGTGGGTTTATTATGCTCACAATCCACAGCTCCAACACCTGGTAACCCACACAGATGCACAAGTAAGGCTCACCTAATGGTCTACCTGGCAACTCACTTAAAATACTGGAGAGGGAATCCACATCCTTGCTGCTCTACGTTACAGTTTGTTTTGTTTTTAAAAAAACCACTTCTGGGGCGCCTGGGTGGCGCAGTCGGTTAAGCGTCCGACTTCAGCCAGGTCACGATCTCGCGGTCCGGGAGTTCGAGCCCCGTGTCGGGCTCTGGGCTGATGGCTCAGAGCCTGGAGCCTGCTTCCGATTCTGTGTCTCCCTCTCTCTCTGCCCCTCCCCCGTTCATGCTCTGTCTCTCTCTGTCTCAAAAATAAATAAAAAAAAGTTAAAAAAAAAAAAAATTTAAAAAAACCACTTCTCCCCTACTACCAAAGTTTCTCTGTAGCTAAAACAGAAAAACAAAACAAAATACAAAAAGACCAAATGCAAAAAACATTCAAGTGAACCAGAACTTTCCTTTAGCAAGTGGATACGGATCTCTACAGCTGGATCCCTCCAGGAAGGAAGTGGTGACAATGTATTTGATCAATTCCTGAAATGAAAAATCATCTCGCTGTGCCCTCAAACATGAGGTTCTCTGATTAACTTTTGGCACGATTAACTCATCACATTGGGCTTTTTTTTTTTTTTTTTTGATTAAAATGGGCAGAGCTCCTCATGAGACTTCCCATTTATAACAGAGGGAATGAAATCTCCACTTAATTCCCGTCTCCTGCTTCCCTCTCTCTTTAAAGAAAAGATAGACTCTGCTTGTTCCATCGGAGATATACTAGCTGCACAGTCGATTCCCTTTGCAGCTCCGTAATCCGGGGCTTCCATCCTCAGTAGAGAAAGGATAATCCCATGGGACCAGCTAAAGGCTCTTTCCTTCCGTCTCCTGCCTCTCCGTCTCTCTGGTTAAGAGCGCGGTTAATGAAATTGCACCTCAAAGCGAGGGGACAGCACTTTGCCTCCTCCGTCTGCCATTAACTAAACATTAATATCTGCATTGGAACTAACTAATACGGGCGAGGCTGATCTGGGGAAGCGACCTCGGGATCCGTCCAGCGCTCACTGTGCGAGAAGAGCGCGCAGCAAGCTCCGGGAAGCGATGCTCCCTGCGAGATCAATCCATCCATTCCGGGTGAACCTCAGGGCGCCCAGAGTCCGGCTGCGTTCGCCAAATACCCCGAGGCGAGGCAAGCAAGCACCTAGGGCAGGGACGCGCTCCGCTGCTCCGCCAGGCTCCCGGGGGGGTGGGGGGGGTCTCTCCCTCGCCCCAGCGCCTCCTCCCGGTCCCACTCTCCGTCACTCACCCCTGCTTTGACCACCACGTGCGGCTGGAGCACCGCGCGCCTGTTCCTGCGCGGCTCCACGGGAAAGTCCTCCGATTACCAGCCGTGGCACTTGTAGCCTCAGCGCGCCGCTGGGCTCCACGGGGTGGGCAGCGCCTGCTGTGCCGGTTGGGAGGGGCGGGGCGGGGCACTCCTTCTTGCTGAGCATCCCGGGAGTTGTAGTCCAGGGGCGGTCTCAATCCGCGCCCTACCCCCACCCCGTTCTCTCTCACTCCTGGCTTTTGCCCTTCCTGAAGACATTCCCGCTATACCTTCAGACTCCTGATTGGCTCTTTGGAAGAAATCGCTGTGCCCTAAACTCAAGGTTGGGTCCTGCAGCCTCAGGTAAGGCTGTAGGATTATGGGGGAAGGAGTGTATATTTAGTTCCAACCCTGTGCCAGGCAGTATGCATATTTTGGCTTATTTAATAGAACAGATCTTCGAAGTAGATTTTATTAATCCTCATTCTACAGATGAGGAAAGAGGCTCAGAGGAATTGTTTCATCCAAGATTACAAAGACAATAAATGGTACCTAATAAATTTTATTCAGCAATGTATTTCCAAAGTCATTGCCTTGCCCACAAAATCAGGAGAAATATGACCATTGAGGGTAAGGGATTGTTCTTTTGCCTATGCATCCTCTGTGCCTAGCCAAGTGTCTGATATCTGTTGAATTATGAATAGTAATGACCCAAAGTAGCAGAAATTAACGTAAATAACACTTATTACTGCCATGTTCTCTTGTGATTATTTCAGATACATTAACTTATTTAATATTCACAATTAATTTTTAGAGTCCTACAAAAAAATTATCATTTTTACAGGAGAGGAAACTGAATTACAAAGAAGCTGAGTAATTTGTTCGAAGTTGTAAGCTTGATACTCAGCAGAGGTGGGGCATGAACTCCAAAAGGTTCTAAGCATTATGCAAATTGAATGAATGGAAGAAAGACCAGAAGGTAAGAAAAGAAAGGGTTGGGAATAAAGGAAATCTGTAGGTGAAGCTACTGAGTTATGACTTTCAAGATAGAGCAGAGTAACTTCTTTGGATCACCCACCTTTGTAACCATAGTAGATTGCAGCAGCCAACAGCCAAAAGGAATGTGTGATTTGTGGATCATCTCTCAAGTTTTCGGAGTCACCTTTGGGACTATTGTAGGGTTATTGATTGTTTTCATCTAGGGGAAGCAAAAGAATGGCTGTAATGTAACTTTTTGCTACTTGTGAGTAGCTCACATAAACTGTGGTTGCTTGCTTTCAAGTGAGAAGTAAATCTCCTATAATGACACTTTTGTTGGTTTTCCTTTATAGTGATAGAATCCATAGTATCATAGTTCCAGGGACTTCACAATCCAGCCACTTTAAGATCTTTTTTCCCCATGACTCCCTTTTAGCCGGTTAGGCCCATTTGTTGATAAGCATGCCTTGTGTATTTGTGGTTTCTTCTCTGTTGCTTATTACACTTTTTTCCAGTGAGAATATCCTTCTTTCAATCCCCTATTCTTTCCACTCTTTGAGGACTATCTCCTTAGGTATCTCCTAAACCTCCTTTAGGTATCTCCTAAACCACACCTGCAGGGATACATACTGTTTTTAGTACTTCACATTTAAAAGGGAACACAAAGGCACCATAGGATCTCGAGAAGACAGCAACTGAGAAGTGGAAGAAACTTAAACTCACATTGGACAGGCAGACCCTGAAGGAACTTGGGATATTTAGTCAGAAGAGACTTAGAGGACACAAAAACTAGCTTTAAATAATTTGAGGTTTGTGAAAAAGAAGAGGTTAAAGGGGTAAAAGCAGAACCAATGACAATAATAGTAGTATTTATTATTCCTAATGTGTTCTCATCTTTAATTCCTACACCAGCTCTATAAGGGAACATGTATTATTGTACCCATTTTGCAGTATAGAAACCGAGAAGTGAAAAGTGGAGTCTCTGTCCCAAGATTTCAGAACTAATAACTGACAGAGCCAAGATTCTAACTTGGGTCTGTCTGATTCCAGGACCCGGATCTCTTCACCACCACACTATACTGAGCAATGCTTCACAGCACAGCATACATAAGAGGTGATAGTATTTACTGCACTGGGATAAACATAAGAGGTTTCTCAGGGCCATAGTTCTGGGGCTGTGGCTCCTTCAGGCCCTGCCAAACAGCTAGAAAGGCCAAGGGAACAAATAAGCCAGCACATCTATAATACAATGGAGCACCTGAGGATGGCAGACACAGGGACTGATAAGTTTTGGGTAGCACTATCACATTTAACAAGAGGGTTGATTTGGGGCTGATTATAAGGAATAACATTCTCTCCAGGAACTTGAAATAGGGTGTCTCATGAAAGTGAAATCTGTATTACTGGAGAGGATGAAGGAAGAACCATTTATTAGTGATGTCATGGAAGACATTCATCCAGTTGGATTAGAGGACCTCTATAGTTTCCCTACCATAGATATAAAAGTTACATCACTTTTATGAATCCCTTTTCCTCCAAACCAGCCCGCCAAAGATTCTGCCTCCTATGAGCTTTACTAAGACTTGTCAGCCCTGATTTTTTTTTAATTTATCAGCCACTGCCTTGTGACATTTTTTGTATGTCTAGATAGCTACTACATATTGTTCAACTTCTCACTTTGGTAACTAGCCCTCTAACAGCAATGTAAGCTCCTTAAGGTCAATATTCGTGTATTAAATGTCTTATTACCTCCTTCAGAAAGTGCGGTATTTCTATTGAATAGAGGGAGGGAAAAAGAACTGATACTGGAGAGGATTATCTATCCACATGATTCTCTCTCATGCCCTATTTCTATATATAGTACATTTGACTGTCTACATATTATTGGGCGTTAAAAAAAAAACATCATCTCTTTGCCATATACTACAAAATCTCATTCAAAATTCTGCAGAAAAAGAGTAAATGTAGACTGACTGAGCTCCTGGAAAGAAAACCTCTGCCAAAAATACCACTTGCTGGAATAACTTCACCTCTCTCTCCTGTAAGTCCATATCTAAAACATTCCTCAAAATCTGACCTGAGAACCTTTTTCAAGATTCAAGAGCCTTTCTTGTTCAACATCCCCAATTTCTTATTACTCTTCTAATTGGCATTCTCGTGACATAATACATTTCCTTTTATACAGTCATTTTACATATATAGAATTATTTCATGTATATTTTATATTGCTTGCTATGTAGTATGTCTTCCCAGATAAAATTTAAGCTCTTTGAGAGCTTTCTATAATTTTGAAGCTACACATGGGCATGAAACAGCAAAATATGTGAGCAACATGGTTCCTCAATATATGCTTACAAAATAATTGACACTAGTAAAGTGGTGATATTAAGGTCTAAATAACGATTTTGATCTCACATAATTTTTAACATATCACATTTTTTGTTTGCTTATATTCTGTGAATCTTGGGGGAGCATTTATGATTCACTAAGTTAATCAGTTAAAAAACGGATTCTGAGAAGTAAATCTACCAAGTGAATCAAGGGTAGTGAAGGGACTTGTTCTGTTACAATCAGTCTCTCATAATGATGACTGAGGATGCTTTCCAGTTTTCTCTCTTCAGCAATGATAATAAGGACAGATTGTAAATAAATACCCTTAGTAGGTTCAGAGTTATCAGAAGATGCTAGGCTGTAAAGAGGTAAAAAAGGCATTTTTAGAATTGGCTATGTAGAGGCTCAGTCATTTAATGACAGCAGCACAGGAATTCGACTTACTTTGTGCACCAAACTGGGGACTTCTGAATGATGGAAGAAAAGACTTACAAATGACCAAAATTTAGAGTAATGATCTCATTTACTAACTAAGTTCTAGGAACAAAAAAAAGTCATATTAAATTTGAAAGTTTCCTTTAAATAAAAATGCTTACAGTGGCCAGGCAAGCATGCTATTTAAATTAATAAAGTATCAGATAGAGACAGTTAGGATCAGGGAAGACATCAGCCAAATTGAGAGCAAGTGTTTTTCCTAAAGGGATCAGTATCCACTAACTGCTTTACCTGATTTTTGTCAGGTAAATAAAATAAAAGTCAGATAGCAATAAAAGTCAGATAATCCAATTTGTATTCAAAAATTAAAAATATTGGGGCACCTGGGTAGCTCAGTCAGTTGCACATCAACTCTTGATTTCTGCTCGTCATAATCTCAGGTTGTGGGATCAAACCCCCACGTCCAGCTCCATGCTGAGCACAGAGCCTGCTTAAGATTTTCTGTCTCTCCCTCTGCACCTCTCCCCCTCCTCGAATAAAATAAAACAAAATTTAAAAAAACAAAAATTAAAAATATTTTAATTTAAATTTAAAACATTTAAACCTGTGTGGGTCAAAGGAAACATAATTACAGGAAACATCTATTTCCAGTAATAAGGAAACTAGATGACTTAGATCCACCCACTACTGAGGATTATTAGAAAATCTAGACAAAGTGTATAAAAATCATGTGCTTAAAGTCATGCAAATTTAAGAAGATAGAGAATAATTACTGGGCCAGAATCCACAGAAGGAGAGAGGCTCAGAGAGGCAAGTCAGAAGCTTCGAGCTTCCTTTTACTTGAGGATGTTAGATATTTACAGAGGGGAGAGCAGAGAGGCTAAGAACCTAAGGAGAGTAGGGGTTGGGGTCCTGAGTCTGCCAAAGGAAGGAATTGTAGTGAACAACAATTGACGCTGGTAAAATGGTGTCCATTCTAAACTCTGGGTTGAAATCGCTAGCAGTGTGAACCAGAAGATAGGCCCTCACAGGTAGCACACTTCAGTCTCTTAAAATGTCAGTCCCTAAAATTGAACCAAGGTTATTTCAAAGTGTTAGGACACCAGTTACTTGGCAGAAGAATTCTCTGAAAAAAAAAAGAAAAAAGAAAAAACTACAGCATCCTCTCAGACCAATTCTACAATTTTGCTAATACACTGACTCATAGTGAAAAATAACCATGAAAAAAGCCAATTTCTAAATGTCACATACTATATAATTTTATATGTATATATAAAACACATTTCCAAAATGACAAAATTATAGAGATAGAAAACAAATTAGTTTTTCTCATGGGTTAAGGATGGTGGAGGGTGAGGGAGTGGGTGTGACTGTAACTCTAAGGGATAGCTCGAGAGAGATATTCATGGTGATGGAATAGTTCTGTATCTTGATCATGGTTGTGGTTATATGAATCTGTGGTTACATGTGGTTATCACATGTGGTAAACTGATAGTTTTTTGGCTTGATATTCCATATAGTTACACAAAATGTAACCATTGCGGGAAACTGAAGGATATACAAGATCTTGCTGTAATACCTTTGCAACTTTCCAAGAATCTATAATTTTAAGATAAAAAGCAAAACAAAAAGTGAAGCACATCAGAAGATTATATTACATTCATGAAAACAAACAGAAACATAAAGCAATAGAAAAGACCAATGGGAGTCCTTGGATATTGGAGAACTTTAAATAGCTATATTTACTGTGCTTAATGAAATAGACAAAATTTAGAATTTTGTCAGAGATCTGGAAATGAAAAAATAAAACGTAATCAAAATTAAGAACTCAAAAGATGAAATGAGAGATTAGACACAGTGAAGAGAAATTAGTGAATTGGAGATAGATCAACATCTCAGGGCACCTGAGTGGCTCAGTCGGTTAAGTGTCCACTCTTGACTTTGGCTCATGTCATGATCTCATGGTTCTGAGATGGATCTCACGGTTCTTAGGATTCTCTCTCTCTCCCTCTCTCTTTCTGCCCCTCCCCAACTTGTGCAAGCACGTGAGCATGCACATGCACACATTCTCTCTCTCTCTCAAAATAAATAAATAAACTTATAAAATAAAATAAAATAAAACATCTCAAACAAATCACAAAGAGACAAAAGAATGAAAAATACAGAAGTGAAGGTAAAAAAATATAAAAGCTACACGGTCAAGTTCCAATCAGGGATTCTTGTGTCTAAGGAATAAACTTTTCTCTCTCTCCTGGGAGGAGAAGAGAAGGCAGTTTTCTCTTGCTCCTGTATATAAACAGGTAATATCAGTTTTTCTGATCCTCACTTGTGATACAGACTTTGAAGTTTGTATACATAGGACATGTGACTTGGCTTTCATTACATTGTCCCAGGAGTAAAAATTGGGGTGTTGGAAACTACCTGGTCATTATTTTCTTTTTAAATGAAAAATGGTAAACTGTCTGTGCCCCAAATCATGTGCACATTCAAGGTAAAATTAATAAATATTAATATTTTCTAAAACAATAGCAGGAATGAAGAAAAGAGGCTAGCTACTAAAAAATACTAATTATAGTTGTATAATTCCATTTATATTAAGTTAGTAAAAGAGGCAACACTATACCGGAATATTTTGGTGAAACAGTGGAGAAAAGTAAGAATGTGGTTACCATAAATGTCCATATAAAGGCTATCTTTGAAAGGGATGGAGGGAATAGTGATTTGGAGAAGGCAAAGTGAGAGGCTTCTGGGACATAGCACTATTCTATTCCTGACCCACATATGTTTACACAAGTATTCTTTTTGAGCTAAATTATCGGAGGTAACTCTTTATTTCATGCATTGTTCTCTGTGTAGGAGATCACAATAAAAAGATAAAGATGCCTTTGGAGAGGATTCAGGTTTCAAGTACCTGATTTGAATCTTTGCATTAAGAATTTATACCAGTCTAAGTATTTATTCTCCTATCTTAAGAAGAACTTGAAGATGGTTTCCTTTAGCTTGGTTTCACTTGGCATATTGTTTTTGTTTTTGTTTTTTAATGAATATTTCTGAGTCAGAGAGAGAGACTCTGAGTCAGAGTCATTTATTTATGAGTGGGGGAGGGGCAGAGAAAGAGGAAGACACAGAATCAGAAGCAGGCTCCAGGCTCTGAGTTGTCAGCACAGAGCCCGTCGTGGGGCTCAAACTCACAAACGGGGAGATCATGACCTGAACCGAAGTCGGTCGCTCAACTGGGTGAGCCACGCAGGCACCCCTCACCTGGCATATTGTTATGTATGGAGAGTGGGCAAGTATATGATATTACAGGACCCCTGATACCATACTACCATGATCTTTTTTGTTATTTATTCAAAAACTGTTTCAATTCCCTTCAACTCTCTCCGTGTCCTTTATCATATCCCTTTCCAGAGATACGATCCAGTTTATAGTTCCATCACTGCACTGAAGTTCTTTGTTCAATTCATTAATAACATTCAGTAGTTCAGCCATTCACTCAAGTATTAATTGAATGTCAAAAGTTCTATGCTAAGTGCCAGATGTAGAGCGGTGCACTGAATGGATACATCCCAACTTTCAAGGAGTTTACAATCTGGTGGGAGATGTGCCAATTTAACAGACAAGTGTAATGCCATTTCATCAGTGTTCTGACAGAGGAATATACCAGAAGAGTACCTAATTCAGAATTGGCAGGTCAAAGTCGACTCCCAGATGATGTACTATCTAGACGAGACATATATAGAAAAAAATTAGCTTTGAAGAAAGAGGTAGCCTGATAAACAGTGGGTGACAAATCAGAAGTGAATTACTGCAGTTCAAGAAAATTCAGTATGTATACAATAGAAAATGTGAGGGGGGAAAATGTCAAATAACGATGTTGGAAATGTCAGTAGAGGAAAGGTCACTTTGAGACTGGCAAGTAAGAATAAGGTGTCTGGACTTAATTCTAAAAACAGCAAAATTCCAATGGTGGCTTTTAAGTAGGAGAATAATAAGATCATATTTGAATTTTAAAAAGATCATTTTGGGGGATATATTGAAGAAAAGCTAGGCTAGTGTAATCAAATAGTTTATAATAATTATCCACGCAAGAGATAATGACAGTGAGATATAAAGATATAGGTAAGTTACAAGGTAAAGATATATCATGCAAATATTAATTAGAAGGAGGCTGAGGTGGCTATATTAAAGTGGGCTTCAGGACAATGAATGTTACATGGGATAAGAGAAATAATGATAAAAGGTCCAATTCATCAAGAAGACACATAACCAGAAGTGTGGATACACTCCCCTGCATCTCTGTAGAGCCACATGTCCAGTTGTGTTGAATGGAATGTGTGTGGAAATGATGTGTGTTAACTTCCAGGATAAAATAGTTAAGGGTCTGATGTTTCTGTCCATTTTACTCTTCATGCTGTCTGCTCTCTGTATGATGTTAAAATGACCTTGAAGCCACAATATGAAAGCAGCCTCGACTGCTGAATCACAGCATAGAGGAGAGCTACTTGATCCATATCAGACTCAGACATGAGCATAAAATAAACTTCTGTGGCAGTGAGGTTCTGAATCTATTTGGCACAACAGTTAGCCTTCTCTCCTTAAATGCAACAGCAAAAAGGAGCTCAGAAAGTGGACAAAAAGCATCTGGTCATCTCTACCTATGTAGATAATGGTTTCAGCAGTTACTGTGTTTTGTCTTGCTTTCCTTTACTATTAAGGAGAATAAAGGTTTTATTTTAGATTTTTCATATCATATATTTTATTATTGCTAATCTTTCGAGTGATATTATTTCAATACTTAAACTAAATTAACCCTTCTACTTGAATTTTCTTCCCTCACTTTCACTTTCTTTTTCCCTATAAAATAAGTATGTTTGAAAAGCATAATAACTTTATAGCTGAATTTCATACTTTTGAATATGTGTCAGAGGAATAAGCAAGTTGGATTCCTATAAATGTATAAACATGGCTCCAGCCCATTATTTGCCTCAATGTGTTTATATATATATATATATATATATATATATGCATATATATACATATGCATATATGTACATATAGACATATATATTAGTAATAAAAGTAATATATATGCATATATATACATATGCATATACATACATATATACATATATTAGTAATATATATAATATACATATATTAGTTTTTAAATATTAATTTATATATAATATTAAATCGATATTAGTTTTGTGGGGTATAATTAAATATCTAGGAGGAAAGGAGATTCAACTCTTTAAAAATTCAACAGGTTTCATTATTGTAATACTTTTGAGACCCTTTAAATGGCCAATGTATGATTTGACTCTAACAGTAAGGCATGTTTTTAGTTTTCCCAACCTTATAGGATTATGATTCTTATTTTTCACAAACACAAAGCATCCTGTAGAACTATTGTTTTGTAAAATAAACTTTGGGATACACTGCTACAAAGGAATGATTTTTTTTTACAGAAATATCAAATAAGACTATTTCATATCTTGGTTCATATTTTTCAAGGCCCTTTATAGTTCAACTCTGTTATAGTACTATTGGAGACCTGACTTTAATAAGCATCTCAGGTGGTGGTTGTGCTTCATTATTTGTTCTCTTCTGTTGTTAAACTTTATGGTATATGGTTGACTTTAGTGTTTTATCATTGCTGTTAGTATCAGTATCAGTTTTCTAACTCTGTGCTTGGTTCTTCTTAGTGTAGGCTCTCATCATCTGTTGTTTGGGTGGCTATAATTATCTGGTACATAGTACCTAAAAGAATCATAATAGTACTGCTTATTTGACTAGTGTGAGAAATAATTAAATAAAATGTTTGCGAAGGAGTTAGAACAGTGCTTGACATGTAAATGATCTAATAAATGTTAGAATATTATTATATTTTAGCTATTAATTTGTTTCTCACCTGTTCCCCTGATGTTTAGTCCATCTATTAATTTTTAAAATTTCAACGATTATGTTTCACTTCCCAGGCCTTTAATTTTTTTCTTTTGTGTAACCATTTGTGCTATTTCTTATTTTATAAATGTGATGTCATACCTTAACTTTTCAGGGATTTTAATTATACATATCTTCAAATTTACAATCAATATCACTTTTGATTCCTCTTTTAACTATTTCATAGGCATAAGGTCTTCAGTTTTGTCTCTCTTTAATGGGATGTCTTTCCTCAGATATTTGGCCATTTGTATTGTGTTTATATTTACAGTGGAAATTTTGTGTTGCATTTGCTGCTCTGTTTGTTTTGGTAGCTTGTAGTAGCTTCTTATTTCTTCAGGCACGTCTTACCTGCTTTTCATATTTTCGAAATTTTTCCTGATTTCTGCCCCACTGATAGTCCTACACGTTTTATAGAGAAGGTTATTTGTGACAAAGTTCATGACTTGGCCTTTGCCTAACTCTTTTTCCTCACCTCCCAGCATACACTTCAGCTTCATAAACTATCTGAAATTTACTGAATATTTCCAGCTTTACTCCTAGCATTCCTTTTCCAAAGCTGCCTTTTCTGCTTAAACTAGCTGGTTCTGAATTTCGTTCCCTCAACTTGTCAGTATAGGTCAACTCTGCTGGAGCATGGCTTTCTCTATAAAATTCTTCCCTACCCTGAATAGCATTGACCACTACTTCCTGGGTATCTCAGTCTAACCCAGCTCTTATACACTCATCAGAACACCAGTAATATATATCTTTATTTTGTCTGTTTGTGTGTGACAGGGAAGAACATTCACTTCCAACCTTCACTTCCCTTCTAAAGAGGGCAAATGTCAAGGAGTGTCTTTCAATTTGCTGAGCTGGGTGATATATGAAAGTGCAATCTGGGAAGCTGAGAAAGATTAAATAGTGCTATATATGGAAAGAGGTGGGGGAGGCAAATCCCAGAGTGAGAAGGAGAATGAAATCAGACACTGAGAGGCTGGAAGAGAGGGACTTTTGAGGAGGAGGGAGGAAAAAAATCACACACAGTGAAAGGAGATTAGGGAAGATTTTGTGAGTAGGATAGGAAGAAGAAAAAGAAGAAAGGTTGGGTAAAAAGTTTTCTGTGCAAAATGGATTTTTGCGTCCTCAAATTCTTGAGTCCAGTATATTTCAAGAGTCAGGTGTTTTGTTTGCTTTGGTTCTGGTTTGATTTTTTTTTTTGTAGTTTAAAAAGCTAAAACTTTGCATCTACAATATATTTTGTAGCCCCAATGGGATCTGGGGCAGGACCCTATGGTCAAATACATTAATATATTTTTTTAGTGAAAAGTATATATATCCACACCAGTTTGGATAAAGAAAGAAGGTAAATACTCTTTCCTAAGCACACATTTGGTTTTGCTGCCAAATGAATTTACTACAAATTAGTAAAAATCCTTTTGGTTTACTTTATTGGATTTTGGAATCATGACTAAGCAACTATGGTCCTGTATAATCCTTGCCTTCACTGCTCTACCAAATCTTCCTGTTCTTGACTGGGCTCACTCTTGTGTCTATGGTCAAATGCTGGGTCATTGGTCTAGGATGTCCTGAGCCGGGGATGGTTTGTCTCTGTTCTTCCAGGTCATCCAGCCAACTAGACCTGGCTAGTTCACATGGTAGCAGCAGGGTTCCAAGAGAGCGAGTGGAAGCACACAAAGCCTCTTGGAGGCTAAGCTCAACACTGGCATGTGGTCATTTCCAACACATATTTTAAATCAAATCATCAACCTAGCCTAATACAAGGGATAGGAAAGCAGACTCTACCTCTTAATGTGAGGATCTATAAAGTCACATTGCTAGGAATGTAGAACAATTAGGACATTTTTTTTTCAATCAAGCTACATATGCTGAGTCTGAACATAAAGTGGAGATGGTTAGAGAACTGATGTTATCTAGGTCCAGTCACAAATTCATTGGTTGCCTCACCACTATCAATTTCCCACCATTCTATTTTATAGCAGTATTTGGATTTCCTTTTAGGTAGCCATCTTCCTTTTTTGTGTAGTAGCTTTTTGGGTTGGGAAATTGACTCTACTGTCTGCTCAAGGGCATAAATCGGTAAATCTAATCACATTCCCTTAGGCTACAGGTTAGGGAATGAGTCCTAAACAAACACGGGACTTCTATAGCCAAAACTGGCTCAGAAACAGTCCAATCAAGGTTAAGTACAAGATTTTGATCAATGATTGAGGATGGAAGAAGCATGTAGTCCCTGTTTCTGCTCAGAACCACAAGATAAGTTAGCCTGAGGACGAAGCTGACACACAGGAAGAGGGAAGAGGCTAAAGAATCACAAAGAAACAGAATCAAAGTCAAGGTCAAACTGCTAAGTTTCCTCTTGGTCTTGAGCTTCTTGGTAACTTGAGTGAACAGATCTCCAGCCTGAGTTGCGTTTTCTAATACCTATGAAAGCATTCAAACGTGACATATTTTCATACCTTTTTCCAACTCATTAGACTTCTTGAGGTAGGTACAAGGTTTAAGTTCTCCAACTCTCCAGTTTAAGCATAGTGCCTTTGTCATGGTAGATCTAAAATAAGTGTTTGGTTAAGAGCCCTATATAATCTAAAGCCTGCTGAAACATAGTTCTCCAGTATGAATAAAATATAAGCAATATTTATAAATAAGAAAACAAAAGATAGTAAGCAGGCCCCAACTCATAGGGCTCAGTTTATATTTATAAATGAATGTATAAATCAGTTTATAAATGAAAAACTTAAGCCTGAAATCTATCATTCCATACAGTTCTATTTTGCTATAGCAATATATTTTAAAAAGCTATAAATAAATGCCTTTGGTTAAAACAAAAAATTACCACACACACACACACACACACACACACACACACACACGACCCTAACCAGAAGGAAGGAAATGTTCCAGAAAGGACAATCCAATCGTATTTTTATGGATAGTGGGTTTTCAGAATAAGAAAAGGAAAATAAACAACAGAAGAATTAAAGAACAAGTTCATAGTGAAATATCATGAACATGGCACTTCCACAAATAATATTCTAATTTTGTAAAATATGTAAGCAAGCTAAGCCTAATTCTCTAAGTCCTTATTAACATTTTGATTTCAGTGTTCCTAGGAAAAGGGAATTTGGTTATTTGGCAAGGGGTGTTGTGAAAATTAACTAGAATGGATGCTTGACTGAAATGAAAACCAAATAGCAATGCGAAATGTTAGTTCTGTGAGACAGAGACAGAGCTCTTACATGGTCAGAGTTCTGTCTTTCTTTGATCTTAATGGGAATTAGAATGTAATTTATGTCTCAACCTTCAAGATAAAACCCATCCTTTATAAAATCAAGACAAATTAACTTTAAGTAGCAATAGAGATAAAGGGTAAATATTGGGGGAAAAAACACTGTAATGAACTGTTAAATATGTAATGAGAGAAAGTCTGTCACTGTGCAGAATCAGTGTCACATTCACATTTGCTAAGCTAGGAATCCATCTATCAAAAATATCTTAGAAATAATTAGTGTATCATTACAGTATTACTCTGTCTTCCTCTCACTTTAGGGGCAAACTTAAGTAACTCATTACCAAATTCTCTTAACCTAAGAGAGTCCTCATTTCTATGTTTATGCATCTATCAAAGTCTTACTTCCTTACAGTCTTATCAGATAAGAGTATCGTATATATTTCTTCAGGATTTATGATTAAGATAATAAAAACAGATGCTATCTTCAAATAATACCCAAGAAAATGAAATTATAAATTTCAAGTACAGGGCAACTTAATTTGTTCAGTCTTTGTTTAGCTATAATTGGTGACTTTTTTTTTATTATGTTATTGTCTGCACATCACATTTATTGCTTGACACATTGGTGAAATTTGTAGAGCACACACACTCTAGTCAAGCACTATGCTAGATTCTGGGAATTCAAAAACAGAGGATCAATATCTTTACTTTCAAGTTTCTCCCAATGTAGTGCAGGCTAGTTTGTAGAAGGAACATTTTCCTTATTTTTTTTCAAAGAAAATGAGAAGCCCCAGCATTTTAGTCTACAAGCAATTGTTCCTGTGTATTAAAAGTCTTACAGCTCATTTACCTACTCACAAGATGCCTTTAAATCTCTCTGGAACTTAACCAAATTGCTCAATTGAATCACCTCAGGCACCTGACATTCTATTAAGTAGAATGATTAAATAGATGACCTCCTATAAACTAAGTTCCTCTTTCTCTGTCTTCTCTCAACAAGAGTGACAACTCCAACTTCTCTTTGGGGAAAGATGGGAAGAAACTACCTTAAAATAATGCGTAATTTAAGCATTCATGTGATTCCCAAGCAAAACCAAAAGAGAAAGAGTTGGTACATTCTGTCATCAAAATTATAATGAAGTAAAAGACTCCAAAGCAATTCTCCTTTCATCTAACTCTGAATTAAAAGTGAAAGACATTGTTACAGGCCCTTTATCCTCATAAATATTTTAAATCTCATGACCAGATGTGCTTGCTGTTTCTCTTAATTGAGCTTTGAGAATCCCGTCACTGGAGTGGGTTAGCACTTCTGGCAATCTCAGTGGGTTTTTCTGCTATCTCTGCTTCCCCCAAAGAAGCTGACTTTCAATGGTTTGACCATTGGGACAAGGGATAAGTTGATTTCAAATTAACGCATCCTTTCAGGCATTTGTGTAAATGTGGATAATTTTTTTAATCTTACTTTCAGGGGGTAAAATCGTTTATATTTAGAAAAATACATGATCCATCCAGAAACATGTGGGTGTCATAGCCATGTATCTCAGACCTTAAATCTGTTTTCTCTCACTCTTAAAAAATAAATTGAATATGAATTTTTACTGTTCTCTCCTGAATAACTTAGATGTCGAGGAGCTTTAGTCTTGCTTCAGTGCTCTCATAATCCTCTGCGCATGTCCCTGCAATCACAATTACTACAATATTTGTCAGTTCAGTTCCCATATCCCCCACCAAACTGCAGACCTCCCTTAGAGCAAGGAATATGGTTTATTCATCTCAGTATCCTCAGTGCCCAACAGAGTGTGAAAAAAAAAAGTCAAAGCACATTGACTAAGAAAGGAAGGAAGAAAATATGAAGGAGAGGCATATAAAGATCAATTATGTGGGAAAATGTTTTAATAATGTAGTAGGAGATGGTTAGAAATTCTCCATTGTAACATCTACTTGGGAAAATCATGTTGTTTGTTAAAAGTTTAATATGGTATATTTGTCAAGGAGAAAAAAATACTCAGGAGTAAAAACAATTTCAAACATGTAATAGTGTGGGGCTAATTTTAGTAAACTTTTTAAAAGCACAGGGGCTTAAAAAGCCTGTTTATAGGATGTCTCAAAAATACTACAAAAATAACAGCTTGGGCTGCAACAACTTGACCTCAGCATGTATACTTCTTGTGGCTATTTAAGACAAATAGTGATAAAGTTTTTGACTTGACCAAGTGGTGGGATCTATGATCTGTCTCCTTGAATCTGAATGGGGTTCTGTCTTGTTACTACCAATTGAATTCAGCAGAAGTGACACTGAATAGGTCACTCATGCTAGGTCAAAAATGGCTATGCAGCTACCATCTTTGTTTACTGTGACACTGGGAGCTCTGAGCTTCCAGGTAAGAGGTCTGCCTACTCTGAGACCAATATACAAAAAGGCTATGGAGGTATGCAGTGGACATGACAGCTGATTTAGTAAATGGCTTTCATCATCTGCCTTCCCTGTGAGTGAGCCGTCTGGGACATTCAGACCCATTAAGCATTTATATACCTGTAGCTCAGCCATTATTTGACAGCATCTGTATAAGAGATTCCAAGAAATGTCCAGGTGAGCCCTTCCTGAATTTCTGACCACAAAATTGTGAGCAAAATAGAATAGTTGTTTTTATCTGCTAACTTTTTAGAGCAATTTGTTACACAGCACTATTAACCAGAACACTTCTAATTATGGAGCCCCTAATCAAGACCTACTTAAAGCAGTTGGGAGGTCAGGTAAAATTCTGTTTAATAACATTTTTTAGAGATGAGGAGCAAATTTAAAAGGATTTTGACACATGAAAAGATGCTCAACATCACTCATCATCAGAGAAATGCAAATCAAAAAAGATACCACCTCATACCTGTCAGAATGGCTAAAATTAACAACTCAGGCAACAACAGATGTTGGCAAGGATGTAGAGGAAGGGGAATCGTTTTTGCACTGCTGGTGGAAATGAAAACCAATGTAGCCACTCTGGAAAACAGTATGGAGTTTCCTTAAAAAATTAAAAATAGAACTACCCTACGACCCAGCAATTGCACTACTAGGTATTTATCCAAAAAATACAGAAATGTTGATTTGAAGGGGCACATGCACCCCAATGTTTATAGCAGACTATTGACAACAGCCAAAATATGGAAAGAGGCCAAATGTCCACTGACTGATGAATGGATAAAGAATATGTGGTATGTATGTATGCATGTATGTATATATACATACATACATGTTGCATGTATGTTTGTGTGTGTGTGTGTGTGTGTGTGTGTATATATATCCCTTTATATATATGCAATGGAATATTACTCAGCTATCCAAAAGAATGAAATCTTGCCATTTGCAACAATGTGGTTGAAAGTAGGTTATATTATGCTAAGTGAAATAAGTCAGAGAAAGACAAATATCATATGATTTAACTCATGTGAAATTTAAAGAAACAAACCAGATGAACATAGGGGAAGAGAAGGAAAAATAAGATAAAAACAGAGGGAGACAAACTATAAGAGACTCTTAAATACAGAAAATAAACTGAGAGTTGCTGGTGGGGTGTTGGGTGGAGGGATGGGCTAAATGGGTGATGGGCATTAAGGAGGGCACTTGCTGGGATGAGCACTGGGTGTTATATGTAAGTGATGAATTACTAAATTCTATTCCTGAAATCATTATTATACCATATGTTAACTTGGGTTTAAACAAAAATAATAAATAGATAAATAAGCAAACACATTCTTACATACATACATACATACATACATACTCTGCTTGCAAAAAAAATTTTTTTTGAAGGAACTGAATCTAAATAGTTTATATTAGTGATGGGGAATAGCTAAATAAAGGAGAATATTGGTCACATATATATCATTTAATAAGTTAGAAATAGTTGAGTATTTGTCACAGTTTATCAATTTAGAAAGCAAACTTGGTTTGGGGCACCTGGGGCTCAGTCAATTAAGTGTCCAACTCTTGATCTCAGCTAAGGTCATGATCTCGCTGTTTGTGGGTTTGTGAGTTTGAGTCCTGCATCGGGCTCTGCCTGACAGCACAGAGCCTCCTTGGGATTCTATCTCTCCTTCTCTCTGCCCTTTTCCCATTTGCTCTCACTCTCTGTTTCTCTCTCTCTTTCAAAATAAATAAATAAACTTAAAAAAAAGAAAGCAAACTTGGATAAACTCTCAGGCTTTCAACTTGCTTCAGTCTTTCTTGCTGTATCTTCTCACTATTCTCTCTCTTCCTCTTACCCCTTTTCAAATTTGTTCCCTGATTTTTTGAAAATAAAATTTTGTTTTTATCAAAATATTATATGCAAAGAAATATTGACAAAAACACATGTAAATAGTGTTGAAATACATAATTATGACATTCACTTTATCCCCTTGTCCTGGTCCCTAGAGACAACTGCTTTCAACTCAGTGAGCTTATTATCTAGAGATTTACCACCATAATTTAAAAAATAAGCATAAACTGCATTTTCTTGTTTATCAAAAAAATTTTCTATTATGGTATATGAGCATATAACCCACAATTCCTCTTCTCCTTCCTTACCCTTCACACCATCTCATGTGACTATTAAAAGAATATTCAGCATTTTTGCCATTATGCCTACATAAGTATTGCTGAACAAGATAGAATACTATAATATTTCTGATTTCTTATACAATTTATTATCCCTGTAGTTACTAAAGCCCTTATTTTATTTGTTTGTTTTTAACTTAGTTTTCTTTGAACACCTGAGTTCTCTACAACTGTCCAATAGCTCTTTAAAATGCCTCTCAGTACAATTTTCTTGACCATAAAACATGTCAGATGAGTTATTAGTTCCAGGTATTTTTCCTGGTAACAACTTTCAGGCTCTGATCTGAACAGGTTGCTCTCTAGGCCACGTTTTATTTCTTCTTGGAAAGGTTGTTTACTTTCATCCTAAGAACTGTCTCTACTTCTACGCTTGGTTTCTTCTCCCCCTCTTTTCCCCTTCTCTGGTGTATTATTTTAGTTTAGATTCAGGTGTAAGTAAAACAAACAACACCCTCCCCCAAAAAAACAGCTCCCCTAAAAGTTGCTTAAATATGGAAGTTTATTTGCTTTCATCTAAAAAGAATCTAGCAGTAGACAGTCTGGACTGGTGATGTGGCTTTATGAGTATCAGATACTCAGCCTCCTTATTTTGTTCCTCTGCCATACTTACTATGTTGCCCTATGGTCCAAAGGAGTTGCTCAATCTTCAGCCATCATGTTTTCATCCCAATTAGTATCAAGGAAAGGTGAAAAAAGTTACACCTACTCCTTTAAAAGCACTTTTCTTACATTTTCTTGACCAAAACACAGTTCTTTGGCCATATCAACTTGCAAGGGAATTTAGGAAATAAATTTTTATCTAAACTGCAATATATCCATCTAAAATTTGGAATTGTATTATCTAGTACAATTTGTATAATGGATGTCAGGAGGTAACTACTACTATTTGCCAAAATCAGCCTCATTGGAAGCAGGGGTGGGGGGAATCAGGAATGGGTGGAGGGAGAAGTCACACTGTGAAGTAGACTGGGTGACATACTCAGCCAACTGCACAAGAAGCTCAGGAGCTAAAATAGCTCTTTGGAGATATCCCTTTGGGGTCATGATGGCTGGACCTTTATATCCCTGCCTCTATCACTCATTAGATGAAGGTCCCTCTGATAAGCATATGATTTTGGGTGAAGCGGCTCTTTTTAGCTAAGGCAATCTCTGAAGAGGCTAATAGCTGCCTTTGACAGCTCTACCTACATACTTTTTTATCCTACCAGGGTAAAAAGTACTTCTCTGAAGGGAAAGCCAGAGAGCTCAGCCCCATTGTTACCATCAACCACATGAGACTTGCTTCTACAAAATATTTTTCAAAAGTTGGTTGAATCCAAAGGAAGATCCTCTTGGTTGTTCAGAAGATTGGTAGATAAATAGATAAATAAGGATAGTGAGTGATGAATAAATGTGCCTCTTCTGACCACTTTCTTGTCTGTGCAATTCCTCCTTCAGAGAATCATTCTAATGGGTTTTTACAGTTTTGCAAATATAAGGGTCATACACACTCACTGTCTAGGGGAATGGGCTTACAAGATGTTTCTGGGCTTGAGAAACGATGTTCCTCTGAATAATAGCCCTGGGTATGTGGCCCTGGTTGCTACAGAAGAGGTAAATAAATATGGATAAGGATCAAAGACCCTTTTCTTTCAAAGTTCAAGCACTGCTCTGATAGATGGAGATGTTCTCACTAATGTTTTATAGCTGGAAAGGAAATTAAGACCCTGAAAGGAAACTCCTGAGGGAAAGAGAAGCCTAGACTGGTGACCCAGGTTCAGTATCTACACATAGGTGTTGATGGCAAAGGCTATGTTCAGTTCCATGCTCCACAGTTGAACAGACATTTTATGGATCATGGGCACCACTATGACCTGTTCAGAAATGGGACCAATTAGGGAATTACTGAAGCACAGTGCTCTGTAGGACAAGTATTCAATCCATCATTGTGGTAAAGACAGAAGCAATATAGGCAAAAACCTGGGCTCCACTGGCAAACCAATCTGATTTTTATGTTTTCTATGCCTAAGCAGAATAGACTTTTTTGTACGGATTAAGGCATAAAAGTTCTTAAGTAGTTTAGAGCTGGAAGTGGTCTCAAAAGATTCTTAGCTTCCTGCTTATTTAACTACATGGAGACTGGATTAATTAATTTAAAAATAAAACAAATGTGACTGTTATGGACTGAATGTTTGTGCCCCTCTCCCCAACATTTCTATGTTGTAGCTTTAACTCACAGTGTGACTATATTAGAAGATGGAGCTTTTTGAAGGTAATTAAGGTTAAATAAGGTCATAAGCCTTGGGCCCTGATCTGATACAATTAGTGTCGTTAAAAGATACCAGAGGGATCCATACTCATACCCTAGTCATTCTCTCTCTCTCTCTCTCTCTCTCTCTCTCTCTCTCTTTCTCTCTTTTTTCTCTCTATCTCTGTCTCTCCACCATGCAAGGTCTCTCCACCATGTAAGAAGGTGGCTGTCTGCAAGTCAGGAAAGGAACTCTCACCAGGAAGCAGATTGGCTAGAATCTTGATCTTGGACTTCTAGCCTTCAGGATTGTGAGAAAATAAATTTCAGTTATTTAAGCCACCCAGCCAATGAAATTTGTTATGGCAGCCCAAGCCACTAATACAGTGACCACATTTGTACTCCAAGCTAATGAATTAGGTCATAATAGTCCCATCTAAATAATGAAGAACTTTTTTCTTGGTTAGAGGTAGAGGGTCGAGTTGAAAGGGAGCAAATGTGTACAATACCACAAGCATAAAACTGGAAAGTTATTTCTAATGCTCCCAAACGCATGAAACCGCATGGAAATAAGAATTTAAAAAGAAAAAAATTCTGAGTCCTGGTGACCTTGTTACCCAGGGTCACTTTCAAATTGTATGCAGTTGGCTATCTGTTACCCTAGGCTAACTAATATGGCATTTTAAAAGATGAAGCAGAAAAGGAGATTTTCTTTTTAGTCTGAATATTGTCAATACAAAGTCCTGGAGTTATTTTTAAGAATCCCCATCTCTCTGTGATCACATTCATACATGACAACTTTTGTAACTGTCTTTTTTACTTTATTCTTAAAAGAATAGAAAGTGGAAGAAAAATCTATTAAAATCAATGTTCTTTCATTCAATTCTTGGATCATTAAATAACTAAAGCACATTACCTATGACCATTGAATGTGATATAATACCTCTGCTGTGGGAAGTCATAAATAAAATTCTGTTACATTTCAACATTTCTTTTTTCTTTATAAACTAAAATGAACTCTATTTACTAGTTAAAAAGGGTACTATGGCGATGAGGTGACTGCATAAAGTGACAGGGAAATGACCCTTCCAGGATCAGTGCAGTGGTTGACTGATGTCTAAGCAATCTTACTAATTTTCTCTTACCTTAGTGACAAACTGTAAACATACAAACATCATGAACAGATTTGCTGAGCTTAGGACATAAGCAATAAATTACTCATTTCCAGTTAGCTTTGAAAGAACACCATTTTGATTCAAGCCTGATTTCTTAGTCATTTGGAAATGTACGCACTGGAATGTATCTTTTGGAGGAGTTTTTTTTGTTGTTGTTGTTAATTAGGATTTTTTAAGAAAAATAAAAGCACTAATTCATTTCTCTGGATAAGTTGTAACTTGCTCAGTTCTCTCTCCTGCGTCAAGGTCATGGATTTTAAGTCAACCAGGTATGGGCATGATTCTGGGTTCCACTACATGACTTTGAGTATTCTTCTTTTTCCTTTTGTGTAAAGTATGGTAAGATGATAGTGAGGATTATATGAGAACATACATAGAACAGGGCCTGGCACACAGCAGCCACTCAATAAGTCGTAGCTACTGTTTTTGTGAAGATTCTTCTGATGCTGCTGATGGTGATAAGTATGCTAAGGCAAGAGTAGAAAGAGCTTCCTTCCTGCATTTGTCAAATTCACTCAACACTGTTTCTCCAATCATGAAGCACCTACCATAAGTCTGTGGGTTAGACACCTGGTATGAAGAAAAAAAACAAAATAGATATGACTCTTGTGTTTGTTGTGCTTACATACTGGTCATGAGACAGATACTAAACTGAGAATCATAAACATAAATATAGATGAGCAAATAAACATGAACTTTCTAAAGAAAAATTCACAGGGCTATGGAAGAATACAAAAAGGGAATGGAGATTGAGGGATGAAGAAGGTCTCTTTGAAGAAGCATTGCTAAGACCTGAAAAAATAGAATGTGACAATATGCAAATAATTTGGTGAAGAGCACTCTAGGCAAAGGCATAGTAAGTGCAAAGACCCTTGGGTAAGGAGCAAATACATGCACCTGAAGAACTGCAAGAAAACTAAGGGGGCTGAAATTGAGTTGAATGGGAGTTGGGGGAAGTGGTAGGACATGAAGAGGGAGAAGCAGACAGGGGCCAGAGTGGAGTTGTTAAAGACTAGAGTTTTTCCTAAATGCAATGAAAAGCCATTTTGAATAGACAAATGGCATAATGTTGTCTACATGTTTTTAAAAACCCTTTGACGTCTCTGTAGATAATGGAGTAGAGAGATGCAGAAGCAGAACAGGATAATTACTAGTTAAAAGCTGTGGTATTATTCCAGGGAGGGTAGAATAGCAGCTTAAGGAAGTACCATGTCAGCAGAGAAGGAGATGGATGAATGGATGAATATTGTGTGTGTGTGTGTGTGTGTGTGTGTGTGTGTATATATATATATATAGAGAGAGAGAGAGAGACAGAGAGAGACAGAGAGAGACAGAGAGAGAGAGAGAGACTGGCATAGTTCTGTCATAGTTATTGTAAAGACGGTAGGCATACATACATATGTCTTCAGCTGCATACCATCTTTATAGTACTTATGATTATGGTAATAAAATAATATGCCAGGCAAGTTATTAAGCCTTTTCAAATGCATTATGCCACTTAATGCTGAGAACCTTTTTAAAAAGTGGATACTGTTTTTATAATCCTTCTGTTTTTAAATTAATAAAACAAAAGTCAAAAATGTTATAATAACTTGCTCAAGGCCACACAGGTAGAAAGTAGGGTTGCTGGGATATGACCTTATATCTGTTTGATTCTAAAACCCATCTCCTTAAACATTACTTTATTGTGCACTTGCCCCCTGATCTGGAGGATACGTGTAGATCCTATCCCTCTGTGCTGGTATCAGAAGCTATCCTTCAGCTTCTGAACCCTCAGGTTTTGGAGTGACCGTGGGGACAGTGGCTATGTCAAGAGCATCTGTCCGAAGCACTTGCAGCCAGTTTTAAATCTTGCCCAATATCATTATCACCAATGGTTCTAGGAGTTCTCCTCCAGAGTGCTCTAGGGTTTCAGAAAAGTGGCCTTTATAGAAAGTGAGAGGAATTACTGAAGCTTTACCCTTGTACATTAGGAAGAGTGGAATGGTAATTGCTTTATATTGGGTGGTGCTGCAGATACTGATGCAGAGGAATTGGAATAAGTGTTTTGAAAGGAATGCGGAAGATCACCAAACCAAGTGTTTTAATGAGAGGAGCTAGGTGCAGAATCTGAGCAGGTGGTGAGTAAAGTATTCAGAATAGATCACTGAGAGAATCTGCTTTGATGGGGGAAGGGGAGAAAAGAACAGACTGCTAAAGTATAAAAATATTGACATAGTTGCGAAGAGGGAATTTGGAAGAATATGTCAGATGTTAGAGGAAAATGCAGCCATAACTAATACCAGTATTGAAAGGTTACTGTGTGCAATTAAATACATCACCTCATTTAATTCATTCCCACAATTGCTCTTATTTAGCAAGGCTTAAAGGTATCAAGAAAATTGCCTTGCATTATACAGCTAAGTGGCGGAGTCAGGATATTAACATTTGTCTGCCTCCCATGTTGAACTCAAATACTATACTGATAGAAGAGGGGCGACAGGGGCATGGATTTTCAATGAATCCTCTCTATAATTCTTGTTTCTAATCGCAAAGGGAAAGGGAGCCCATAAGAAGAGTACAAAAGAAGAGAGGAAAATACATTACCTGCTAGGCTTTAGAATGACCTCTCTTTAGAAGACAACTACTCTGGCTGAGAGATTGAAGTGAAGGCTGCAAAGCTTGACAAACAGCGCAGGCAAATCCTAAAAGGCTGTATCTCTAGTGACAGAATGAGGTTTCTTGGGAGTTACTGCAGATACCAGACAAACAGCTGTACATTTGAATCATGCATAGGGGATAATAAGAGTGAAGAAATTTCTGTTCTCACTGTCCCCTTCTTTAGTTTGACATATTGTGTGTGTGGCAGGGGCGGGGAGGATTTACACTAAAACCTAGAAATATTAAAATGTACGTGATTGCCATTTGGTCAAGGGAGCCTATTTCTAGTGCAAGAATACATTATCTGAGACAGAAGGGACTTCTAGATCAAAGTCCAATGCTGGTAAGGGGAAAGACAGGGTGCTTCTGAAATCTGTGACTTATAACAGTCACATAGCTTGTTGCTGGTTACAATGACAGCTGTCATTTGTCACATACTTGCTAAGCTAGGACTGTTCTAAGACCTTCCCATGCTTTAAGATCATAGCATTAAATATTCATAAAACCACATATACTAGATGCTATACTTATAATAATTCCTGTTTTGCAGATAAATACAGGTAGTACAGGTATTACAGGTAGGATTGGAGTGTAAGTGATTTGGTTCTACAGCCTGTGTGTGTAACCACTGTACTGTGCTGTCTCTCTTTAAGTCCCATGTCTGTTTTTCTATTTTTTCTGAGTTCTCTTTGGGTTCAGGGTATAAATATCTCACTTGCTTTAACATCCTAGAATTCCGGAAATGAGTATGCAGATTGTCTTGAGACACTCTTCACTTTGCCTGTATTAAAAATAATGAGAGATCACTTTTAAGCAGCAATGAAAATTAACTGACTGAAAAATAAAGTTCTTTACTATGAAGCACTCTACAAAAGTCTTGTTCTTATATATATAAAAAAAAACAGAACCCTACCTAGAAATTTGGGTCTTAAAGTACTTATTGCAGAACTTAATACCCAAAAAACACATTAAATATTGTTTGAAGAAAGGAGGTGTGAATTGACATACTTAAATAGTCTGATTCTATAGAAGTTTTTAACTTTTTCTTTTCAAAAAATTAGGCTTAACTATCCCCCCCTCAGTGGGTATGCTGGGGATTGGCTTGGTTGGAAGTGTACGAGTGGATCAAGACTTAGAAGAGAGTGTCTTCCCTCTAGCCTGTTACCCATGATGACATGAGAAGAGGAGGCATAGTCAAGGGTTAGGAACTAAGCCAGAGAAGGAAGGCCAAATGAGCCAACAGTCTAGAAACCAAAAGCTAATATGGAAAGCTAGGGTCCAGTGTCACCCTGATTAGGAAGAAGTAGCAGTCAAGAAAGACTATCTGGACCAGCTGGTATTGTCACTAATGCTTTTAATGCAGAGGCTGCGGTGATGGGTCAAGTTGAATGTCTCTGGCTCAATTGTTAAAGTATTTCCGAGTGGCAGGAGAACTTGGAGTGGATGACAATACACTCTCCTTTAGTCAACTATGATAGTTTTTCCTTCAAATATTCACTTTTCTTACTGTACATTTCCCTGATTATTCTCTCATCTTAGTCACTCTCAATTAAGTGATCCGAATCTCCCTCCTGTATACCACAAATGGCAAGAATGAAATTTGTCTTTCTGCTCTCAGAGGCATCTGGCACCCTGCAGAGCCAAGGAAGAGACATGAGCTTTTCTAATTTCAACCAGAAATATATTAGCTCAAATGGGAGTCAAAAGAGAGTTGTCAATGTATTGGTTGAGAGCAAAGGTCTCAAGACAATTGGGCTCCAACCTACGCTCGACTACGTACTCACTACGTACTCTACCACTCTGCCTGCATGGCCCTGAGCAAGGTTCTCTATCTGGTCTGTAAAATGCTATACTCATTTCAACCTCATAAAGTTGCTTAGGTAATTGAGTTAGAGAATGCAAATGAGGCTTAAGCATTATAGGCACCCAATAGATGATGACGATTATTTTTATTGGGATTATTGTTGTCATTAAAAATGGTCAACAATTGTGGTTTTTGGATGGTAGGGGAGAAAAAGCTTATTTAAAACACCCCAGGTCCCTCCTGGCAAGCAGTGAGCATTTACTAAAAAGGTCTTACAATGTTCATGATCAACATATGGTTATTATTATTATGAGATGATGACATTTGCAGGATAGCCTAAGAAGAAGCTTAAAACGTAGGGGCACCTGGGTAGCTCCGTTGGTTAAGTGTTGGACTTTGGTTCAGAGCAGGATCTCGGGGTTCATGGGTTTGAGCCCTATATCAGGCTTTGTGCTGACAGCTCAGCACCTGGAGCCTGCTTCAGATTCTGTGTATCCCTCTGTCTCTGCCCTTCCCCCATTTGTGCTCTCTATCTCTTTCAAAAATAAATAAACATTAAAAAAATCTATTCAGTAAGGTCTCTTTCATCCTCACTGCACTGAAATTCTCTCTCACTCTTATACTGAACTATATTTCAGCATAGGAAAGGACTATCTGTACCTTGAACAGGGCCATTTTCTAACTTAAAATATTTGATGCCTTATTGGAACAAAACAGAGAAAAAACATAATGTACAATGTTTGATTTTGGTATCATGCAACTCTGTTAATACTATTTAATCACCCTGCTTTGGGATGCTGAATTATCCAGCCTCTATCAAAATCACTTGGATGATTTGAATTATGCACTCCAGTTTGATAATGGAAAATAAGAAGTTTATCTAGCTCAGGGAGCTTAGAGAAAGGGATTGATAAACTTCAGGATTAAAATGGGGCAATCGGGATAAAAAGAAGAATGAATTTATGAAGGATAGTTTTGGAAATATTAAAATTACCTTATTATAAAGTAGAACTAAGGCATTTATTAATCTAAATTTGAAAAATTCCAAATACATGATTCAATCAAATTTCCCATTCACTCACTCATTAGTTCATTCAGCAGATATTTATTTAGTGCTTACTATGTCCTAGGTGCTTGAAATTTACATTGTCTTCATCTCCAACAATGGGCCATAGAATTGGACTGAATAACAACAACAAAAGGCTAATGAATTCAAATGGAATTTTATAATTGTCTCAGGTTACACTCCATTAGTGATTTTTTTATTTAGCAAGCTTATTCTCACACTGTACCACAATCACTGTCTTCTTGCCCCATCCAACCTCTGCCCAAGATTGGAAAATGATTGGAGGGCAGGAGTAGAGAGGCCAGAGAATTTCTCCTCACCATCTTGTTTACCCTCTTCATGTCCCTTTCTTCTCTCACCTGGCTCAAGAAGTACTATTTCCTCTCCTTGCGCCTTCAGGCTTAGAGACAGTAATGCCTTTCATTTTTCAGTAGTACATGAGTGCCTCTATACCCTTTCCTGGCTTTCTCATCTCTGTCCACCTCTTTGTAGACAGTCCTTTTATTACATTTTCTTCAAAATCCCATCTGTGAGAGCCTTTTCTTTGCTACCTGGACTTCAACTAATAGATAAATAACTACACCTGTCTAGCTGAGATAAGAATTTATTTGTTACTAACAATGAACAAAAAAATCACCTAAAACAGTTTAATATTTCAAAATAGACATCTTTACCACTGAACATCATGAAGTGAAACTATTTATCTATTGTTATAATTCATGTTTATATACCCATATCTAGGGATGTATGTAAAGGGCATTGGCCATCAGTGATTTCTAGACGACAATTTGCTAGCTTTGACTGTCCTAAATTTTTAATTGACATACACATTGTTTTATACAGGTGAGTCCTACATGCCCAAACATGTCTAGGCAGGTGCATCAAGACTTTGTCATAAGAGACTGAGTTATTCCAACTCAACGCTCTTGATTGTAGAGAATAGTGGCAAGAAACCAGAAAGGAAACACCACGTTTTACAATTTAGCAGGAAAATCAAAAGGAATAGACAGGCAATCTGCTGCTTCTTTCCCATATGGGTGACAACAGTGCAATTGGAAGAATAAGTACTAATTAGCTAAATGAAAAGCTCAAACTGTGATTGTCAAAGAGTTTAATTTTAGGGCAAACTGAGATGCTTTCCCAATCCTAGAGATGTAGAAACAGAGAGAAACTAAGGATGTCCCATCTGCAAAATCTGGTCAATAAAATCCTTTATGTCTCATAGGGAACATCAGTGAAGTTAGTTAGCAGAAATACTAAAAAAGATTCTAGCTGAGAATTGAATAATTTGATAATTTATTCATATCTTACTCTGAAAATCAAAGTAAAAATATTGTTCAGAATAATTCTTTAGTTATATTTATTGAGAGTAGGTTATCAAAGTATATATTAGCATTAAGTTTGCTAAGTAAAATATTTATTGGAAACTCTGTAAAACCCACTATACAAATATACTGTTATGTATTGAACAATGAGAGTTTCTTTCTGCCTGGGTCAAATGGCTATATTGAAAATTAGTTGAAGAGTATCTACAGTATATTTATTGAAACATTTCAAATATTTATTCCCTTTCTGCTATATTAGTGAACATATCTAGAAGAAGAACAATTATGTTTGCTCTTAGGATCATCAGTTGCTAATCTAATAATTTGTAGCCCATTCCTTTTCTGGAATTAGGTAAGTAAATCTCACTCTTCATCCCTCAAATACTCTTTCAAGACATTCACATTACCTTCAGTACCCCCAGCTGAAATTTCATTTCCTGTTGTTACCCAAAGACTACTGAGAATAAATAATCTAATTTGCAGTTTTTCTTGGTACCCTAGGTTATAATTTGCCTATGTCAGGAGAAAAACTCATTTTGAGGTTATATACTATTGCAAACAACTCACTTATCTTGAGATTCAGTTCTCTTTTCATCAGCATTAGATACAGCTTTTTGTGATCTGAGGCTCTTTCTTCTGGATATCTAGAACACAATCAAGACAAAGAAAACAAAAAACAAATAAGAGTTGAATAACTGAACATTCCCTTTTTCCTGGTGATTTTTATTTCCCCTGACTGTCTGTGTTGGGCTTCAATTAACTCTTATAAATACAAGAGACCTGACTTTTAGGGAATGAGATCTCAGAGTCTTTTCTTACCCTGCCTTCAAACAAAGTAATTTTGATAGGAACAAGATTGGGCCAACCACATTTATCTTGGTAATTCCCAAGTATTAGATTTTGAGATAGTTCATTCTCAAAACAAAAATGTGTTTCACTTGATATCAAGCTTCCTGACAAGCTGGCCTGGTATATTTTAACATGGAGAACTACTGATGCTAATGTGTGCACAGATTTTCTGAACTAGATATGGTCTCTTAATTCACATTATATTGGGAGATCAGCAAGATAGACCTGGCAATAATTCTGAAAAGAAGTCTTACATTGAAAATCTCATTTGGAAAAACTGCCTCTTACTGGCTATTATAATGGAGTAGTTATATTAATGAAAGATGGATATTCTTGGTTACACTTTATATGAGTATAATCTTCAGTTACTAAATAGGCTTCTAATTAAGCCCAAGGGAAATTTGACTTAAATTTCTGATTAAGGGAGAAATAGACTTAATTATGTGATGATCAACACTTTATTTCCTCTCCTTCCCTAAAGAAGACATTTTGGATTCAGGTCAGAATCATCATTTTCCCCTTACCTTTACTCTGACCTTGAATCTTGCACCTGATCTGATAAAGCATATAACTGGAATAGTGAAAGCAAAATGAGGCTCTTAAGAATTTCATGGGTGACCTTAAGAAGTTAATAAGATGCCCAGTATTCTGTTTATGGATCTTCTGAGTCAGATCTTTTCTTCTAAATACGTATCAATATATACAGCCTACTGAATAGCACAATAAAGGAAATGAAACGGTCAAAGTAACAAAAAGAATAGAAAAAAATAATAGTGAATTTTTGAAATTAGACCTAAGTAATAATCTCATATAAAATTAAAATTAATATTTTGTTGTTTAATAAATGACTTCACTAGAAGTCAAAAGACAATTTGGCTCTAATATAAAGGTCAATATAAAATAAAGATTAGGCAATAGGGTTACCCATGTATAACTTCTGTGAAAATATTGTAAAATCACAAATCTCTCTTGATGACCATGTAAGATATTTATACCTTTTATTTGTCAATTCATACATGGTAATGTTTTATATATTAGGTATTAAGTAACAATTTATTGTTCAAGATAATATCAGTTACCTAAAAGTTTAAAAGAGTCACTAGTATATTTATTACATTAGGAATAGTTGGAGATTTATCCTTAGTGGTAGATTAAAAGACTCACTATTGTATCTTAATTAATACATTTAGTACAGTTCTATCCAGATAGGTATAAAGTCTACTCCATCTTCAAAACAAGAAAACCCCTTATATACTCAAATTATAAGTCTATTAATCTACTCACCTTCACTGTAAAATTTAATATTAATTCCCAATACAAACTATATTTGATTGTAGCAAAAACAAAATAAACTGGTTTTTTATATTGCCCCATTTAAAAAACTAGGACATGAGGCCTGATGGAGTTAAGTAATTTTCTCAATGTCTTAATAAATTTTAAGACTTTCTTTTCATTGTAATGTTCCATGGAGACTAATTTCTTAGACTGTAAGCTTAATGTTTGGTTCAATGTTATATCCACAATACCTAACTCTGTGCCTGGAGCTTAGTGGGCATTTATGCATTTATTGACTGCTCATGTTAGTCATAGCCAGCACGAAATGACCTCTGTTTCATTTTCACCAAGAAAATGGTATAGGATAACAAAAAAAAATTTCTGCACTATTCAATAACCTATTTCATCTCTTTGATTTCATAAAATAATAGAATTTTATACTTTGGGGCAAATTTCAGGATTATATGCTCAATTCCCTCATAACTGGATGTCTCTATTTCCCAAGCAAAATAATTTTATTGTAAATCTCAAGTTAGTCTTGCTTTTCAAAAGTTAGTAATATCGGAATGAGAGTTTTTGAAAATCACTGTTTGATGGATGAGATGTCAATTCTAAACAGCTTGGAATAGGGTTGTGTCCTAGTTTCCATTCTTAGTTCCTAATTTTTTTTGGTATAGCTAATGATTTTGGAATTACGTATCATCCAGCGAGCAGGAGTAAAATCCAGGAAACTACCTGCATCAATGCCAATGACAAAAACTAGATATCTTTGACTAGCTATTGTCCCAAACAAGTTTACATTAATTGAGTAGCCGCCAAGCAAGCACTTTCAATTGGTCAAAGTTTCCTGGAAACACAGTCAGCCTTTCCTACACACAATTTCTCATTTACAACTGCCTGCCTAGCACCCGAACTATTTGTTTAAGACTTTTATTAAATAGTTTTATTTTGCCATTTATTTAGAAACCTGTATTGTAGGTCATAAATACAAAGTACTCATAAAATTCAATATTATGAAAACCAAAGGTTATTAGATTTTAGCCATATTCTGCGTTCAGCACTCTGGTTACAAATCCAGACTCAAGAACTACCTAGCTGGGTGGTGTAAGACAAGTTTTTTAACTGATCTTTTCACCAGTTACCTCACTGATAAAATGTAGATAATAATAATCCTTATCTCAAAGAATTGTAGTGAAAATTAAATGAGATAAAGATGTCAATTCTCCATAAATTGATCTATAGATTATATTTTTTCTGAATCAAAATCTCTGTAGATATTTTTATTTTAAATAAACTGACAGTCTGATTTTAAAGTTTATATGAAAATACAATGCAGTTTATATGAAAACTAGTCAATGCAATTTTGAAGTAACAGAAAAACTTTGGAAGTTTTCATTGACTACCATAAAGTTGTATTAATCAAAACATTGGTATAGTGTGGCAATGTTAGAGAAACTGATCACTGGGATAAAATAGAGTGCCAGAAACAGATCCACATATATTCGATCACCTGAAATACAGTAAAGATGGCAGTGAAATGCAGTGGGAAAGGGTGATATTATTAAATAGAGCTGCATCAATTGGATATGTATGTGCAAAAAATATGTATCTTGACCCCTACCTCGCACCATATATATGTGTGTGTATATGTGTGTATATATATTATATATATATATATATAATATATATATATTAGAATTCTGTTCATTAAGACACTGATAGTGGTGACCTATGGACAGGAAAATGTGGAGGACCTATTAAAAAAGTAAGGAAATTGTTACAGAAGTATTAGCATGAAATATCAGGATGGCGATTACTCATTAAAGGTAGAATTTTGAGTAAGAAGGGACCCACAGGGTCTTCTGGGAGCTGGTGGTAGTGTTCTCTTTCTTAACTCAGATGCTGTTGAATAATCTTCATTTTGTAGTTATTTATTTAAACTGTATCCCTTTTCTGTATATATGCTATGCTCTATTTCACAATTTCTAAAAAGCTGAAATAAAAAATAAATAGGGAAAGAATATCCATTTTGCTGGTATGGATCACAGTAAAGACACAGGCAATCCAGTTCTTCAGTGCATCTACATTCCTAGGAGCACAGTCCAGAGTGTGTTGTATGTTTCTTCAGCTCTTCTGGAATGACTAAAACGAAAAAGCTAAAAAGTACCAACTATCAAGGAGCATGTGGAGTAATTGTAATGCTCATAAACTATGAGTGCAAATGTAAATTGCTATAACCACTTCAAAAAAACTCTTCTATTAAAGCTGATTATATGCATACTTATGACTCAACAATTCCACTCATAAGCTTACACAATAGAGATGTATTTATCAAAAGACATGTACTAGAATATTCATAGTGGCACTATTCCTAATAGCCCCAAATTGGAAACTATACAAATGGGCAATAATGGAATGGATGGTAATGACATGAATAAATAAATGGTGATACTGTTATAAAATGGAGTACTATTCAGCAATGAAAATGAGTGATCTGTAATTATACCACAATAATATGGAAAAGTCTCACAAACATAATGTTGAGCAAAAGAGTACATACAGATATATCTGTAAGTACTTTAATAGGAAAAATTAATCTGTGCTTTTAGAAATCAGGATACAATTATCCTTGAGCAGGGAGGAATTGGAAGGAGTCACAGAGTGATGCTTCTAATATTGTTTCTTGATATAGGTACTAAATAAAAGGCTGGGTTCAATTTTTTTTTTAATTATCACTATACATGATTTATGTGCCTTTCAGTATGATACATTAAACTTCTCTGAAAAGTTTTAAAAATGGATTACATATGTGAAGTTCTTAGTAGTGCAACCGGTATGTAGTAAGATCTAAATATCATCTATTATTAATTGTGTTGTTATTGATGTTCTTGCCTACAAAAAGCAACAAGCCTAAGTTCTGATCCTCATGTATTGAAAAAGGAAGTTAGTAAATGTTAGAAAGACAAGACAGCACCAAACTGAGATTATCTCACTAACAGAAACAGAATAATTTTTTAAAAATTGAAAAATGCATAACTTTGTTTTTAAATGAGTCCATGTGTTTTCATGCTCATTCTATGGACTACCTGTGACACACATCTGTCAATGTGGGAAACACTTCAATTGATAAATAATTTAGCTACTTCGAAGAGACTGTTGACATCTTAATCACCCTGACAGACTCATCACAATGAGGCTCCCCTCCTAACCAGCAATGTTCTTTTTTTTTTTTCTATGAGATTCATTTATGTCCACTTGATCTTAAAACTGGCTAAATAATGTTGATTTATGGAATATTCAATTCAATGGTTACCTGAGTACTTGAGGAGTTCTAAAGTTTGATTATAGTTCGCCCTATGGATTAATCCCATGTGGAAAGAGAATGACTCTTTATCTGGAGAATATAAGGCATTCTCCCACATTTTCAGAGAGATTGTCTGTTGTTCTGTATGCTTGGTAGTTAGTCAATAACTACTAAAAGGAGTGTCTTTAGATCAATGATAAAATATATCAATATCTAATCAAAGAATATGATAAAGGTCTAGAGTAATATCAATTTCCATTGCTCCATAACATTTATGATAATATGGATCCTAACTCACAGATCAGAGAACTAGATTGAAAAGAGAAATAACTAAAAAATGAAATATTAAAGTAAGCAGAGATTGAGGTGCCTGGATGGCTCAGTTGGTTAAGCATCCAACTCTTGGTTTCAACTCAGGTCATGATCTCATAGTTTATAGGTTCCAGCCCATCATCACACTTTGCACTGACAGCACGGAGCCTACTTGAGATCCTCCCTCTCCCTCTCTCTCTGTGCCCCTTCCCTGCTTGTTCTCTCTCTCTCTCTCTCTCTCTCTCTCTCTCTCCCCTCCTCCTCAAAATAAATAAATTTTAAAAGTAAAATAAAATAAAATAAAATAAAATAAAATAAAATAAAATAAGCAGAGATTAGTACTAGTTTAGGACCCCATCTTCTACAAATGCATAACTTTACATGTGTTTATCAAGTCTTCTCAAACACTGATATTTGCTTAGAAGATGACCTCATTAACCTTGAGTTTGGTCTCAATAATAATACAAAACAATATTTTTATTTTTTATTTATTTATTTATTTATTTATTTATTTATTTATTTATTTAAATTTACATCCAAGTTAGTTAGCATATAGTGCAACAATGCTTTTAGGAGTAGATTCCTTAATGCCCCTTAACCATTTAGCCCTCCCACAACCCCTCCAGTAACCCTGTTTGTTCTCCATATTTAAGACTCTGTTTTGTCACCTCCCTGTTTTTATATTATTTTTTTCCCTTCCCTTATGTTCATCTGTTTTGTCTCTCAAAGTCCTCATATGAGTGAAGTCATATGATAATTGTCTTTCTCTCACTATTTTCACTTAGCATAATACCCTCTAGTTCCATCCATGTAGTTGCAAAAGCAAGATTTCATTATTTTGATTGCCGAGTAATACTCCATTGTATATATATACCACATCTTCTTTGTCCATTCATCCATCAATGGACATTTGGGCTCTTTCCATACTTTGGCTATTGTCAATAGTGCTGCTATAAACATTGGAGTTCATGTGCCCCTTTGAAACAGCACACCTGTATCCCTTGGGTAAATACCTAATAGTGCAATTGCTGGGTCGTAGGGTAGTTCTATTTTTAATTTTTTTAATATGAAATTTATTGTCAAATTGGTTTCCATACAACACCCAGTGCTCATCCCAACAGGTGCCCTCCTCAATACCCATCACCCACCCTCCCCTCCTCCCACCCCCCATCAACCATCAGTTGGTTCTCAGTTTTTAAGAGTCTCTTATGATTTGGCTCCCTCCCTCTCTAACCTTTTTTTTTCCTCCCCCTCCCTCATGGTCTTCTGTTCAGTTTCTCAGGATCCACATAAGAGTGAAAACATATGGTATCTGTCTTTCTCTGTATGACTTATTTCACTTAGCATAACACTCTCCAGTTCCATCCACGTTGCTACAAAAGGCCATATGTCATTCTTTCTCTTTGCCAAGTAGTATTCCATTGTGTATACAAACCACAATTTCTTTATCCATTCATCAGTTGATGGGCATTTAGACTCTTTCCATTATTTGGCTATTGTTGAAAGTGCTGCTATAAACATTGAGGTACAATTGCCCCTATGCATCAGCACTCCTGTATGCCTTGGATAAATTCCTAGCAGTGCTGTTGCTGGGTCATAGGGCAGATCTATTTTTAATTTTTTGAGGAACCTCCGCACTGTTTTCCAGAGTGCCTGCACCAGTTTGCATTCCCACCAGCAGTGCAAAAGAGATCCTCTTTCTCTGCATCCTAGCTAACATCTGTTGTTGCCTGAGTTGTTAATGTTAGCCATTCTGACAGGTATGAGGTGGTATTCAGTGTGGTTTTGATTTGTATTTCCCTGATGTTGAGTGATGTTGCGCATTTTTTCATGTGTCATTTGGCTATCTGGATGTCTTCTTTGGAGAAGTGTCCATTCGTGTCTTTTGCCTATTTCTTCACTGGATTATTTGGGTTTTTTTTTGGGGGGGGTGTTGAGTTTGATAAGCTCTTTATTGATTTTGGATACTAACCCTTTATCTGATATGTCATTTGCAAATATCTTCTCCCATTCTGTCGGTTGCCTTTTAGTTTTTCTGATTGTTTCCTTCATTGTGCAGAAGCTTTTTATTTTGATGAGGTCCCAATAGTTCCTTTTTGCTTTGTTTCGCTTGCCTCTGGAGACATGTGGAGTAAGAAGTTGCTGCAGCCAAGGCCAGAGAGGTTTTTGCCTGCTTTCTCCTCAAGGTTTTTGAGGGCTTCCTGTCTTACATTTAGTTCTTTCATCCATTTTGAGTTTATTTTTGTGTACGGTGTAAGAAAGTGGACCAGATTCATTCTTCTGCATGTTGCTGTCCAATTTTCCCAGCACCACTTGCTGAAGAGACTGTCTTTATTCCATGGATATTCTTTCCTGCTTTGTCAAAGATTAGTTGGCCTTATGTTTGTGGGTCCATTTCTAGGTTCTCTGTTCTGTTCCACTGATCTAAGTGTCCGTTTTTGTGCTAGTACCATACTGTCTTGATGATTACAGCTTTGTAGTATAGCTTGACATCCAGGATTGTGATGCCTCCTGCTTTGGTTTCTTTTTTCAAGATCGCTTTGGCTATTCGGGGTCTTTTCTGGTTCCATACACATTTTAGGATTGTTTGTTCTAGCTCTGTGAAGAATGCTGGTGTTATTTTGATAGGGGTTACATTGAATATGTAGATTGCTTTGGGTAGTATTGACATTTTAACAATATTTGTTCTTCCTATCCAGGAGCATGAAATATTTTTCTATTTGTTTTGTCTTCTTCAATTTCTTTCATAAGCTTTCTATAGTTTTAAGTGTATAGATTTTTCACCTCTTTGGTTACATTTATTCCTAGGTATTTTATGTGTTTTAGTGCAATTGTAAATGGAATCGATTCCTTGATTTCCCTTTCTGTTGCTTCATTATTGGTGTATAGGAATGCAACTGGTTTCTGTGCATTGGTTTTATATCCTGCCACTTTCCTCAATTCATGGATCAGTTCTAGCAGTTTTTTGGTGGAATCTCTTGGGTTTTCCATATAGAGTATCATGTCATCTGGGAAGAATGAAATTTTGACCTCCTCCTGATAAATTTGGATGCCTTTCATTTCTTTATGTTGTCTGATTGCTGAGGCTAAGACTTCCAATACTATGTTGAATAACAGTGGTGAGGGTGGACATCCCTGTCTTAGTCCTGACCTTAGGGGGAAAACTCAGTTTTTCCCCATTGAGGATGATATTAGCATTGGGTCTTTCATATATGGCTTCTTTGATCTCCAGGTATGATCCTTCTATCCCTACTTTCTTTATGGTTTTTATCAAGAAAGGTTGCTGAATTTTGTCAAATGCTTTCTCTGCACCTATTGAGAGGATCATGTGGTTCTTGTCCTTTCTTTTATTGATGTGATGAATCACATTGATTGTTTTGCAGATATTGAACCTGCATCCCAGGAATAAATCCCACTTGGTCGTGATGAATAATTCTTTTAGTGTAATTGTTGGATCCAGTTGGCTAATATCTTGTTGAGGATTTTTTCATCCATGTTCATCAGGGAAATGGGTCTATAGTTCCCCTTTTTAGTGGGGTCTTTGTCAGGCTTGGGAATCAAGGTAATGCAGGCTTCCTAGAAAGAGTTTGGAAGTTTTCCTTCCATTTCTATTTTTTGGAACAGCTTCAAGAGAATAGGTGTTAACTCTTCTTTAAATGTTTGGTATAATTCCCCTGGAAAAGCCATCTGGCCCTGGAATCTTTGTTTTTTGGTAGATTTTTGGTTATTAACTCAATTTCTTTGCTGGTTATGGGTGTGTTCAAATTTTCTATTTCTTCCTGTTTCAGTTTTGGTAGTTTATATGTTTCTAGGAATTTGTCGATTCCTTCCAGATAGCCCTTTTTTGTTTCCTTTGGCATATTATTGCTGGTAATATTCTCTTATTATTGTTTGTATTTCTGCTGTGTTTGTTGTGATCTCTCCTCTTTCATTCTTGACTTTATTTATTTGGGTCCTTTCCTTTTTCTTTTTGTTCAAACTGGCCAGTGGTTTATCACTTTTGTTAATTGTTTCAAAGAACCAGCTTCTGGTTTCATCTGTTCTACTGTTTATTTGGAAGCATTGATTTCTGCTCTAATCTTTATTATTTCCTGTCTTCTGGTTTGGGGTTTTGTTTGCTGTTCTTTTTCTAGCTCTTTAAGGTGTAAGATTAGGTTGTGTATCTGAGACATTTCTTCCTTCTTTAGGAAGGTCTAGATTGCTATATACTTTCCTCTAATAACCACCTTTGCTGTGTCCCAGAGGTTCTGGGCTGTGGTGTTATCATTTCATTGGCTTCCATGTACCTTTTAATTTCCTCTTTAATGTCTTGGTTAGCCCATTCATTCTTTAGTAGGATGTTCTTTAGTCTCCAAGTATTTGTTATCTTTCCAAATTTTTTCTTGTGGTTGATTCAAGTTTCATAGCATTGTGGTCTGAAAATATGCGTGGTATGATCTTGATCTTTTTGTGCTTGTTGAGGGCTGATTTGTGTCCCCATGTGTGATCTATTCTGGAGAACATTCCATGTGCACTGGAGAAGAATGTGTATTCTGCTGCTTTAGTATGAAATGTTCTGAATATATCTGTTAAGTCCATCTGGTCCGGTATGTCATTCAAAGCCATTGTTTCCTTGTTGATTTTCTGATTAGATGATCTGTCCATTGTTGTAGGTGGGTGTTGAAGTCCCCTACTATTATAGTATTATTTTCAATGAGTTTCTTTATGTTTGTGATTAACTGATATATTTATTTGGGTGCTTCCGCATCTGGAACATAAATGTTTACAAATGTTAGGTCTTCTTGGTGGATAGACCCTTAATTATGGTGTAATGTCCTCCTTCATCTCTTGTTACAGTCTTTATTTTAAAGTCTAGATTGTCTGATATAAGTATGGCTACTCCAACTTTCTTTTGTCAACCATTAGCGTGAGAGATGGTTCTCCATCCCCTTATTTTCAATCTGAAGGTGTCTTTAGGTCTAAAGTGGGTCTCTTGTCAACAGTATATAGATGGATCTTGTTTTCTTATCCATTCTGTTACCCTATGTCTTTTGATTGGAGCTTTTAGTCCATTGACATTTAGAGAAGTACTAAAAGTATGAATTTCTTGCCATTATGTTGCCTGTAGAGTTGGAGTTTCTGGTGGTGTTACCTGATCCTTTCCTGTCTTTGTTCCTTTTGGTATTTATTATTTATTTATTTATTATTTATTTATTTATTTATTTATTTATTTATTTTCATTTTTTCTTCCCTCAGAGAGTTCCCCTTAAAATTTCTTGCAGGGTTGGTTTAGTGGACACAAACTCCTTCAATTTTTGTTTGCTGGGAAACTTTTTATCTCTCCTCCTATTTTGAATGACAGCCTTGCTGGATAAAGAATTCTTGGCTGCATATTTTTCTGATTCAGCACATTGCCACTCCTTTCTGGCCTGCCAAATTTCTCTGGATAGGTCTGCTGCAAACCTGATCTGTCTTCCCCTGTAGGTTAAGGACTTTTTCCCTTGCTGCTTTCATGATTCTTTCCTTGCCTGAGTATTCTGAATTTGACTATGATATGTCTTGTTGATGATTGGTTTTTATTGAATCTAATGGGAGTTCCCTGTGCTTCCTGGATTTTGATGTCTGTGTCTTTCCCCAGGTTAGAAAGTTTTCCACTATGATTTGCTCACATAAGCTTTCTACCCCTTTTTCTCTACCCCTATGATTCTGATGTTGTTCCTTTTTAATGAGTCACGGATTTCTCTAATTCCTAAATCATGCTGTTTTGCCTTAGTCTCCCTGTTTTTTTCTGCTTAATTATTCTGAATCATTTTGTCCTCTATATCACTGATTCTCTGCTCTGCCTTATCCATTCTTACCCCCATGGCATAAATTCCAAATTCCAAGTAAGTTATAGCATTTATTATTTCATCCTGACTAGCTTTTGCTTCTTTTATCTCTGCAAAAGGGGTTTCTAATCTATTTTTGAGCCCAGCTAGTATTCTTATTATTGTGATTCTAAATTCTGGTTCAGACATCTTGCTTGTGTCTGTGTTAAGTCCCTGACTGTTGTTTCTTCCTGCTCTTTTTTTGGGAGGTGAATTCCTTTGTTTCATCATTTTGAAGGAAGAAAAGGAATTAATAAGGTAAAAAAAATAAAATTAAAAACACACACACAAATAAAAATCAAATAAATTCTGTCAGATCCTAGGTGTGTTTTGGTCTGGTGTTGAAAGGAGCTTGATAGATTAGAGGAAAGGGGTGGGGGAGAGAGAAAAAAAAGAAAAAGAAAAAACAAGAAAAAAAATGGAAAACGTTTGAAATTTTGAAAAAATGAATTCAATGAAATAGAAGAAAATGAAATGCTGGAAGCAAAATATAATTTGAAAAATTTACACAAAAGTAAAAAATATAGTAGAAAAAATTAAAGAAAATATTTTTAATAAAAATTGAAAATAAAAATAAATTTTTCCCTTTCTGTATTCAAGAAAAAGATAAGAAACGAAAAAGAAAAAAATTGAATAGGTGGACTAGTGAACAGACTGAAGTACGATTGAAATGACATAATTTTCCCCTAGAAGTCAAACTATGAAGCACTTTATAGTCCATAAACTAAGCAGGTGGAGAGACCTGTGGTGTTCCTGAAGAGCGAGGTTGGCCCAGTGAGGGGGGCTTAGTGTAATGGCTCTGTCCTCCACTAGATGGCGCTGCTTAAGTTATTGGGGTGGATTGTGTGGAGCTTGTAGGTGTGTATGCGCATGCGCGGGAGGGGTGACATGGCGTCACCCACCTTCGCTCCAGTCTCTAATATGTTCTCTCTGATAAGCAATCGTGCACCCGTCCTTTGGCTCCAGCTTCCATCCATTCCCGGCGTTTACACTGTCTGTGAGCAAGCCATCAGGATGCCAGGCGGCACTGCCCTCCTGAGTTTTATCTCAGAGGCAGCTGTGTTTCCCAGACCCTTTGAGGGACTGCGGCTTTGACTCGTTCTGCCCCTCTGGGGGAGCAGAGCAATGGCCAGGTGCCTACTGCACCCAGGAACATTCATAGGACCATGCTGCTGCCGATGCCCAGAAACTGCTGCTGGGTGCCAGCCTGCCCCAGAAAAAGTTCACGTGATCGTGTAGCAGCCCGTTTCAGGGATTATGGAAAATCACAACACACATCTGGGACCAGGCTTTACCCTTAACGACCTTGTTCCAGCACCAGTGAATGTGGTTGTTCTCTGGGGTCTTCTGGGACCGAGTGGCCGCCCAGCCTCTACCAGCAGTAGAACCGCTTCTCTCCATGTGGCCGGAGAACCTCCCAGACTTTACTGTGCTCCTGGGGATTCTCCCTTCCCACCAGAGCACCACCAGGTACAGAGCTGCAGAGTTTCAGACTCTGCACTTACCCTGTTTATAGAGTCTCAATGGAATTTAAAGCCTCTCCTTTCTCTTTTCTCCCTTTTCAGTTCAGTCCCTGCGGCTGTTTCCACTTTTCCACTTTCTCTTCAGCTGCTTTTGTGTGTGTGGGGGGGGTGCTTTTCCCGTACTCCTCCCCACCCCACCATCTCCATCCTCTCTCTGCAAATGAAAACAGCACCCTGCTTTCCGCAACTTCTCTCTCCCCCAGTTCACCTCTCTGTCCTGCGTACCTGCTGAGTTCTGTGATTCAGATTGTGCTGATTGTTGTGTTAATCCTCAAATCAATTTTGTAGGTGTGCAGGATGGTTTAATGTTGATTTGGCTGTATTTCATGGATGCGAGATGCAAAAAAACCTCACATGCTGTTCCAAAACAATCTTCTTAAATAGCTTTCTATGTTAAAAATGATGCATTTTTATGGATTCAGAGACAAAGGTTACCAAACAAATCATTTTGTTTCAGTTCTAAGGTGGATGAAGTGAAAAGCTCTGGTCAATGAGTATTGACCTAATGGCTTTTAATTACGAAGATCAATGTAATATCTTTCCTCGTTTAGTTTGTCCACTCTGATAAACCATTTCTTCTGTGCTCCTAGAGAGAAGTTTAATTTGCCGTGGCAAGTGTGTGTAGAAGTATCTGTTTTGTACTGCCCTTGCTATAACAGCATCTCCATTCTATTTAATTGGCAACTCCTATAGTTCAAAATCTATTACCAACTATAATTTCTATTTACTCTGGCCCCATGTGTGTCTGACAAATTTGTAGTTGGAGAAGGAATAATCTCCACCACCTTAGACATTTCAGAAAACCTCAACTATCCTCATCTGGTACATTCTTTTGGACTCCTTGATTATATCCCTATTATCTGCCATTACATCAAGTTTTTCCAAAAAAAGACTTGCCCAATAAATTAGATGATTCAGCACTAGTCTTTCCCCACTAAGGAATGGGTGCAGTACTATGCTGACCTAGTGTGGATTGCAACAGACAGAGGTTTCAGGTCTTGATGAGAAGGAAAACTCAGGTAACATCCCTGGGGGTGTCCTACCAGTTGAAACATATATAGGGCATCTCTTGTATCCTGCCTTATATCCTACTGACTCACTTTTTTTAAGCACTGCTGCAGCATTAGATTTTCTTAGGTATAACTTGACAGCACAGTATATCTGTCGTTTTGGCTTGGGATTCTTGGATACAGCAGCATGGGACGGATGTGAGCACTTACTGACACTCTATGAGGCACATTTTGACTGGTAGCAGAAAGAATCTGTTCCTTTCTCTCAGTGAAGTAGACAGTCTGGGGCATATTCTCTCTGACGCCTCAAAAGGTCTTGGCTGGATGAAGCTTCAGTTGTCCACTCCAGAAATCAGTGTGGCATTTACCAAGGGATGGCTCTCCATCCTTTACTGTTTCACTCTCTACTTTGTCATTCCCTTCCCTAGTAGACTATCTGCATGAAAACTCTTGTCTCGGTTTCTGCTTTCAAGGGAATCTTGGGCTAACACAAAATCATACCTAGAAAAAAATGAAAAGTTGGAGAAAAGAAAGGGTGTGAATAAGATAAACAAGATATAGATATTTACCTTATTTTTTAAGTTTATTATTTATTTTGAGTGAGAGAGAGAATGCGAGCAGGGAAGGGGCAGACAGAGAGGGAGACAGAGAATTCCAAGCAGGCTCTGCACTCACAGCAGGGAGCCAAATGCAGGGTTTGATCTCACAAACCATGAGATCATGACCCGAGCTGAAATCAAGAGTCCAACACTTAAGCGACTGAGCCACCCAGGCATCCCCACCTTATCTTAAAACGTATTCAAAATAGTATTTGAGACAGTTATGATAATGGAATAGGTATAATAAACCAAAACCAATGAAAACAATAAAAAATGCAAAAGTTTATTGTAAATAAGGAGATATTTACATCAAGTTCCCAAGGTGGATAACATCCCAATAATTGTATGGAATATTTGTATCTAGGTTTTCCAGCAGTCAGGGCAAAAATTGAGAGATGTGGCTCTTAGTGTTTATTGGTTGGGAGCAAACCAATTAGTTAGTAGACGTAAATACATTCCACATGCTGGACTCCAAAAGAAATTGTTCACTGTGTTTTTATAGATGGAATATTGAATAATGTAATGAAGGGTATTCTTAATAACAGAGTTAGGATAGAAATTATAGAGATATCCCATGGAGCTGCTTCATGTACCGTATGTAATAGAACCAGAATATGATACCAAGAATGGTAAAATGTGAGCAGAACTGCATCCTGATGAGCTTCGAGCAAGGTGGTTCAATACTGCTCTCTCAGACAACTAAACAAATATGTTAAAACGTTTTTTAATCATGCAAATATAACCTATTTATTGCAGATAGTACCACTTACCTCTGTACCTATGGCAGACAGTCTTACTGATTATGGCATTCTTTCCTCTTGATCTTGGGTGCAGCCTCTCAGTTTCTTAGCATGATACTCCGAACGCTAAAAAGATCAGAAACTACAGACGAGTTTAATCTTAGTAGTTATCATTTGTACATGTAACATGTACATCCTGGATGAGAAGACATACCTGCCAAAATGTCACCTGGATGAGAATCATCTGGACATTTCTGCTTAAAAAAATGACTTTTGGTGGAGAATAATAACTGTCAAGCTCTTCTTATTCACACAAAATGAACCACAGATTTCACAGCTTCATGAGGGCTACTCTTGGGACACATGGTAAAATGTGTTCACTGTGTTCAATACTGAGAACAAATAATGTGTGAAAATGGAGTGAGATTTCCAACATGACTAAGACACTTAAGAATCACAAAGAGGAAAGTTTTATCGCATGGTATAAAAAGTGTTGACGTATGAAAGTGTGAGACAAATTAGGGGTAAAGGAAGATTCTGTACCCTAAGGAATCACTTTGCCAGAAAAATAAGACCCACAACAATAGATGTAAATGTCCACCAAGCAATATAATAGCTATCATTTCTTTAATAAAAAGAAGGCAGGTAAAATACAGTGTAACTTCCATTCTGGGGAACACTTCCCCAAATCTCATCTCCCCTATTCTCAACCCTTCCCACGACCTCAACTACAGATTGGTGTGGTATTTTTCTTAGAAATGCTACTGTTGAAACAACAAACTCCCATCTGAAATTGCAACAAAAGTAACAACAGGATGAAATTCTTCCTAGATGAACTGCTTAAAAAGGCATTGTAACTCTTATTTTTAAATTCTGTGTATCCTCACCTAGGCGTATGATGGCATTTAATACACTGAATGACAACTTGTTCTAAAAGAAAAAAAAAATCTGAAAAGGTACTATAAACTCAAAAAAAATATCCCAGGTTGGGCTGAGAGGATATACCTAGAGCAAAAGTAGAAAAAAATAAGTTGAAATAAAATTATCCTAGAATTTCAAGGGCTGTTTCTATTTATTTATGAATTAAGACTTCCAGTTCCTATAGTGCCTGGCTGGCTCAGTTAGTAGAGCATGCAACTCTTGATCTAGGGATTGTGAGTTTAAGCCCTAAATTTGGGCATAGAGCCTACTTAAAAAAAAAAAAAAAAAAAAGACTTCCAGTTTCTTTGAGTAGGGGAGAGAGGCTAAACTTGTTTTGCAAATCAAACAGTGTAATTTCTGTTTATTATAATTCCTTTCATAGTACATCGATGTCATTTCTTCACTTGTTTGTCTCTCCTCTGAGGCTGCAAGTTCCTTAAGGACCTTACTCCTTATTCATCTATTTTTTACACCTCGTAACTCTCATAGACACATGGTAGATGTGCTATTAATATTTATTTAGTGAAAGAATGCATGGATGAATAAATAGGAATGATGTTACACACCGTGCTTCTGGGTTACTTGTACTTTCTGGTTTCTCTCTAAAAGTCTGTGTTGTTCAGAATATTCTCACTTCAAAGTAACGTGGTGGCAAAAGTAGAATTATAAATCCAGAGTGCTTCCTCACTGCTCTCCAGAGCATTTGGGTGGCTTCCAAACACCCTTGAAAACCAAGTTCACTTTTAGTCGAAATCATCTCTAATGGCACAGAGGGGTAGAACTCGGGCTCAAACAAGTATGGGGTGACTTTCCTTACGCTTCTTCACCTTCAACGGAAAAAGAAAACATACTGATACAAGCACACAAGTATGCATACACCTATATCCGAATAAGGCCTGTACTTCGTCTTTTTAAGTTCTTGACAGATTATTCATTTTTAGAGAAAAATAGTAGATATTATTTAATAAGCATGTTCTATGCCAAACACTACATAAAACATTCATATGCATTGCCTGATCTTCACAATATTTTTTTATAAAGTAAGTTCCAATGTTATCCCTGTTACATAGTTGAGGAAATTGTTTAGAAATGTTAAGAAGTTACATATTGCTCGTACATTGAAAAGCTTGGTTTCAAATCCAGTTATATCTGATGCCATATACCATAATCTAGTCTCATTCATTTTTATGTATCAACCAGCATGTATTAGATAGTCTGGTCCAGAGTAGCAAAGAAGGAATGAATGAAACTGGCATGACCCAAACTAGATATGTCTCACTGCAAAGAGAGCTACAAGCCCCAAAGCCTTTGCTTTTGATTTCTCCTAACTACTAGATTTCCGTGACTTCCTTACATCCTACAAAGTAATATTGATGTGCATTTTCTTTATTTTATTTTTATTTATTTTGAGAGATAGATAGGGCAGGGGCAGACAACGAGAGAGAGAGAGAATCTCAAGCAAGCTCCAAGCTGCCAGCACAAAGCCCAATGCAGGGTTCAGCCCCATAAACAATGACATCGTGACCTGCACCAAAGTCAAGAGTCGGACGCTTAACTGACTGAGCCACCCAGGTGCCCCTGCATTTTATTTTTTAATTGTTATTTGTATTAAATCTCAACTATTGAGTACATTTAAAAAAGAATAATTAACATACAGTGTTATATTAGTTTCGGGTATGCAACATAACGCAACAATTCTATACATTATTCAGTGTGATCACTATAATTGTGGTCTTAATCCCCTTTATCTATTTCACCCATCCCTCCATCCACCTCCCCTCTGGTAACTAGCAGTTTGTCCTCCTATTTACAAGTCTGTTGTTTTGTCTCTTTTTTTCTTTGTTTTGATTGTTTTCTTAAATTCCACATATGAGTGAAATCATTGTGGTATTTGTCTTTCTCTGTCTTATTCTACATAATATCATACACTCTAGGTCCATCCATGTTGTTGCAAATGACAAGACCTCATTCTTACTCATCTGCATTTTAGAAGTCCCCAACTGACATTTATCTGAGGTGTGGGTAAACGGGTGGTCTTCTTCCCACATACGCACCTTTAAATGGCAGTCTTCTTTTAGTAGGTAATTCAGTTTAGGTTCATTTGAAACAGAATCATCTTTCTTGTTAATTTACAAATGTAAAAGATCAGTGAAGTGTGAGAGCTAAATGGATATAAAAATACCAGAACATATGCAGAGGGTGTAGAAAAGAGTCAGACAATACAGTGTTTCTCAGCATGAGGGCTGCTCTGTCGCATTACTACTTGGGACATCTGTGCCTGCACCAAGCTGTCTCAGAGAACGGCTTCGAGCCAAACCATCATGCAGACTTCGTCCTCCGCACGTAGTGGTGGCGGTGTTGCTATTCAGAAGCACCTGCCCACGAATACATTTGCTCACTGGTGCTGCAAGGAGCATCCGAATTATGCACTGTCTCCATCTAATAACACCTTTGCAGTCCCTCCCCAGCAGGGGCTCTACGTGGCTCTTTTAATCTCCTCGCCCTCTGTAGGAAATAAGCACTATCATTTCGCTTCCCCTCACAAATTAAATTGTATTACCAGGTAGTAATGGGACAGTGCCAGCTGAATAAAATTGATGATAAAAGCAGACAGGAGAATTCCAATGTCCCCAGCTGTGTTTGAGGGAGAGAGATTTTATTTCAAAAGCAATACCAACTCAGCAAGGCGTGAGCCCTTGTGCCATGCAAGCACGGTGGTGTTGCTCACTAAATCTAAAGCCAGTGGCACACAACAGGCATCGCTTCCTAACAGCCAACTTAGCTTAAGGTGTATCCATCAGCAACCAAGCCATGCCGTCTTTTGTCCCATTGCAAATCTGTACAGCAAATCTGCATATTTGGATTTGCACCTATGTTATAATAAAAAACTGCTTTAAGATGAGGTGTTGCATTCACTTATTTAAATATTCCTAAGCATAGCCAGTAGGGCTGGTTTTCAGATTACTGAATTCAAACTCATCGGGCAGGTACATAAATGACACATAAATGAAACATGTTCTGAAAAACGTTTTAAGTTGTAGAAATCCTGCCGCTTATTTCTGACAAGAAGATGTAATAAAAGGTTGAATAATGTCTTTGGGACTCATAAATTAAGAATGCAGTCTTCTGTTGATGCCGTGTGGTATGTTATGTTGCTTACAGTCCTTCTGTTGCCCATGACTCATGCCTGTACTGGCAGTGCCATCCCCACCATCTTACTTTACAATAGACATTAAGATAGCTTTTCCAAATTACATTCGTTGGAAGACTAATACTGCATAATAGGGTTCTGTGGAGACACCCTACTGGGAAATGTTTTTGTGAATCTGTAGGAACAAAATATGCTCTGTTGCATTATCAAAATTATTTCATTAGAAATTTCCCTTTCAAAAGTATCTTGAAGGATAAATACCCCATTAGAATCGCGATTCAAGAGTAAAAACAAATAGTAGCATAGGTTATCACCATCCAAATGTTCATGATGAGTATGGAGGAGAAAGAAACACAGTCTTCCCCTGTTTGAGCACTACCTTTCCCCTGAGATAGGACCCTGTACCTTGATCTCCACTGTAGATTCACACCGAATATGAGGCATATAGCAAAAATAGCAAAGACTGCCTGTGGTCCACTCTTGTATTTACAATGTTAGACACATAGGAGGTGCTCAGTAGGTAAATGCTTGTTGCTTCAGTAAGTGAATGAATGAATGGACGGATGAAAGAATTGAGTCTACATATGCCTCTTTCTGAGTGTACGTACCTTTGATAATGCACTATTTTTCAAACGTAAGCAGGCTGCATTAGAACAGATGTTTTTAAGCCACCACGGTGGCTCTGCTCTCCTCTCTATAACTTGTAAATAATGAAATCACATGTGTGTTTCCAAATGTCAGCCTCTGTTGCTGGCTGTGTTGTTGCCTTGGCAACAGAGACTATGGCATTATAAGCTATGGTCTCTGCCATGGCAGCTATTTGAGAATTAGCCTGCAGAATTCCACAATGAGTGTAATGAGCTTATGGATCCTTAACCACCCCCTGGTTTGAACTTTGATGTGCATGTACCTGTGAGAATGAAGTTTATGTTGATTTCTTTTATTATTCAGGGCCTAATATTCCAGTTGCTAAATAATTATTTTATCCTCCTCCATTTGCTTTAATTATGCTCACAGTACAGAAAGTTAGAAAATACCCTCAAGAGCACTGATGATCAGACTTTGGGATTTTACAGACTAGAAGAACTCATTAAACATTAGAGGAACAAATATATGCTTGTTCACTTTTATTATTACTAAGTAAAGACAAAAATTAAAAAATAATCACCCATTTTCCTTGTTTTATAAAGAATGGACATTTTGTCCCCTCAAAGCAGTAAGGACAATTTTAAAATGAGACATGTTTTTTTTTTTAATTTGAAGAAGCATATACCATATGAATCACATTGTCTTTATTCATATTATTGAACTGTTGAACATTTTATCATGGACGTACACTGATTATTCCACAAAGACATATTTGGAAACCTCTTCCCAAGGGGACACTAGGAACACAAAAGTGAATATAAAATATGTGAAGCTTTATTCTAGATGAGGCCAGTGGTCTCTACAGCCTAAAATTCTATCCTGTTGGGGGCACCAGGAAACATGGAGCAAGGCTTAGCTCACCATGCGAATCTCCAATGTATGTGTTGAACCTCACAGAACATTAACCTCCTCCACCCACCTATGTGATTTCATTATTTACAAGTTTTAGAGAGGAGAGCAGAGCCACCTTGGTGGCTTAAATACATCTGTTCTAAAACAGCCTACTTACTTTTGAAAAATAGTGCATTTTAATAGGTACCTCCACCCATCTCTGCACTCTCCCTCCCTCTCCTTGTGCACATACAGCTTCACTTCCTCTCTCTTGAGAAAACTGAGGCAAGTTTCTTGAGTTCATATATGCAAGTTATCTAAATCCTACCCATATATATTTTTTAAGATTTTAGACCTTCTATTATTTCCATTTGTTTGAATTTTCAAATTCTACCTCATCACTCACATCTTTGCTTTAGCCTTCACCTTCTCCTTACTCACTTATCCCTAGTAAAGTGCTAAATCAGATTTATCTTGATCCATATTAATTGTGCATATAATTGACATAGCCCCCCCCCCCCCCCCCCCAAAGCAATCAGTTTCCTTGCATTTCTCACGGAAGTTCTCATGGATTCTTAAGAAGGCCTAAGACTCGGGGCACCAGGTAGCTCAGTCGGTTGAACATTGGACTTCGGCTCAGGCCATGATCTCACAGTCCGTGAGTTTAAGCCCTGCGTTGGGCTCTGTGCTGACAGCTTGGAACCTGGAGCCTGCTTTGGATTCTGTGTTTCCCTCTTTCTCTGCCCCTCCCCCACTCGTGTGTGCGGTCTCTCTCTGTCAAAAATAAACATTAAAAAAAAAGGTCTAAGACTCTTCTCAGTCCCTCTCTTAAAATGTAAGCAGATTGGGTATGATCTACCTCTAGGAGGCCTGGCAGGTCTATTCCCTTACTGTGCTAGCTCCTCAACTTACCATAGATGGGGTAAATCAGGTCAGACGAGTGCTTGAGGACCTGGTTGTATGTGGTCAGAGACCCACCACGTTTTTCCAATCCAGACATTTCCTGTGCTCCCTGAATAAAGCTGTGATCTCCATCTTGCTTGTCTGTTCTTTATGTGTAGACAGCATTGGCCACAATGGAGAGTCAGAGTTAAGTGGTAGGATTAGGCCCCAGCCTTACTCCAAACTCCTAATAGTTTACACAACCCTCAACCCCATCTTCTTTCACATCCACCCACTACAATCTGGTTTCCCCACCCACAGGACACCCAACCATTCTGGCAAAATCTCACTGATATCTTTCTAACTGTCAAATTCAATAACATGTGTCAATCTTGTAATTTTTTAATATCTTGAAAATCTTTAATTTTTAAAAAGTAAAATATAAAGTTTTTTACACCTTGAAATCTTGAATTATTTTAGCTTTTCCTTTATTCTCCCTTGTTCTTGTACTTCTGACCATTTTTTCTTTGAAATTCCTGAGTCTTTTCTTCTATAGAAAACACTTCAAGATTACTTTTACTTCTCTAACTACTTCTTCCCAGATTCCTTCACTAAATACCTTCAATGTTAACATTCTTATAGGTTCTGATCTTGACCTTTTTCTAATTCTGTTACTCTTCTACCATTACTTCTACCACCAAGTTGACTCTCAAATCTACATATCTAGCATATGTCTGTTCCTGCTACCCATTCTATATATCTTTCTGCCTATTCAAACTCTCCACCTACGTAAATGATAAGCATCCCAAACTCTGCTTATTCAAAATCAATCATTCCATCATGACAGCATGAGGAGTTCTAATCTGCTCCCCAATGAAGCTAGGATAATTAAAAAATTATTTTTAAGACAACCACTTAAAGCCTCTGTAGTCCTAGGTATATGCCCAAGGGAAATTAAAATATATATCCACAAAGCAATAACAGCCAAAAGTTGGAAAAAAACTAAACGCCCGCTACTGAATTAATGTATAAAAAAATTTTGTATATACATATAATGGACTATTATTATTCAGCTATAAAAAAAAAGAATGGAATATTGACACATGCTACAATTTGGATGAACCTTGAAAAAATTATCCTAAGTGAAAGAAGCTACTCACAAAAGACCACACATATATGATTCCATTCATATGAAAACCTAGAATCTTTAGAGAAAGAAAGTAAATTTTTTGTTGCTTAGGACTATAAGGGGAAGGATAGGTATATAGGGGGATGACAGTTAAAGGGTATGGGGTTTCTTTTTTCTTTTTGACAAAAATATTCTAAAATTGGACACAATAATGGTTGCACATATATTTGAGTATACCATTGAATTTCACACATTAAATGAATGAAATATATAGTATGTGAATTATGTCTCAATAAATCTGTTCTTAAAAAATGAATCAATCAATGAATCATGGGAATCTACCCCCAAAACCAAGAGCACACTGTATGCACTGTATATTAGTCAACTTGACAATAAATTATATTTTAAAAAAATGAATCAATCAGGAGCGCCTAGGTGGCTTAGTCAGTTAAGTGGCCAACTCTTGATTTCGGCTCAGGTCATGATCTTACAGTTGGTTCATGAGTTCAAGCCCCACATTGTCAGCAGGAGCCTGCTTGCGATTCTCTCTCTGCTCTCTCTGTCCCTCCCCCACTCTCACTTTGTATTACTCTGTCTCTCTCAAGATAAATAAACAAACAAACAAACTTTAAAAAATGATTTAGAATTTCCACTCAGGCCTGCTTTTTCTTGTCTTTCCCCAAGTTATTCTCTTAACCATCTAAAGCAGCAATTATCCTAGAAGTTATACTAGACTTCTCTGTTATCTCTGCTAGGTATCTAAACAACTTCAGGGGGATCAGAATAAACTTTCTTTCATGGTCAGTGCATACATAAATCTCCAAGGGGCCTGGAACACATAGCCCTGAGGGAAGTCATTGCACAGACGTGAACAAGATGGAAGGCCAAAGATGGAGTCAGTATTGTCAGCACTCCTAGAAATGCTCAGACTTGATGACAATGATTAATATATTAATTGTTAAAAAATAGCTATTTTACAATGAAAATCATTGTTGTCTACTTATTTGGAAGGTGAACTGTACAATGGTCAGTAGGTTGGGAAAGATAATTTTGCAAACCACTTGGTAGCTCCATAAAGTTCAAACTCCTATTCAGTAAATGGTTTTAGGAACAATACTAAACTGGATTCACAACATCTGAAGAACAGGGGACCTCTGTTTCGCAAATGTAGGAACTAGATTTTTTTTTTCATGACCTAAGAATGATTTGGCACAAGAAAGCTCAGTCTAAATGGATAGGAATGTTCCTGTCTGTGAATATGTGCACTGCCACTGTAGGTAAGCTATGTGGGTAGCCAGTGTAAAATCCAAGTTTTGCCTGGTCAATATAGATACAGAACAAAAGGATTTAGGTGATATTAAAAAGTATCTCAGAGCTGAGATAACAGAGCACTCCTTCCCTCTGTTGGGGCAACCTGTCAAGGAAATATAGTGCTTCAGTTCATCAGTCAAGATTCTTTCCTTGCAGGGAAAATAGTTTTTGTTTCTCCTTTTCAAGACTCCATCTTCCCTGAATAGCAATATATAGCATCTATTAATCTATAAAACAGCATACAATTGATGTTGCTTCAGTCTAAAAATAACAACTCATTGTTATTAGTCCAGCACATGTTTCCTGTATCTGATAGATTGCAGTTTCCTTTGGCTACCAATCCAGATATATATGTCTGGTACCAGGGAACTCTAGTATTGTCCATTTCCTCAATCTTTAACGCATCAGATCTCTTGGATTGTGCAAGTACCTTACTAGTTAAACTTTCAGAGGACACATTTTTCTCTCAGTTTTAAAAGTGTTTCACTACAGGAAAGCCAGTATTCCCTTGCTATTTTTTTCCTGTCATAATGCAAGAACATGCATTTTATTGTATATTCTAATATGATGGGTATAATTTGACTTGCATTCTTATCAGAACCTTGACATATTATTTGCTCTTCATGAAACAAAGAAAACCAGTTTATTTATTTAAATAACTATAGTTACATATTTGCAAATAACATTTGTATTTAAGTCTATATTGTTTAATTTTCTTTTTTTTTTTAAAAAAAAAAGACATTTTCTAAGGGCTTTCCCAAGCATCTAATATCAGTGTAGGATTTTTAATCATCTATTTATCTTTACCCATAATAGAACATTCTCAGTCTAAGGAAGCTATGTCACCAAACTATGTCACCATTGTCAGAAAAGATCAATCAGTTGTTTTCTGGATGAACAATTCATACAATGAAGAGCAATTGGCCAAACATTGCATGCTTGAGATGGGTGACTATTCCAAGAGAAAATACGCTATAGTCCCTGCCCCCTCAAAAAATTTTCTAGACTAAGATTGCAGGAGACAAGAAAGCTAGACAAAAGGAATCAATGTTTTGCCAAGATGTGACTGAATGTAACAAAAGGCAGCAAATGAACAGGATTGAAAGCATAAAATACATTCAATCCAGTTAGAATTGATTTATCTTCAAAATAGAATCAGCAGCTAAAAGATAGATGTAGTACCACTTTTGTTATATTCCTCTAGCACTTAGGCAAGCCTCTATAACACAGGATGCCCAATTCACCAATACAAATAAAAAGAATTTGCTATTTTATAATGAAAGATCTGTGTCTATGATCAGTATTGTTAGAAAGGAAAAAGTATAAACTGATTTACTGGTGTGTGTGTGTGTGTGTGTGTGTGTGTGTGTGTGTGTTCATAGCAGGTTATTGGCCCCAGATCTTTATGTGGGGTTTCAGGCTCTGGCATGTGTCTTAAGGTCTCCTGTTGCTCTTTTATTCTAACATCTAGACCAGAGTTTCCCAAACTTGGTGTCCCATGGAACACTACTTAGCAAGAAAAACATTAATTATGTTCAGTGCTCAAATAAGTTTGAGAAACTATTAAATAAAAGTAAGGAGACTTCCTTAAGATTTTCCAAAGACATTAAGATGTTATTCTACATTGTAAATATTTAAAACCAGTATATTATGCTCTCTTTCATTTTAAACATTAATATCTAAGTAAAACATTCTATGGAACACAGATGGGAACTTTTTTCCTCTGGATTCTCAGCACATTTTACCCAAAGCTTACCCCTATCTTAGTCCTTGAGATTGTGCCACTCAGGAGGCAAGAGACACAGTGTAACCAAACTCAGTTGCCCACTAAGGCTTTTCAGACCTACCAGTAAGAGGCAGTCCCTGACCTATGTTACTGTATGAAACATGGTAGGAAACCTTTCACTAGTGGAGCCAAGAAACTATGATCTATGAACAAAAAAAAAGGGGGGGGTGTCTCATATTGAATCTCTACCCCCAAGTGTTGTGATCCTTGATCTTGACCCATACCACAACCACCCCCTCATTATTCCATTTCTCTGCTGGGAGAGAGTAGAGTTTGATGAGATAGGGAGATTTTCATGTCTCCTGTTGGTCATTAGACTGTTACTACAAATGTACCCATTCATAGATACTGGATTATAACTATTTGTATGGTACTATTCTAACCACAGAACAATGTAAACTTTGCAAGAGAGCTCCTAATGATACTTTATTAATTAATAACTTATTTTAAAAAGGTACCTAAAACTAAGGCATGGGGAGGAATTCTGTAAAACGAATATGGTCTAGCTAAAATACAGAAGAATGTCCCACTCACATCAGGAATTACCTAATGCCTCACTTACAAAAAATGCCTGCTGGCATGCAATGTTCAGACTTCCTATAGATTGGCAGAAAAAATAATTATTGTGACTCTACTGTGCAAGATGTGCATAGAAACAAAGATCCTGGTCACGTAGGGCTTCATTTTCAATAAAATCCCCTAAGGAGTTACAAGAGGGCAGCAACTGAACACTAAATTTTATTCTTTATTCGGTTTAGTGGGTCACAAGAAACGCTTCTTTCTGGATTATTTTTTCTTTTTTTTTTTTTCAACGTTTATTTATTTTTGGGACAGAGAGAGACAGAGCATGAACGGGGGAGGGGCAGAGAGAGAGGGAGACACAGAATCGGAAACAGGCTCCAGGCTCTGAGCCATCAGCCCAGAGCCTGACGCGGGGCTCGAACTCACGGACCGCGAGATCGTGACCTGGCTGAAGTCGGACGCTTAACCGACTGCGCCACCCAGGCGCCCCTATTTTTTCTTATAAAATAATAAGACTGATAATGTGAAGCGAACTGGAAGAGTGGGAAGTACACTCATTATTGAATCAAACAGACCAGGGACTGGATACTAGGTCTGTCACTTCCTATCTAATTACCTTGAATCAGTTTATTAACTTTCTCAGCTCTAATTTGCTCATCTATAATATGAGGATAAGAATATCTGACTCAAATGATCAATATGTGAATATCATCATGTTTCTCTCTCACAAGAGGTATTCTATAATTTAGGTGTCTTCTAGGCTAAAATGAAAACAAAGCAAATAAGCAAATACCAAAAGCAAAATAGTGCTAGCAAGAACTATCAATCTTATGTCTATGATGGTTGTTACTCCACAGTAAAATTCTTTTATCTAATTTGATCATAGGCCATATCTGACAAAGTGTAGCATTTTTATGGTTTGAGGTGAGCCATGTCACTGACAGTCAGATCTTGCATTGACAACAGTAGAACTAATTGCTCCAGTTGGTGTCAGGAGCCTTATTTCATCTACCTGTAGGGAGTGTTTGTAAGACAGAACATTCACATCTGGGAACTAAAGTTTGGGTTTATTTTAGGTTTTGTTTTAAATCCTGTCTTGAAAACAAAGTCTTGTACTATTTGGCAAATGAAACAATAAACTGATGGATATTACAAAATACAATTAAAATCAAACATCTAGTAGCTAGTTTTGTTTTGTTTTATTTTGTTTTGAGAGAGAGAGAGTATGCACAAGAGGAGAGAGGAGAAGAGGGAGAGAGAGAGAACCTTAAGCAGGCTCCATGCTCCATGCTTAGCACAGAGCCCAATTCAGGTGGATCCCATGACCCTGGAATCATGACCTGAGCCGAAATCAAGAGTTGGACACTCAACCGATTGAGCCACCCAGACATCTCTCCAGTAGCTAGTTTAAATGCTAGTGCTAATTGTTCTTCGAACACCTCCACTTCAAACTGTAGGACAGAATATACCCTAGACTTCTTCTAGCCTAGACTGTGCTTTGCTGCAGCCCAGAAGTCATTAACCTGGCATACCTAACCCTGCATAGTAGCAGAGACCTACATATTAAAGATGAAATACAACCAGGCTACTCTATGGCAGATATATTTCCATGGGGGTACTTTAAGAGAATTGGAATGTGGGTTAGGAGATATCCTATACCAAATAAATATTTGCTAGAAAACATATTAGCCAGGAAGTATAATATCAGAGTAAGTGCCAGGGTACTCTGTTATATAAGTTGGAGTTTGGGTAGAAAAGTAGAACCACTATACGTGTCACTGGAATCAGGAAATTAATAGAGGAATGAAGGTTTGTACACATATGGAAGGAACTAGAAAAGTGAAGGCCTGGCAGGCTGGAGGATTGTGAAACCGTCAGTAATGACTTCAGCCTCAAGTACTGGAGTGAGTAGAGGAGCTAGAGTCTAAGACCCCACTGCTTCTGGTCACCAGGACCCAGAAGAGGGCAACCACAGAGATATCTATAAAAAAGCCATCATGCCTCGCCGCCATGGTTTCTGAGAATATGGCTTCCTCTTCACTTTTGCCTTCCAGGTCTCACAGCTCCTCTCAGCAGCCTCTGAAGCCAGAGCCAGGAAGGAGAGGGATTTGGGGGAAATGTTCCCAGCCTTGAACGGGAGCAATGTTGGTACTGAGTTGGCAAGAGACAATCTGGTTACATTTTGTGCTGAGATGTCCTGGCTCTCCCTGGAGGCAATGACAGCTGTACAGAATGTTTGGAAAGATGTCAGTCCCTTGGTATCACCTTTAGCATTCTTCATATGAGAACTTCCTATAACAGCTATGATTTAAAACAAGAAGAAGCAAAATGATTTTGTCAAAACACTAAATCAAGAAAAAAGAGAAGTCAAGCATTTATTGAGTACCTTTTGTGTGACAGGCTTTAGGAGATTTACAGCTTTTATTTCATTTACTCTCACAACTTAGATTGTTGCTTTATTTTTTCATTTTACAGATAAGGCAACTTCACTTTAAAGGTGAAATAAATGTCTCCTGAATCATTTAACTGGCAGACGATGAAGCAGATGGAACCTAGGTTGGATCTAAAGAGAGTGCTATTTCTACCACATCATAATACAACCTATGAAGGGGACTATAATTTTGACATTGCTTTTAGCAAAACACAAATATATTTATATTAATTAATAAAAGCCTACACTGGCATTTATTTAACCTTCACTGTGTATTCTGTGGCCTACTTGCATCAGAATAGCTAGGAGAATTTGCATTTAAACTAGTTTTCTAGGTGATTTTTGTTTACTCTGTGGTTTGAGAATCACTGATTTAGAGATTTCCTCAGTCATCAGGGTGAATATGGTCTTAGGAGAAAGAGCCAGTTTTACTGCCACTAGGGTATAGTGAGTAGAAAGACATATTAAAATACAGAAATATGCAAAGTTTATGTAAAATACAGAATTAAAGGTAGTTCAAATTCCTTACCCATGTTGTCAATATTGTTGCCTTACATAATCACCTTTCTAGAATTAAATAACATGTTCTGATTATTTTCATATAAAAAGGAATCTCAAACTAACAAAAAGCATAAATGTTCACTTCTTTCCAGAAAAAAATCAATGCAATTATCTAACGACACAACATTTTCAAGTATATATTAAAGTTGTCCATGATTATTTTCATGCCCAGCTAATTGCTGCATGTTTACCAAACAGCCACATTCTGCAGTCAGGTAGCAAGGCAGTTGAATCCTTGCTGTTTTCCTACACAGGAACCTAGTATTCAGCCCTCTGGTGACCCAGCAGACACTATAACATTTCATAGTGCTTGCACTCACTCAGGAACCCTGCGCCTCTGGTCCCAACTTCTAAGTAGACTATAATGACCTTAACTGGGGAGACATTTCTTTGTTTTCTTTTAATTTTTTTAATGTTTATTTATTTTTGAAAGAGAGACAGAGAGTGAGCAGGGGAGGGGCAGAGGAGAGGGAGACACAGAATCCGAAGCAGGCTCCAGGCTCTGAGCTGTCAATACAGAGCCTGATGCGGGGCTGAAACCCACAGACCATGAGATCATGACCTGAGCCAAAGTCAGATGCTTAACCAACTGAGCCATCCAGGTGCCCCGAGACATCTCTTTTTGATGGAGAGATCTTTGCCAGATTGAAGCTTATGTTCTAAATGTATGAAAGAGCACAAGGAAAATTGTATTAGGAGCATAACCATCAAATTTCAAAATCATCACCTAGAGGATTTAACCAAAGAGGAAATTCCTATTCATGCTGTTCTCTGTGGAGCTGAGCAACTATGCTACTAATTTTCCTGTTTGGTGACCAGTAAATTTTAAAAACCAGTTCTTAGACCCAGGATGTCTACACAAAAGGAAAACACAAAATATTTAGATAGAGTAAGGAGAATGTCAGTTAAGCATAGCCAGTTAACAAAGTGTTAGCATTGAGAAACTTAAGGAAAATTATTTATTTCATGGCTTCATGAAGAAAATATAGACTAAAGAAAATTTTTATAATTACAGACATTTCAAGTTGGAAAAAAATTCATTGATCAAAGTTCCAACTCTGACTTATCTGCTCTCAGTTGCCTCATTCCTTCCTAGAGGATGTGTTTCTGCCACTTGAGAACCATGAAAAACCAGAACCATGTTCTAGAACTACCTCACTAGTAAAGTCTCCTTACTGGTGATTTGCTTTATGTTCTTTGTGACCCTGTTTCCTCAGTTCCTACAGGATCTTTTTGCTCATTTAATCTGGATTTCAGACGGTGTGTCAGCTACCTTTGTTGGTTTTCTGTACCCACCTCATCTGCCTTTTGATATTCTTGATCCTTCTTGTCACTCTTACACATGCTTCAAACTCAAGATGCCTGACAATCTGTTCTACCTGGGAGCTTTTGTGGTTTCTCTAGCTCACTCAATTCCCTTACCTATTGTGGTCATATAGAAGTGTATATACTTGATTCTAATAGACATGAGACCCACAATTCTTTGAGCAAAGAATCAACTATTGAGAAAGAGTAATTAACCAGTCTTATTCCAGACATCTATTTCCCTATGCTTAACCTGGAAATTTTCGTATCTTTCTCCTAAAGTAGCTTTAAGAATTAAATGAGATGACAGATGAGAAGCACCCAATGCCTATATACATGTGTAGCACCTCTCAGTAAGAACTCAAGCACTGATGCTAATATGTTTTTCATTTTATTACTTCTATATTGCTTTGACACCTAAATTTAAGAATTTTTTCTTTTTCATGAAATATTTCATCTGCTCTTCCTAAAATAAATACAACATTAAATAAATGTTTTAAATCTCCAGTGGAAGAATTTTGTGCTCTCTTCCCTTGAAAGACTCATTGCCTAGCACCAGGCTGGGCATGATAGTAGGTGTTCAATAAATAATTACTGAAGTGAATTAAAGTGAATGGGGAGCTGGAAGGGTTTCGATGGCCATTGCCAGGCTGCCTGTTTCATGTTATTCTTGACAGAATGTCTTCCATGAATTAATGATTCAGAACACCAGGTGGTCAGCCACAAGCTTCCTCAAAAGGGAAAGGAGCAGGAGGAGAGGAGAATTTTCACATAAAAGCTTTAAGTTTCACCACAGTGAATTCAAAATCCTCCTTTCTCACTTCCCAAACTAGGCAGCTGGTGTCACAGCTTTACTCCAACAGTTAGGAGTAGGGGTAGCAATATCTGTGTTGTGAGGCATGATGGTACCGGACTCCCATCTCACTCCCACACTGCTTTCAGGTTCTAATGATTTCCAAAGATTCATTTACACTTAGATTAACCTTGATAGATAAAATACTTCTACATCTCCAGTTTTTAAAATATCAAAGTGAATGAAAAACTATAAATGATTTTAAATCTTTCTAGGAATCAAACTTGGCAAGAATACAGCAACTTGGAAAAAAAATTTCACTGGTGTTAAGACTCTTTATTTTATAGTCCTACCCTCTTGAAAGTCCCGAGAGTCATATAAGGGCAGAGTGATCAGTTTGGCTTAAGAACTTTGGAAGACTTTATTATGCTCATTCCTACCTAGATAATAAGAGCAAAGCCATAGCTCTCTCAAACCTAGCTCCAAAGAATACATATCTTTTTTTTTTAATTTTTTTTCAACGTTTTTATTTATTTTTGAGACAGAGAGAGACAGAGCATGAACGGGGGAGGGGCAGAGAGAGAGGGAGACACAGAATCGGAAACAGGCTCCAGGCTCTGAGCCATCAGCCCAGAGCCTGACGCGGGGCTCGAACTCACAGACCGCGAGATCGTGACCTGGCTGAAGTCAGACGCTTAACCGACTGCGCCACCCAGGCGCCCCCAAAGAATACATATCTTGACAAAGCCTTATTTAAAGTATTTTTTAATGTTTATTTATTTATTTTGAGAGAGAGAGAACATGCACATGAGTGGAAGACAGGCAGAGAGAGAGAGAAAGGGAGACAGAGAATCCCAAGCAGACCCCACCCTGTCAGCACAGAGTCTGACATGGGGCTTGATCCCCTGAACTATGAGATCATGACCTGAGCTGAAATCAAGTGTTGGATGCTTAACCAACTGAGCCACCCAGGTGCCCTGACAAAGGCTTATTTAAACATGCAAACAGTATTCTCATTGAACTATTGAGTAATGTTCTTACAGGTAAGCATCCCCTCTCATTGTCATAGCAAACCATGGCCCAAGAAAATGAACTTAAAGAGACTTCCAGTACAACCTTTATCCCCAGTTTAAATAACTTGACTGCATATTTCATCTTGACTTTTGGAGAGCTCTTGGTATCTTATGATGTACAGCATCTGTCCATAAATGGGAACATATTTTCAAATAGATTGTACTCTGCTTGACATCCCAGCTTATATCCTCTTCTATGTCTAGTGGAAGTAGATCAGAAAAATATGATTATACAAATCCTACACATTAACTTGATAAAGGGAGAAGGTAAGATGCTATAATGTTGTAAGACAAGATAATGTACAGATTATCACTAGTTGATCCTATTTAATAATTAAGAAATTATAGGATGGAGTATCATGGAGAAAAATGTGCTGACATATTTGAACCCAGACCCCCACCACCTAAGTGGACAGTCCAAAGAGCTAATTCTAATCACTCATCTAGTGGCACTTACTCCTTCACATATGTCAGAACTTCTTCAAGTTCCTTTGATAACTCTGTTCTGTACTGATGCTATGGTGGCATATCTTGGAGAATGGTCTTAATAGAAAGTAAGGGAATAATGTGACTCTAGTCTAAAACTTTGGTGTTGGTATTTCTTGAGTAGTATTGTTACTATAAGTCTGTTTGAAATATTTATGCTTAATTTGAACTTAAAAGTGAGGACACCACGGGGCACCTGGGTGGCTCAGTTGGTTAAGTGTCCAACTCCTGATTTCGGCTCAGGTCACGACCTCAAGGTTCATGAATCATGCATCAGGCTCTACACTGACAACACAGAACCTGCTTGGGATTCTCTCTCTCTCCCTCTCTCTCTGCCTTGTCCCTGCTCTCTTTCTCTCTCTTAAAATAAATAAATAAACTTTAAAAAATAATTGAGGACACCAGATAACAACAAGGTACAGCCAAGTTAGTCTTTGTGGGCAAAGACCAACTGTTGGTGAGGATGTACAGTAATTGGAACTCTTAAATTTTGACAGTAGGAATACAAAATGGTGTAGCCACTTATGGAAACAGTTTTGTATATTTTTATGCAGTTAAATATACACTTGCCCTACAATGAGAAGTTACACTCCTATATATTTATCCAAGAGAAATAAAAGGGTACTGTATTTTGATACAAAAAAGAAGTCCAATGATCACAGCAACATAGTTCATAACAATAAAAAACTGGAAACATGACTTAACAAATGAATGAACCCAAAATATTTATGATTGGGTGATAAAAATATGGATAGTTTTTTCTCCTTTTGGAAATTCTTCATATTCTAAATTTTCTACAGAGAACTTATATTACTATTCAACTAAGGAAAGAATACATACTTTAGATGGCCCAGCAATTACTAACATAAAGACGGCTAAAACTTCCCAGACTATTCCAGGACTTTAGGCTGTTCTGAGTCTAGGAACAGGCTCAAAATTCAGGGTCTTGAGAATGGGCAGGACCTGGTGCAGGGTGCCATGTCACTTATGTCAGTGCTGAAGTGGATGAGGCTGAGATGGAGGAGTCCAAGGGGTGAGGGGTATGTAGCTTTTAGAGAAAGACCTAATGCAAAGCCAGGGCAGGCCACCCAACTGAGTCATCTTCCCACAGGGACTGGGAAGATAAACTGCATCTAGTGGTCAAGCACCAGACAGATTCCTAGAAATCTGTAGAAAGGAATGTGAGATGAATGGGTAAGTGAGACAAGAAACCTGGAGCACATTTCTGAAGCAAAGAAAAGATCACAGCAGTTTCCTTTTTGTGGAGAATTTACACCCTCAGCATGGGTGGAGAGGCAAGTTCAACACCAGGAGGATCATTTTATGGCCAAAAGATCACTGGAATTGTTGCCATAAGACCAGTATTTTGCAACTTGCTTTTTGTGTGTGCTTAAAGAAAAATGTATCTTTTGATCTTCATTTCCTCCTGTGTAAAACTAAAGGTTATCTTAGCTGATCTCTTTAGTTTTTTTTTTTCTTTTCCATTAAGACATTCTGTGTTCTCTCATTCTAGGTTGAATGCCTAAGATGCTCAACAAAATAAATTTATTTTAAAGAGATAGATACAGGATAGAAGTGATCCTCCCTCCCTTCCTTCCTTCCTTTCTTCCTTTCCTCCTTCCTTCCTTCCTTCCTTCCTTCCTTCCTTCCTTCCTTCCTTTCTTTTTTTCAAGTAGGCTCCACACCCAAAAGGTACTTGAATTCATAACCCTGAGATCAAGAGTCACATGCTCTACTGACTGAGCCAAACAGGTGCTCCTCACCTGTATTTATTTCTAAAGCAGAGTAGATTTTCTGACTTTCAGATAACATCTTGACACATGCTTGGTAGTTTCTGAGTAAACTTGCTTTATATGTGATGAAACATACTAAATTTAAATTGATTCTAGTTAATCTAAAAGCCATAAGCATCTGACACATTTCACCCATTGGAGATATTAGAAGGCTTTCACTCTGCTAATGCTTGGTGCTAGAAATACTTGAAAGTTAAACACATGTCATTTATTTTATGACTCATTTCTAACTACTTGGGAAAAAATTCATCTAGTAAATGCGTCAGTGCTATGAAAAAAGGCAAGTATTATAGAAAATATTGAAATTCCCTCTGTAGAACATTAGAGGAAACCACATCTAAAATAATATTCTGGACATATTCTATATTAGCTCTTTATTCCCAAATTCCTTTGTCCCTGAAACAATCCCATTATAAGGCTTCCTTAGTCCTGCCTTGGTTGGAGGCAGTGGGAGATGTTAGGTCTTTAGTTCAACCTTAAGAACATTTTGCTGCAAGACTTGTTCTGACATTGGTCACCTAGCAACATCTGTTCCAACACCTGGCATAAAATCTGCTTTAATCTGGGTTTACACTCTTCAATCCCCATCCCTGGAATTTCCCTGACTGATATCCCTGTCCTGTATATTCTTTTTTTACTTCAATTTCCAGTATCCTTAGGTCAGAGAAATTAATGCACAGATTACCTTCAAGGTAGTTTTATGGTAGGAATTCTCTGTACAGAGTAACGTGGAAAGCAATGTTACATCGTACCCAGGGCATGCAAGACTTAGACGTACAACAGCCACATGACTACCAGAACAATAACTAAGCATTGTTCAGAAAAACAACTACTCTTTTTCCTCCCCCCCCACCTCCTTTTTCTATTAAGTTTACACTAACAAGGAGGGATTACATGATTGTACCAGTTTTTACCACCTAACTTGAATCTCTGAGGTACCTGACCTCTCTTGTGTTCAGATAAGGTCCAAAATCTGGCCAAATCAGCTACAGCCTGGGCAGCAACATTGGTTTCATTTGACCTAAAGGCACAGTCATATCAACTGAGCCAGAAGAGAACTGGGATCTCTTACTTCAAAAAAAAAAAAATGGCACAGTGTAAATGAACAGGTTCTCTGGGGCTTTATGAACTTTCTAACTGATTAGATTGCATATGAATAGGAAGTACAATTTGTAAACAAAGGTACTAGGAAGCCGATAAGGATATCTGCACGCTCATCCATCTGCTACAGGAGCCACTTGTAGCAGATGTAGATCCTCAGGGGATGTAAAAAGTCTTGCCTGCTGCTTCCACTGTGGTATATTTAGAAAGATTATCTGTCAGATCAGGTCAGTTGTATCTGTTCTGCAAAGAGGTTTCACTAAGGATAAGCAATTGCGAAATTATGCCCATATGTTTTAAAGTATGACTTACTCTATAGGAAATTGATGTAATCCCATTTAAATCTAAGCTATAAGGAAAAAATATATACATTTTACTCTTTGCCAATGAAGTATTGAAGCCTTTTAACCAGAGGCATATCTAAATCTTTCTAGATTGGTTCTCTAAAAAATGAAACGCTAGCTCTACCAAGCTGAGCCTGGGTTCCCACTAAAGCCACCCATTCCAATGCTAAATTTATCATGTGACTTTTCGTGGAAGGAGATAGTGAGATAAGATGTTTAATGATGTGTGTATCATCTACTATTTATATATTTTGTGATGATATATTTAAATTGATTTCTTACTTGTGTTCCTATATGCTAAGGTTGGGGTTTTTTAATCTTTTCTACTTTTTGGTGGATTTGTCAAAGTTTTTTTCTCCTCCCTTTGCTTTAAAACCATTTGAGAAATTATCCATGTTATTTCTGCTATTTTAGTGGTTATCCTTAAATTTATAACCTATAAACTTCACTTAATTCTCTTAACTTTGTCTATCGTTATCTTCCTCTTTTGTAAGAAGGACCTTAAAATGCTGTAAATATGATCACCCCTCTCTGTCCTACAAAAATTTGTGTTTTTTTAACGTTTATTTATTTTTGAGAGACAGAGAGACAAAGAACGAGCAGGGGAGAGACAGAGAGAGAGCAGACACAGAATCTAAAGCAGGCTCCGGGCTCTGAGCTGTCAGCACAGAGCCTGACGTGGGACTCGAACCCATGAACTGTGAGATCATGACCTGAGCTGAAGTTGGATGCTTAACCAACTGAGCCACCCAGGTGCCCTTATCTTGTTTTTAAAATGAAAACTATTATTTTTTGTGTTACTCATATTTACTCATATCTGTCTCAATTTCTTTATTTCCCCTTGCATTAGCATCCAACTCCTTTATTTTGGGCTCACTCTTTCTCCTTGTAATATACACTGTTTACTATTTCATTTAGTAAGTGCATGTGAGTAATAAAATCATTGTATGTCTGGAAATATCTTTAGTTTACACATTCTTCAATAAGAATTCATAATCTTATAGAACTCTAAATTAATAAATATTTTGGTTCCACAATTTAAAAATATTCCATTATCTTCACACCTCTGTGTTGCTGATGAGAAATCTGCTATGAGGTCTAATCATTATTCTTTGCAGATACTGTACTGTCTTCCTGTAGTTCCTTTCATTATATTCTTGCTGTCTACACCATAGTGTGCCCACATATACACGGCTTTGTTTTATGTCTGAAGAGACAGGAAGTCTGTCTGAATAAAATGTAATATTGAGGATTAATTTCCTTTAATGCACAGGGACTATATCAAGGTCCTCAATGTTTTCACTAGGTCCACGTTTAACCTCTTCCATTCATTTCTGTATAGTGCAGTGTCTATACGATAGTTTATGGCAATCATTTAAAATATAAATTTCATTGTGTCACTTTCATGATTAAAATATTAAAGCCTTTCCTGTGTTCCTAGAATAAAGACCAGAATCCTAAACGTGATCTAAAAGGCCCTAATGGTCTCTCTAGACTTACCCTGGACCTTTCTCCCCTTTGCTCTCTGACATTCAGACACATTGGCCTCCTGTTAGTTCTTCCTCACTTTTACCTAGTTACCTTCCAGTCATTCTTGCGATCTCATTTCATTATTACTCCTAAAGTGAAGTCTTTTCTGACCGCTGTCAATGTATCAGTTCTTTCTAAGACATGCTTTAATAACTGCCTGTACTTTGTTTCAAAGGATAGTAGGACTATAAATATATGATCATATGATTGTCTATCTTGTCCATTTGAGGACAGAAATCTCTGTTTTGCTCAATATTGTTATCCTAGAACACAGCATAATTCCTGCCACTTAGTGGTTATTTGAAAAATCTAATAACAAAGCAATACTCTTAAAACTACCAGCTATGTTCTTATTTATTTCTCTTACATGCATGGAAGAAGGTATGTGCTGCCTATTAACCTAAGAAAATTGCTTATTAAGATTTAGCAGACTTGATATATCATTTCCATCTACCTTTAAGTCCTGCTAAATTTGCAAATTTTATTATATGGAACTGTTTTTAATGTAGCTAATCATCACTTATCACCCTAAAAACAGGTGAAGGTCAGCAACATGATATTTTGTTTTTGAAATGCTTCTCAAAGGAGATCACTGATGCCTTTTTCATTTTTGTATATAATTTATTGGTGTTTGACTTGGTTTTTGCCAAGTCATATAATTAAAAATTAATTATACACATGTACAGGAAAGTAAATGGTCTTCAGAAAGGAAAAAATCCTACTGTTGGGGATCATAAGCTCAGCTAAGCAGGAAGCTGCCATCTGGAGAAACGATTTTCACACTCTCTGAGTGAAGTGGCCACATATCACCAAGTGTGACATGCCTCCTTCACTTCTTTTCTAATTAGATGCAATTTTCTTTTAAGGAGCTTTTTATTAAAGATATAATTGTACTGATATAATCCAAGTAAAATGTAGCCTGACAGATGGAAGAAGGACGGAAGGTAGTTTTAATACCACTCATACAAAATAAAGTGTTACCAGCCAAAGATTCAGTTCAACATTAGTCCTTATTTAAAAACTGATTTCCCCCTTAGTTTACACTTATGTCAAACTTAAAATATGAAATCTCTAACTCACTTAATCAAAAAAAAAGAATCAGCCATCTTCGGTTTGCCACTGAACAAATGCTAGCTCCCCACCCCACCAACACCGCCTCAAGGGTGCACACATGGAAAATAAAATTACTTTGTTTGTTTCTTCTCCACATCCCCCTGCTTCTTCTGTGAGCAGTGCTGATGGATTGACCAACAACTTGGGCTAGCTCTTGTCAAATGGTACAACAAATATCCCATAGCAATTATAATAACTAGAGTAACTATGTCAAGTTTGTCCAAGGTAACAACTTCAAGGGCCATATAAAATTGGATATGTGTGTGTGTGCACATAAGATATATGTGCTGAAATACACATACATCCACACACGTACAATATATACATGTGTGTGCATGTATGTGTATATGTGAGATACAGACTGTATATATACACATTTATATGAAATTTGCTGCAAAGTATCTTCTTCTTAGAAAATATTGTACCAGGATATGCATTCAGCTGCTATATCAGAAACAGAATGACAGGGGCATGCACATCATAGAAGTTCATTTTTCTCTTGTAAAGTCCAGAAGCAGGTGTTCTAGGGCTGACATGGCAGCTCCATAGTCACCAGGACCCCATATTTCATCTGCCTTTCTGCTCTAGCAATCTTACCATGTGTTTCCATTTTCAATTTTACTGAGACTGACCTAGATTTCTGCTTGAGTTTGAGCCACCCCAGAAGAGCTCCAGACTAGAAGCAGAAGAAAGAGGAAAGGTCATGAGAGCTGCCTGGCAGCCCCATCCAGTGACTTTCATTTAACTCTCATGTTTGCAAGCAGGCTGGGAAGTGTCCTTTACCAGCAGGACACTTGCACCAGGGCTCTGTACAGAAGGAGAAAATGACTCTTGAGCAGGCATTTGACAGTCTGTCACAGCGTGCATGTTTTCAGCTCTTCTCTAGAACCAGGGTAGACATGTGCTTAATGTGCTAGCTGAATTAATCTTGGGACCAAATTGATTCCATTATTGGTCTAAAAGGCAGCTTTCTAAGGAATGTTGGTGCAGGTCCCTTACCATGACATTATTTTTCCCCCTTGAACTAGAGTACTACTTATTTTATTCAGTTAGCATGGTCTCTGTGTCTAAATACATTCTTTTGGGTTAAACAACTCATTTAAATATATGAAGAAAACTAAAAAAATCAAATCTCATGAGAGATTCTTTTGAAGAACCTACTTCTTAGGCTACATTGTTTTTTAACATAAATCTTTTTTACTTCATTTTTTCCCTTTATTTCAGTAAAAGTAAGGAACATCAACTCAGCTATACCAAGTCAATAGGTCTTATTAAATTATTTCAAAATCACTTTCAACAGTTGTAAAATGTGGTGAGTGATACTTAATTTATGGGATTAGTATGAGGATTTTTAGCTCATGTATACAATATGTCCAGCCCAGTAAGTGGATAATGCCAGAAACCTAGCAAATATCTATTTCACATTTCCCACATATATCTGAATAAATACAATAGGAAAAATATTAATAATATTAAAATACTGATTCAATGTTTAGAATTTACCAAATTGAAAACAAAAGGAGACTTTCCACATCTTTGCCATGGATAAAAAACTATTTTCACATTTCTCTTCTTTACACCATCTCTACAGATAGAGTCATGATGGACCATTAGTACTAATAAGATAGTCACTTAGATAACTAAATAAGATCTAAAGTACTATATAAAATTAAAATTAAAATCAATAGTTCTTCCATCTCCAACATAATGTACTAGAAGGTGTATTAGAAGAAGATATCAACTGAAACTATAAAAATCTAGTAATCAACTCATCAAGAAATTTGCAAGACCTTTATGGGAGAAACTATAAGACTACACTGAAGGTCAGTCAAGAAGTACTAATAGAAATAATATCTATTCCTGGGTAGGTAGACTCCACCAGGATTTTTAATGGACTATGACAACTTAATTCTAAAATTAATATGGAAGTATAAATGTACAACAACAGTCATACCAACTTAGAGAAAAGAGATCAAAGAGACTGAAATTGCCCCCCCCCCCCAAGAAAATATATTCTAAAGCTTTAGTAACTAAAGGCACAGTATAATGTGGTAATAAGTGACTAATTTGATGGAATGGATAAGAAGATCCGGAAACAGGACCATGCATGTATACCTCTCTTGTGTTTTGGGCTAATTCTGACCCCAAGAAAACAATAATATCCTTTGTGCCTTACTTGATTTTATAGGAAACTACGAGTGGGAGTGTTCCGCTCTTCCATGCTGAGGTGACTCTGCCACTTTCCACTCTCAAGTCATCACCTTCCCCGGAAAGAGGAAATAAACCTTTATCACACACTGTCCAAACTTTTTTTCTACCCTCTGTCTGTCCTGAAGCTACTTTCATGTCCTGTTGTAAGAGTAAAGACGCAATTCTCCATTATTACTTCTTAGGTTTACTTGGGTAAGTTATTTAAACTCTCTATAAGTCTGACTCATTTGCTGTTAAGTGAGGATAATAATGGCACCTCTCCTATAAGATTATTTTTAGGATTAGATGAGTTCAAATCATTACATTTAATCGCATCACCTGTAGGATGTAATCATACAGCTCTACTCTTTGTTTCTCCCACTATACCTTTATATCTATTCGATGGGTCTGATCCTCTTGTCCTTGGATGTAAATCATGATCTTTCCAGTAACTTCTAGGTAACACAAACAGTTATCTAATCATAAAATACAATCTCAGGTTACTATTCAACATGTTTAGTCCAGGTGACAGTCAAAACTTCAGTCTTGCTTTAAACCCAAAATATTCCCCCCTTCCCCTCCCTTAGTTCTTTTCTATAGTAGGAAGGAAGTGTGTAGTCGAGGAAGTAACTTGGTCAATTTCTTATTACTTTCCTCACTTAACCTTCTACCTGAATCTTTTCTTGCTAAAAACAAAGTTGTATGAGGAACAGAGAAGTTCCTACTTGGACAGTACTGTCATGGCAATCCAGTATCAATGCAGGCCTGACTTGGTAGATGTTCAAAGCTGAATCTTTCTCTTGTTGGTACTTATGTGTGTTCTCTGGAGAATACCATTGTTGGATATCTCCTAAAGGAATTCCCCTGATGAGGACAAAAACATCCCTATTCTTGGTAGTTGCTTATTCTTTTTTCAGCCCAAAGATACCGCTTGCTTCCATCTACAAGGTGTGTTTCTCCTGATAGGAACAAAGACAATGACTTCAAAAGTGCTCTCTATTACACATTGGATCTTTGAGAAACACATATTTCTTACCCTGGCAAATTCTGGAAGTCCTGTCTAGTCCCACAGCAGTCACCTCTTTTCCATACGTTGTCAAGACAGCTAGTTATCCATTGCCATTGGATTTTCCAGGTGTGACTCAGATCCCCATCCACTCTGGTCTTTGCATTGCGTGTGACATATACTGAGTTTCTCAAATCCCTTTTCCTGGGCTTCAGGGGACAGTGTTCTTCAGTCTCTTCCCTAGGACTCAGTATGCATCATTCTCCAAATAAACCTCCCAATTCTAATTTCTAACTCTTAATACTTTTATTTCATTGATGTGAGTGAAGGGATAAGAGGCTGGTAGCTTGTTTCTTGATACTTGTTTATAAATATTGCACATGGCCCAGCACCTTCTTTGACATGTGGTACCTTTTGTCTTATGGTGCCTTGACCAAATTTCCATTTCAAACTAAACAAATTTAGCTATTATTACTGCTCAAGGAAAGGGAGTATAAGTGCTGGCCATGGGGATAGTGATTAAAGGAAATTTTAGTTTTATCTGTTTTATTTTTTACAGCAATCATTAATTAAGTCATACATTGTGTGTAAATTTTAAATATTTTTAAAGTAATTCTTTTCATTGAAAATAAGTTTTTCCAGTATTCTTTATAATTAGGTCCTCCTTTTCACAGAGTCTGCATTGCTACCTCTGCATATATCAGGTTTCCACAGATGTTAGTCTGTTTCTGAGTTCCCTGTTCTAATTCGGTCAATTTGATTATTTCTGTAGCAATATTGCACTCTCCTAGTTATCACAACTTTCTACAAACTCAATATCTAATAGAGAAAATTCCCCTTTATAACAGCCCTTTACTTCAAGAAATCCTTGGCTTTTCTTGGACTTTTCTTGTCCTTCATAAAAGTTTTAGGATCAGCATCTCAAAACCATAATCAATGATTTAAGGATCATACCTTACTCCCAACCCCCAAAGTCTAGGAAAGAAGAAGAAAGAAGTTTGCTATAATTAAACATATGGATCCAACTTTTTCCTCTCTCTGTTGAAGTGTTGTCTCCCCTCTATTCTCAGATATTTGTTGGTGATGTTATCCAATCACAAACTTTCTCACGGGAGACACTGAGCAATAGGTTTCCATCTAATCTATAAGAGAGGTTGGTATTAAGTAGCATGCATGTAAGAGGTTCTCATGACTTAACGCCAAATAGATAGATATATAGGCTAGAGAAGCTCCCAAGTTCTGTTTCATTCCCTTTGTTATATGATATATATGGAAGTAGAATGGCCTATACTATATCATGCTTCTTCAGTAACAGTTTAATAGGCCCATATCTTCATAGTTGAAAAAAACACTGTAATGTGGGAAATGCCCAACAAAGCCCCTAATTCATTTTTTAAAATAATTTGGCAATGCTCATGACATACTCTTTCTTTTGCATTTCTCATTTAAAACTGTGGTCACATTTCCAGGTCAACACATAAAGATTAAACCCCTATATTTGCCCCTAATATTCACCACAGGGGATACTGCAATGAACAAAATAGAAAAGGTCTGTGGATAAAATTTTAATTATCTTATTTTCTGTGTAGTATTATCAGAGTCTGTCCTGCTTTCCCTAGGTGAGGTGGCCATTTCCTTTTTGCCATCATCTTTTCTCTGAATTTACCTCCACTCTGGCACATTTGTCTTAACATAATTACTTATTTCCTTCCTTGATAATAATTTCATTAATTACCTCTCTAAAGCTTCCTCTTCTTTTTCCATTGAGTTTTGAATATTAATTTATTTATTATACCATAATTTTTTCTGTCTTTCTGCCACTAGTTGGGTTCATAGGGGTTTTCCTCCAGAGAGTATAAATTTAATCATCCTCTGTAACCCCAGTTTCTGGCCTAATGCAAGGAACACTGGAATCCACAAATAAGGAATGAGTTTTTCAAGTTTTCATCAATCACTGCCACAGAGAGAACTCCATAATATTTTAAATTATATATATATTTCTATCTGTGTTATTCCATTTCCAAATATTCAATAGTTTGAAACTGAAATGACTGTCTTTTTTCACCAATGCCTTTCCCTCAACAGGTCCCTTTCTTGACTTTTCCAATGGTTATTTTGAGTCAGTCCTTACTCATTGACTCTGTTTTCTCTCACCTTATATTTTGTCAGTCATCAAGTTCAATTGAGATTTTTGTCCTGATACCTCCTATGACAATCCTTTCCTTTCTTTTCCCAAATTAACAGCCAAATGGAAAGTATGCATCTTCTCATGCCTGGCCTATATAATAGGCCTAACATGGTGACTCATAGGTAAACACCTAACATGGTGACTCATAGCCACTCAAAGGATATTTATTAATGGGTGACCATATATGCAGGTGTAAACAATAAATTATATGTTCACCATACTTTTTGAAAGGATGGGACATTGTCATGAAGGGATGTATGAACCAGATCCATGGTCCACATGCCTCACTTGTTACATCTGTCAAGAGGTGGAGAACTAAAGCAAGTTTCATTCACTGGTGATGTTTTTGCCACCAGGCTGGTCTCAGAGGAACTTATTAAAGTTTATTGACAGGGACACCATTAGTAAAGCTATATGTTGTGGTAGTCCTCTGACCTCATTTATTTGCCCATTTATTTTTTAAGAGCCTCCCTCATCCTCTCCATGCCCACTGAGCTACCCCTCTTTTAACATACCTCTCTTTAATTCTCACTATCCTGGAGTATTATACAAAGCTCAAGACTTCCGACTTTCCCACTGAACCCCATCCTCTTAGGTTCACAGTTTTATAAGGCAATAGCTAAGCAGATTCACTCATCCATTAATTCTATAAATATTTAATGAGCACCTCCTATTTCTAAGATTGTTTCAGGAACTGGAAAGAAAAATTAGCCCTTGCAAAGACACAGCTGGTTACTTTGCTAACTGCTCCCCACTAGTCCCCCACCCCCTGCCCAATATGTCAGGTTCACAGAGAGATTAAGAGCATGATCATGGTTAAGAGCATGATCAGAAGACATCATGGGTTCAGATCTTACTTCTGCCCCTCTCAGTATGTAAAGTAGTGCAATTACTTAAACTCTCTGTGTTCAGTTGCATCATCTATAATAATAATAGTCTTTTCCTCAGATTGTGCAATAAGGATTATATGAGAAAATGCCTCAAATTGTTAAAATAATCCTGGTTCAGATTGAGTATTCCAAAAATTCTGGCTACTAATAGAAGACCCTAAATGCTCTCGGCATTTCAGTTCTTGAGACATGTTAGGGTAGAGATACGGAAGTTACACCAATATGCTATTCCAGTTACAACCTCTTTTCTGCCTGTGTATTATGTGTGGTAGATTGATATTGATTATTTGATTGATTGGTTGATGGCCTGGGATGGTGAGTAGGTTTTAGTCATTAACTGATACAGAAGTTAAGCACAGCCGATTTCTGAAGTCAGACAGAACTGAGTTCAGATCTTTCTTTGCCACTTATGTGCCATATGATCTTGTAAGAAATGGGGTTAATGATTCTATAATCATTCTTTATTGAATCAATGTTTACTAGGCACTTAATGCATTTCAGACACTATTCTAGGCCCTAGGGATATTTCATTGAATGAGGGAGATGTGATCTTGGCACTACTGGGGCCTACAGTTTGGTGAGGAGAGAAGTAAACATGTAAACAAATAAATAAAAGAGATAGTTTTAACAACCTCCCAGGGTGATTGTGAGGATTTATAAATTCTCCAGGAACGGAAGTTGCCAGAATGAGAGGAGAGCTCATAGTCTAACATGGGAACTAACCACACAATAGATATTGGTCATGCAATACAAGCAATGAAAAAAGTAAGCAGCATTACTATGGAGCTTGGGAGAAGTGAGAGCCCCACCATGGTAGATTCTGAGCCATAGGCAGGAGTAGAACAGTTACTGGCTAAAGCGAGGAACAGTAGTAAGTTTTCTGAGACCAGCTTTGGCATTTAAGGCCATTCTGTCTTTCACTTAGTCCAAACACTGCTGCCTGAATTATTTTCCAAGTAGGTTTGTTTCATCACATTATATCACTCCTAAATATTTTATTTTCCTAGATCTCTCTTCACCTAATGTCCAAAGCAGTATTATTCTAGATGCTCTTTTCAACCTTTCAAAAAACGTAATTAGATTTGAGAGCTCAACCCAAAGGACTTGGCAAATATTAATCTGCTGCCAATTCTTCTTTTAGTTCTTATTCTTTTAGTTCTTATTCTTTAAGATGTCTTTTTTTTTCTTTTCCTTGTTTTTTGTTTGTTTGTTTGTTTTTTGGTATGCTACCTCCTCTTTCACATCTTTCTCTATACTTCTTCCATCTCCTAGTGTCAAATTCACCTTCAGGAAATTCTGCCTTGTGGGAAATTATAGCAATTCCCGACCGAAACATTTTTGGCAAAAGCCCAGCTTGCTAGCAATTGATGGATCACTCTGGACTCCAAGCTGGACAATGCAGAGCTACCTCAAAGAGCTCTTACAGGAAAGCTAGTGGATGTAAACAAAATGACATCATTGAAAGGAATTCAGTGCAAACACCAAAACCAGTATCTCGACTTTTAAAAATGCACCATTAAGTTTTGTTCAAAGTCTATAGGCCCCTATAAAAATCTAAAATGATTTACAGGAAAATCTTTTTTTAAAAGCCTGGGAAATCTATATGGACAAACACTTGTGACTTTAAGGATGTCTTCCTTCTTTAGGATTGGGACATAAGAGTGTATGTTACATATAATCATAACAATTTGTAATTTGACAATTACCAAGCAATAAAAAAAGTAGGATTTCTTCTGGATATAGATACTAGAAAAAAATTCTCTCATTTTGACCCTCTAATATTGACTTCAAGGTCTGCATGAACCTGTGGATAGTTTTTTGCCTTTTTACTACACCTGCACCATCAGATGTCAAAATGAGCACTGCAGCACAAGAGTGAAATAATAGTTTAGACTGGAATATCTGTAGCTTGCTGAAAAAGTAATCTAATGATTGCTTAAGTTTTTCATGTGACTATAGGTAACAATATTGCACAGAGTTTCCTTGAAGTTGAAATTATTATAGACATCTAGGCTGGATAAGTGATGTCAGCTACCTCATTTGCTTGAGTTTCATGACTGTGTGTTCATGACATTGATGAGAGAAACAGGAAAATTGAAAGGGATTCTCTCTGTTTTCTTCTCTTCTCTCCATCGTCACTTGCCATGGGAGACCCACTCTAGTCCAGGCTGGTAACTCCCAAGTCTCTGTTATCTATATCACCTGGTGGCTCTGTCCCTTGAGCTCCAGGCCACAAATATGGAACTGCTGCCATAAGTCCCTGAAATACATCATGTCAAAAACCTAAACTGATTATTTTCCATAACAAAGATTATTTTCCTGCCCTCATGTCTTGAATTAATGCCCTATTTATTCAGACAGTTGCACAACTAAAATCTCTTATTGCTTCCCAGAAATTCTTGATTATGTGACAATGTCCGTACTCCAATGCCCAGAGGAGTAGGATTGCAGTAGAGAAGATCTAAATACCTATTTAAAGAAACTTCTTTGGGGAACACCTGGGTGGCTTAGTCAGTTAAGTGTCTGTCTCCTGATTTGGGCTCAGGTCATGATCTCAGGGTGTGTGAGTTCGAGCCTCACATTGGGCTCTGCACTGACAGTGCAGATCCTGCTTGGGATTCTCTCTTTCTCCCCCTTTCTGCCCCTCCCCTGCTCATGCTCACTTGTACGTGCTCTCTCTCTCAAAATAAATAAATAAAACTTGAAAAAACATATTTAAAAAAGAAATTTCTTTGACTTGAGCAATACTGTCACAATTCTCTGCAGGCTTTTGATAGTTTGCTAAAGACTGAATAATTCATCATAACCTATTACAATTGAAAAACTCACTTCAAGCATATTGTCCTTTTTGTGTGGCTCAGAGATACTTTTTTTTTTACCTTTAATTAAATCACATAAATATTTGATTTTCACTGGTTTTCCCATTAACATCCTCTTTTTCTTCCAAGATCCACTTCAAGGTACAATATTGCATATAGTTATCATGTCTCCATAGTCTCTTCTATTCTCTGACAGCTTCTTAACCTTTTCTTATCTTTCACAACCTTGACAGTGTTGAAGATCACTGGTCAGGCATTTGTACAATGTCCCTCAATTGAGGGCTTGTCTGCTGTTTTTCTCATGATTACACTGGGGCTTTTGGTTTTTGGGAAAATGCCACAGAGGTGAAGTAAGTGACTTTCTTATGTTCTACTAGGGGATACATGATATCCATATGGTATTGATGTTCCTTCATCATTTGGTTAATCCTGCCAGGATTCTCCACCAGAAAGATACTATTTTCCCCTTTCCACACTCTATTATAAATGCATTTTTTCTTTAAAAGACTCAGGTTTTGTAACAACATTTTGGTTACTTACTTTCTTTTTTCTAATTCTCTAATACATAGCATCTTCTTCCAGGAAAAAGAGAGAGAGAGAGAGAGAGAAGGGAAAACTTATTTGTTTTTTTTTTCCTGGAAACTAACAAAGTGATCTTTTCAACAAATATTTTTAAAATATTAAAATATAATTCATCCTAGTGCTGTTTCATATAGAACATTTACATCAATATCATGACTCATTGCTGTAATGCATTTGAGCTACTGTTGTCATTGATTGACTAGGTTTCCTAGAACTTATAAAAGCTCACTTATATGGATAGTCTTTATGGAATTAATCAATCAAGAAAGCCCCCCCTTTATACAGAAAAGCATGTATAATATATTTATGTGAAGTTTTTGAAAAGTTCTAGCAAAAAAATCTGAAATATATGATGGATTCTGATTTACCTCAGAAGAAAATATTAATATAAAAGTACAATTTCATTTAAAATTATGTATAACCCTAAACGTTCCTCTTGTCAGTGAAAAATTTTATATGAAATAATACATTATCTGTGACATATTTTTTAAAGTTAAAATGTTTATTCTTTCTCCGTAATGGGTGTGTAGCTCAAAGCCTGTCAAGCATATCCACTTGAGTATTATCTGTGTACTTCCTGAACTGCTAGAGCTTAATGGAATGTTTGCAAACATGATTCACACCTGTCAGAGATAAGGTCAAATAATTGGGAAGAGTAATTTATAATTTTAGGCTTATAATAATATTGTAGGGAGGTTTACCATACATTTTGATAAGCTCCTCAGGAAAAAATAGTCATGTGTTCTTGTATCCATAGAATATTTGTGCAATTGCCACAATAGCATATGATTAATTTTTTGAAACCTAGAGTACATGTTAAGAATGTAAGAGAGGGTGTGCCTGGTAGGTTAAGTCGGTAGAGCATTAGACTCTTGATCAGTGTTGAGTTCGAGCCCCATATTGAGTGTAGAGCTTACTTTAATAAACAAACAAACAAATAAATAAACAAACATATGCCTCATTTTAAAAAAGAATACAAAAGAGATATCAGCTTACAACCAGGTGATATTTACTATTAGAATTCAGGTATGGCTGGTGACAGACTTGCAAGACCCCATTTCGTTAAAGTTCTGCTAGACATTTGGGGGTGCAAGGCAGAACATTGGTGTTCATGAGACAGAGTGTTGCATAAAAAAGGAGAAGGACATCTTTTCAGCTTCTGTGGACAATAAAGCATAACTTTTCACTGAATCTGTAGTTCAAGAACCGAGCGTCCATTGGCATAAGGTTTCAAGGCATTAGCTGTGGTTGTGGAGGCGATGACAACACACAGCTGTAGAAGCATCAGCTGGTGGCCAACATGGCACTAATGATGTCCTGTACATGCTGCTGTGGGATGCATGCTAACATGTGGCTAGAAGAGGTCTCAACAGTGCAGTTGGTGGAAGTCACAAGAAGGTGGGCAGACCCAAATTCACCTGATTCTGAGGCCAATTTTTCTTAATCACCATGCTATAATGCTGGTTATCCTGCTCAAAAGGGCTCAGACAAACCACTTGGTTCACTGGCAAGAATCTGACACACATGCGAGTACCAGCAACAAAACTAGAAATACATGTTTAAGTCCAGATAATGAAGAATTTGATAATCACACCCTGGTGTCTCTAACCAAACTCTCCAGTTCTTAAAATAGTTAAATAGCAACAAATGGAATAATGCATTTCATTACATGCATTTATTTTACTGTTCTTTGTCTTGTTTTTTTCCCTTGCTAGGGCAGTTAGTCTTCAAGAATATTAAGAGCAGTACATAAAGTGGCCACTTGGTGTCAGGAGCTACTAACTGTTCCTGTAAAGGAAACTTGCAGTGTGGAAAAGAAACACGAAAAATAGTTTTTAATGACTTGCCTACTTACTTTTCTCCAACTTTAATGTTTTAACTACTCAACATTTTAATGCAGTTCCCCAAACTTTGGCTTAATATGTTCATAATTAGAACTGTTCTGAATTTATTGTTAAGATGATTAATACATCTCAGCTGCATATTAATTTGAAATTTGCATTGATCTATTTGTGGAGTCTACTTATAATAAGTAATCACTCTAGAGATACTTGAGCATATGTCCTCTACAATATGACAGGGATAGTCTAGAAAGAATAAGGTGAAGAAGAAGGAGAAGGACCTTTGTCCAGCAACCCTAGCTTTAATAGCCCAGCCAATTTTTAGCTATATGATAAGTAACTTGAGATTCTGTTTTCTCATGTGAAAAATGAGGATAATAATATCCACCTTAACATAATTACTGTATTGATTAACTGATATTATCAATATTTGTTAAGTGTCCCACCTGGTGTCTGGTTTGCTTACCAAATTACATCTAATATTATTTTATAGCGAGTTAATATCATGCATATATGCCTACTTGAATGTTCTATGATTCTAGTATCTAGAATTTTCTGAGATTTTCTTCAGTCTGTTAAATCCTATTCAATAAGGAATCAGAATGGATCAATATCTGATGTTCATTTCATTACATTATTATTTCTGTTTTCAAAACTATTTTAAATATTAGGAATGAATTGATTGAATCATCTTTTATGCCCTTTCATCCATATAATACATTAATATTAGCAACTATTCAGAGATTCTTTTACCCATTTTTTCTCTTCTATGTTGTATCTTCCAACTTATATATATCTCAGTCTTTTATCAACTTTACTTTGTCCTCAAATTTATACCATTTTTATTTTTTCATGATCCAAGACATAGAAATATTTCCCACAATGGAAAAAAAGGAAATGTATGTCATACGGGACATTCCGAGGATGGGGAAATAAGAGAGTATATGTAAATTAGGCTTTTACCCCTGACCCTCCCATTCTAATAGACAAGAAAGTGTCAGAGGCAGGGCAAGGATGAAACCATATATTCCCAAATAGACAAGGTTAAGTTTTGGCACCATATCCTTATTTAGGCCTTTCTTGTACTTTTTCCCTTTGGCTATCCCCATTGTAGTGGGATATAGTGTAATCATTAGAGGTGGACTTTCAGTCAGACAGACCTAGGTTCAAATCCCCGCTTTGCCACTTTTTTGCTATGATGCCCAATTTAAGGTACTAATTTTCTCTGAGCCCTAGTACATAATAGAAATAGATACAGTGATGTAATGAGTGAATAAGAAAATATATGTCAATCTCTCAGTAAGCTGCCTGAAGTATATTTAGAAATCAGTCAATCAATCAATTATGAGTACCTTTGCTCCAGAGAGCAATGTGAACAATACTTAAATTGGAATTAAAGTTTTTGAAAGAACTGATTTTTGCACTAGATGGTCCAGTTGAAGACCAGGCTTAGACACCCTTAGGTAAATGAATAAGTTATGAAAACTTAATAAGTTATGACCCCAAAGTTGTTTTTAATCCTGGCTCATAAATATGCCACTTGTTTTAGAAATGTGGGTTCTTTCTAGAAGAGAAAAAATATTGTGGGAGGACAGAGAATATTTTGAGACTAGTTATAAATTTTAGTCTAGTTCAACTTGTTAAGGTCAAATCATGTATGTATTTCATTCTTTCTGTGGGGCTGACAATAGAACTTGTATCTACTAGGACCCAAAAATGGGATAATGTAGAGCAAGATCTCTTCCAGAGATGGGGGAAGGAATTTTGAGTGGTGGTTTGGATGGTTCCTAGAGACAACACAAGTAGAGAACCCTCAGGAAGCAAAATTCTTCACTTATGAGAGAGAATTCAAGTGGCCTTGCAGGAAGAATTCTGCATGTGGACTCAAAGCCAATTAAACTGGTGTTTCCATGAAAGTCTGCCTGATGTCCCAGAATACAGATAGGGAAGTATTTACAGTGACTGAAATGTATATAATGACTCATGTAACAGCTCCTTAGGACGGATTATGCCAAGCATGCCCTTTGATTTCTGACTAGGAGAATCGCCTCAGTGTGCTGTCCACCAGGTAACTGCATAAAGAAGCAGACAAAGAATATCTAAGTAAATTTCTTGAGGAGTTGTATAGTTAAAAGGAATAACCCAAATTCTTGTTGTTTGTAAATACAATTAGGACTGAAAGAGGAATCAGTATCCAGTGGCTGGAAAAAATAATGTGTAGGGGAATACCTAAGGCAACTTATGATCTTGAGAGGTAGGGGTTAACTCCACAAGATGACAATTCTTCGGCATAAAAATTAGTCAGGCTTTACTGTCTCGATCTGGACACATTCCAGGGCCAGGTTGGGTTTGGGTAGGAGACTTAAGTGGAAAGAGGAAATGTGATATGGTCATAATAATGGCCGGGTGTTTCACAGACACCAGGGTAAGTGATTTAAACCCCAACATAGTGGAAATTGGAGGTGTTCTAAATAATTTTTTGGTTGTGACAGTGATGACTATCTGGTGGCTCTAGATCCCCAGAGTTTTTTTCCTGCATCCTAGAAGGTATGGGTTTGGAAGAAAAAGAGCTTTAACTAGGGTTGTCAGATTTACTTAATGCCCAGTTAAATTTGAATCTCAGATGAGCAATGATTTTTTTTTTTAGTATAAGTATGTCCCAATATTGAATGGTACATAATTATAATAAATTTTTGTTTGTTTGTTTATCTGAAAGTCATTTATCTAGGTGTATAGTATTTTATCTTGTAACCATATTTAAGAACTTACATTAATGTGGTTGTTAATAAGAAATGACTATAATGGCTGCTTGGCTCTACCTAGCATTTTCTCTGCAGTATCTAAGAGGGGGTATACTCACTCCCAACAAAAGAAGATATGGGAGATGTTTTCTGTCAGTGGAAAAGTCTATGAGAAATATGTAATATTGCACAGCCAAGGAAACAACCAACAAAACTAAAAGGCAACCAACGGAATGGGAAAAGATATTCGCAAATGACATATCGGACAAAGGGCTAGTATCCAAAATCTATAAAGAGCTCACCAAACTCCACACCCGAAAAACAAATAACCCAGTGAAGAAATGGGCAGAAAACATGAATAGACACTTCTCTAAAGAAGACATCCGGATGGCCAACAGGCACATGAAAAGATGTTCAGCGTCGCTCCTTATCAGGGAAATACAAATCAAAACCACACTCAGGTATCACCTCACGCCAGTCAGAGTGGCCAAAATGAACAAATCCGGAGACTATAGATGCTGGAGAGGATGTGGAGAAACGGGAACCCTCTTGCACTGTTGGTGGGAATGCAAATTGGTGCAGCCACTCTGGAAAGCAGTGTGGAGGTTCCTCAGAAAATTAAAAATAGACCTACCCTATGACCCAGCAATAGCACTGCTAGGAATTTATCCAAGGGATACAGGAGCACTGATGCATAGGGCCACGTGTACCCCAATGTTCATAGCAGCACTCTCAACAATAGCCAAATTATGGAAAGAGCCTAAATGTCCATCAACTTATGAATGGATAAAGAAATTGTGGTTTATATACACAATGGAATATTACGTGGCAATGAGAAAAAATGAAATATGGCCTTTCGTAGCAACGTGGATGGAACTGGAGAGTGTGATGCTAAGTGAAATAAGCCATACAGAGAAAGACAGATACCATATGGTTTCACTCTTATGTGGATCCTGAGAAACTTCACAGGAACCCATGGGGGAGGGGAAGGAAAAAAAAAAAAAAGAGGTTAGAATGGGAGAGAGCCAAAGCATAAGAGACTTAAAAACTGAGAACAAACTGAGGGTTGATGGGGGGTGGGAGGGAGGAGGGGGTGGGTGATGGGTATTGAGGAGGGCACCTTTTGGGATGAGCACTGGGTGTTGTATGGAAACCAATTTGTCAATAAATTTCATAAAAAAAAAAAAAAGAAATGCAAAAAAAAAAAAAGAAATATGTAATATTAAATATTAAAAACCTCTTTTATGAGATTTTTACAACAGCATTGAAAGTGTCTGAAAAATGAAGATTTAGAACTTCCCTCTCTGCTTATGACTGATAGAGAGAATGTCAAAACTACCAAAAAAGTATAGCAATAGAATTAATAGGATTGGCTGTTGTCACAAATTTAATGAGGAGTGGGGAGAGAGAAGATAAGTTTGGAACGACTTACAGGTTTTTGGTTCAGTTGGACGAATGACACATATGGAATACTTGGGGAAATATTGAATCCAGTTTTGAAAAACTGATTTTGAGATGCCCTTTGGTGAGTATGTCCACCATGCCATTGCACAGATGCATTTGGAACCCAAAAAAGAATCTGCATTAGAGATAGGATTGATAGTTGAAACCATAGAAATGAGAATAATCGTGGGCATATAATGTATAGATAATGAATAGCAAAGGGCCAATGATAGAACCTTGGAGCAACACATACATTTAAGGGAAGAGATAAAGGAAAGGAAACAATAAACTAGGGAGAAAATTTAGGAAGAAAACTGGGAGAAATGGTGTCCTAGAGGAAAAGAGATGAGAGCTTCACAAAGGAAGTGCTCAGAAGTGCCAAATGCTGATGAGGTCAAGTAAGATGTAATATAAAAAAGGGTCACTGAATTTGACAAGTGGAATGCCACTGGGGATATGTGCCAAAGTATATTTATATAGAAGCAGTGGGAGCCAAAGCCAGATTGCTGTGAATTGGCAAGTCACAGAGGTAAGGAAGGTGGAAATAGTGAATGCAATCAATCAAGGAGCCTGACTTGGAGTAGGAAAGGCTGGAAGTATTTAAAGGGGACATAGGATTGAAGGAGAGCTCCCTGCTCTTTTTGAAAGGGAACACAGGATTGAGGCTTTTTTCTTTTTTCTTTTTTTTTTTAGTGATAGAAACTTGATCACGTTTATGAGTTAGTAAAACTCATGAGTGTTATGAGAGGGTGAAACTGCAAAGCAAAGGGTGACAGAATTTTCAGGTCAGCATCCTGAAAGTGAAATTAAAAGGGGTGGGAACAAAGGAACAGTGGAGGTTTTAGTCTCTAAAGTAGAGATGGCATGTTTCATATACCATTTCCTGTACTGTGACTAAAAAGAAGCAGATGAAAGTCAGTGAGTAGTCTAGGTAAAGAAATAGGAAGAGAAAAATAACTTGGGAAAACAAATCATAAGGTGGTACATATCCAGAGTTTCCAATTGTCACACATGCCATCCCATGTAAAAGATAACGGCTTATGGGGTTGCCTCTCTGAAAATGAATTTTAGCCCAGATCCAGTATGTTGGAGCATTTAAATCACCACCACAATGGTAAACCATTAGGATAATAACAGTAACAAGAAAAAAAACCTCTATATTGTAAATGCCCAATGGTATTCATCTGTCATAGCCACATCCATTTCTTATGAATTCCTAAAGTCCTTTATCTCAGAAGTTATAGCCAATGAGGGGTGTCTGGGTGGCTCAATGTGTTAAGTGTCTGACTCTATTTCAGCTCAGGTTATGATCTCAAGGTTCATGGGCTCAAGCTCTGTGTCAGGCTCTGCACTGAAAGCTTAAAGTGCAGAGCCTACTTGGGATTCTCTCTGCTTCCCACCCCCTTCCATGCTCTAAATATATATATCAACAAACAAACAAACATTTAAAAAATCAGTTAAAGCTGATGATTGTCCCAAATATTCCAAAAGCAATAATGAAGCAATGATGGGACAACCAAGGTGATTGTTGGCTAACAACATGGTTTCAGTGACTGAATTAGGAAACTTTTCTTTGAACCAAAAAGCAGTTCTTCTTCTCTTAAGTTGTTTGTTTGGTTTGTTTTGCTAGAGGAGAGGTTACTACCGCATTCAGTCTGACTTCTGAAATTGCAATCCCCTAACAGAGTAAGCATCAAAGAGCACTCTAGTGGGCTCATTGTAAGACTGTCAAAAACACTCACAAGCAAGAATGCCCAGAGGAGCACTATTCATCATAGTTCAAATGACAGATAACCATAATGCCCATCAATGACAAAAAGGATAAATAAATTGCAGATTATCAGTAAAACATGTACTAAACAGCAATGAAAATAAACTACAGCTACATACAAAAATATGGATGAATCTTACAAACATAATGTTGAAGCAGAGAAGGTGGACATAAAGAAATGCTTGCGATTGTGATTCCATGTACACGAAGTCCAGAAAGGGATGTTACAAGTTATAGTGGTGGAGACTTTTAAGATGTTGGAAAATTTTTTTTGGACTTGTTTTTTCTAGTATCGTAACTGGATGCTGATTATATGGGCGTTTCCACTTTGTGAAAATTCAGAGTTGTACATGTGATTTGTATGCTATTTTGTATATATGCAATATTTCAATATTCTTTAATAAAGCTGATCATCTATGGCATGAGGAATGAGGGTGGTGGTAATCTTTGTATAGGACAGAAGAGATTTTGGTTAAGATGGGCCACAGGTGGGCTTTTGGGACAGCTGATGATAATCTACTTTTCGACCTGGGATGTGGTTAAAGTAGTGTGCTCACTTTATGAATATTTTGTGTGCATTCGTGATTTGCACACTTATCCATATGTAAATTACACGGAAGCTAAAAATCTAAAGAAACAAAACACTCAAACTGCTTGCTATTGTATTGTTACACTGTCTGGGTAAATGTCTTCTTACAATGAGATATATGAATCCAGGCTTAGAATTTGACACTGCAGTGATAGTGGGGAGTAGCTATCATCCCTTCTGTTGTCCCTTCCTTGAAATCAAAGAGACATCTTTCTCCAGTCAGTCTTGTTGAGGACTCAATATTCTGGCTGTAGATCATGTCATAGCTTTCTTGGTTAGGCTGTTGAGAACCTCTCATGTGTGCATAGAATGCCTTTACCTACTTCCTTAATGTTTTATCATAATTTATCAAGGTAACTTATAATACATCTTTGATTTGTAGGTGAAAAACACTGAATTTTAGCAGAAAGTCTCATAGATATTTTTGGAATAAGAGTCCCATATTTCTTTGGATGTTTTTTTTCTACCTAGGAGAATCATGGCAAAATATCCAGTCATTGAGTCTACTTTGTTTTTTGTTTTTCATTTGTCAGAAATATTAAGGTGTTTAACATTTTTTAAAAACCTGTATTGATGTCCTACTACCCTCTGCTAATTATCAGTGATGTGCAAAGTCAAATTTTGTATCATTTGTGAAGTTTCACAGAGGGCATGTCTACCCCTATCATTTGGGCAAGGATATTTCAAATTTGGGGAAGCACTTCTTTAAAATCTTCATTAATAGTGACTTACTATGTTAGCATTGTGGATTTTATCCATCAGGAAAATAAACACACAAATAAATATATTGTTTTCATCTGAATAGACTCAAGCTAAAGACAATACTCACTATTTGAAGAAAATAAAAATTCTAATTTTTTGAGTATCATGATTGATTCATATCTTCCACACACTTGCCTTGCATTAAGTAACTATAATATTCTTCTTCTTCTGGTAATCCAGTTATCACAACTTGGCAAGTAGGAATCCATTTAAGCTAGTTCTACTATCTAATAGAGTCCCAGAAACTTAGACAACATCTTTGTTTTCCTGGCAACCAGATATTCCAGACCATCTTGATTTTTTTATGTCCCCAAATGGCGTATTACCTACTTTCTGTAGAATCCTAGTTCTTTTAACTGGAAAATAATATTAGGGACCAAAGTCCGATTATCAGGGATGCAAAGCAGACTAATGTGTACTTATTATAGTAAAACAGTTTTTAGGACATGTTAGTAAAAAAGCTAGAAAAACTGTATTTCAGAATCACGTATTCAGGGCATTCTCACGTATTGCCAATTGGATTGACCATGGAGGAGAACTGATACCATCAAAATCACAAATACAGTAATTTATAGTTTGGGGCCAGCAATCCCACTTTGGGGAATTATCGTGTAGATATATTTGCATCAGTATAAAATGACATATTGTTTGTAATAAAAAAATTGAAAACACCCAAGTTTCTTATCAAAAAGGGGATCGGTGTATTCATACAATGGAAAAAAAACTGAAATAAAATAAAGAGGTTATGTCATTGTATGGCTGCAGGGAAAATGGTGGATGGATAGTCAGGAGAGAAGTCTGGAGCCACCAGAGTAGTGGAGGAGAAAGTTCCAGTTGCCATGCTGAGAAGCTGTGAGCTCCAGAAGCTGCATACAAACAAAGCTTATGAAAATCTGCAAGTCTGAATTTACCATAATCAGACAACAAAGATTCCATCAAACCTGGATTAAGTAAGCCAAAGAAATAGTTCCAACTCTTGCTCCAAAAGTCCTTTTAGTAGCAGCAGCTTTTAATGGAGATAAAGATAGTGAACCACAGGAAATACTTCCAGATGTAAAGATGAGCATGAAGAATATTGGACCTATACACCAACACCAGCAGGCCAAACTTCTTCAATAAAGGAACACATCAGTTTTCAGATAAATGGAAACTTTGGGAACAAAATATAAAATTTCATTTTGGAAATATCCATGACCAGTATAAATAAATGATGAGTTTTGAAATTGGCGTATGAGATGGGTATAAAGTTAAAATAAAGTTTCCTTTTTTAAAGACCAGTAGAATACTATCTTTGGAAAGAGAACCAGGTTTTTTATTTGTTTGTTTTTGTTTTTTAAGATTGAGTTGTACACTAATAAATGAGAGGTTCAAATGAGAGGTAATTTGTTTTATGGATAGATTTCAAGACATTTGCTAATTTTGTAGTTTTATGGAATTCATTTCCAAAGGTTAAAGGTAATAAAGAAATTGGAAATGGTATCTTTTTAAAAATTGCTATTTTTTAGATATAACTATTAGCATAGTGAGAGAGAAGTCAAAAGTTATTGTCTATTTAAACTGCATCAGGTTCTCTCTAACTTACATCCTCATTACCTAAACTGTGTGGCTCCCAGTAACAGCCATATATAGAGGGAATATTGTATTAGGAGGAAAATATTACCGGATTGATGACAGAGTCAACTTAGACAAAATTAAAATATAGGTTTTCTCTTACAAGCATTTGCTTTGTTTCAAGTCATCATAAAGTAGGCATTGCATTGCTGGCAGTGGATACAAACACTTAGCTCTTTAAAATACCATTTTTGAAATTTGGTGTGAACTGTTGAGTATTTGAAATAGCCTTTCACCTTAATGGATTTTGTCTATGTCCATTGGTCTTTAAAGAACAACCATTTGTCATCAAAGTAAACCACTATTCTAAATGTGCTTCTCCTGGTTGTTATTAACTAGTTACTGTAAGCACTTTTTTAAGAAAAGAATAAGGAAGTTCTGTTTGCACTGATAGAGAAAAATCTCTAAGATATATTGTTCAGTGAAAACAAACAAACATACTATTGTTTCTTTTCTTATCAAATCTTTCACCTTTTATTTAAAAAAACATGCAGAAGAGAATGCTTTTTATTAAAAAATCACTATATTTGCTTCTATTTGTAAAGGGAATCTCTGAAAAGACTGATAAGAAACTTAAAAAAGTGTTCATGTGTTAGGGTTAGGGTTTGGAACAGGGTGATTAACAGATAAGATATTATCAAGGCTTTTTACTGTATGCTATTTACTTTTAGTTTTTTTTTAAAGCATGTGTTTTGAAACATGTATATTACCTATTAAAAATTTTAAAACATTGCAAATAAAATATACACACTAAAAAATAACCAAATAAAATGTAAAAATGAAAAGATAGGCATCTGTATTGATATTGTTAACATTTCTCTGCAATATAACCACATAATTTTTTAACCACTTAAGTGAAGTATAATTGTACTCTCTGTTCTTTTATAATTTAATAAGCTATATAGTTTGCCATCTAAGTGAAAAGCTGATGGAAACTAATGTAATTACTTATTTATTTTCTATACTAACACAAAAAAAACAAATCCAATATAACAATACTTAAAATACACTATGGAATGAATAATATTAATATTATAGTTTCTTTTGGCAACCATCCTTTGAATATATCCACAAACATTGCACAATCAAATTACTTTGCTCTTGAGTCAACATTATTAATTCTTCATTCTGTTGTGATTATGTCAAATTTCCCATTAGATACTATGCTCCACTATTTTAAGTTCATTTTACATTTAAAACTGCTGTTGTTCCTATAACTGCAAGTGTTTACTCGACAGCAGTTTTTGACTACTAGCCCTTCCATATAGAGCTATGGAAGCTGGTTCTACCTTTCCAAATATTTATATTAAAGTATCTTTTAGCCACTGTGGCAAACAATATCAGAGATCACAAATATTTCTTTTTGCCTTCTTCCAAACAACCTTTTTTTCAGTTTTTCTTATTATTAAATAGTATGACCATTTGATGGGATTTTGGCCAACACAACAAGAGGTCAATGATGTTGCTATTTCTAGGTTTGGTTCATAAAAACATCCCACCTACAATTTTCATTGTTTTTTTCTACCTATGGACCAAGTGAAGAGGATTTTCTGGATAGAAGAGGGGGATGAATAAAATCAAAAAGACTGGATCTCTGAATGATCGCATGGAGAAGTCCCTGCCCACATCCCCTTCAACAACACTTATTAGGCTCAATAAGTACTCACTATTTATGGCCTTAAGCCTCTGAAAACTTGTGTTATAGCAATTAGTCTACCAGACTAACAGACATAGCCATCTGGTATATCTGAAATTATTTAAAATATATAAGGTTTATGTTCACAAATTACTGCAATTTTGCCTTTAGTTGGACACGAAAATAGAAATTAAGGAAATATTATTGTAATTATATTTTACATAAGTATTTAAAGCAATTTTAAATTTTGGCTAAAAATTTTTTTCTCTTTATTTATTTTAAATTTACATCCAAGTAGTTAGCATATAATGCAACAATGATTTCAGGAAGAGATTCCTTAATGCCCCTTACCTATTTAGCCCATCTGCCTTCCCACAACCTCTCTGGTAACCCTCTGTTTGTTCTCCATATTTAAGAGTCTCTTATGTTTTGTCCCCCTCCCTGTTTTTATATTGTTTTTGCTTCCCTTCCCTTATGATAATATGTTTTGTATCTTAAAGTCCTCATATGAGTGAAGTCATATGATATTTGTCTTTCTCTAATTTCACTTAGCATAATACCATCCAGTTCCATCCTTGTAGTCAGGAATGGCAAGATTTCATTCTTTTTGATTGCCGAGTAATACTTTATTGTATGTATGTAGTACATCTTCTTTGTCCATTCATCCATCGATGGACATTTGGGCTCTTTCCATACTTTGGCTATTGTCGATAGTGCTGCTACAAACATTGGTGTGCATGTTCCCCTTCAAAACAGGTTACCTATATCCCTTGGATAAATACCTAGTAGTGCAATTGCTGAGTCATAGGGTGGTTCTATTTTTTATTTTTTGAGGAAACTCCATTCTGTTTTCCAGAGTGGTGCACCAGTTTCCATTCACAGCAGCAGTGCAAAAGATGTCATCTTTCTCTGCATCCTCGCCAACATCTGTTGTAGCCCAAGTTGTTAATGTTAGCCATTCTGACAGGTCTGAGGTGGTATCTCATTGTGGTTTTCAATTGTATTCCCTGATGATGAGTGATATTGAGCATTTTTTCATGTGTCCGTTGGCCATCAGGATGTCTTCTTTGGAGAAGTGTCTATTCATGTCTTTTGCCCATTTCTTCACTGGATTATTTGTTGTTTGGATATTGAGTTTGATAAGTTCTTTATAGATTTTGGATACTAACCCTTATCTGATATGTCATTTTCAAATATCTTTTCCCATTCTGTCGGTTGCCTTTTAGTTTTGCTGATTGTTTCCTTAGCTGTGCAGAAAGTTTTAATCTTGATGAGGTCACAATAGTGCATTTTTGCTTTTGTTTCCCTTGCCTCTGGAGACGTGTGGAGTAAGAAGTTGCTGCGGCCAAGGTCAAAGAGGTTTTTCCTGCTTTCTCCTCAAGGATTTTGAGGGCTTCCTGTCTTACATTTAGTTCTTTCATCCATTTTGAGTTTATTTTTGTGTATGGTGTAAGAAAGTGGTCCAGGTTCATTTTTTTTACATGTCACTGACCTGTTTTCCCAGCACCACTTGCTAAAGAGACTGTCTTTATTCCATTGGATATTCTTTCCCGCTTTGTTAAAGATTAATTGGTCATACGTTTGTGGGTCCATTTCTGGGTTCTCTGTTCTGTTTCATTGATCTGAGTGTCTGTTTTTGTGCTGGTACCATACTGTCTTGATGATTACAACATTATAATACAGCTTGAAGTCTGGGATTGTGATGCCTCCTGCTTTGGTTTTCTTTTTCAAGATTGCTTTGGCTATTTGGGGTCTTTTCTGGTTCCATACAAATTTTAGGATTGTTTGTTCTAGCTCTGTGAAGAATGCAGGTGTTATTTTGATAGGGGATATTTGATAGAGGGATTGCATTGAATATGTATATTGCTTTGGGTAGTATTCACATGCTAACAATATTTTTTCTTCCTATCCAGGAATATGGAATATTTTTCCATTTGTTCGTGTCTTCTTCAATGTCTTTCATAAGCTTTCTATAGTTTTCAGTGTATATATTTTTCACCTCTTTGGTTACATTTATTCCTAGGTATTTTATGGGTTTTGGTGCAATTGTAAATGGGATTGATTCCTTGATTTCACTTCTGTTGCTTCATTAATGGTGTATAGGAATGCAACTGATTTCTGTGCATTGGTTTTATATCCTGCCACTTTCCTCAATTCATGGATCAGTTCTGGCAGTTTTTGGTGGAATCTCTTGGGTTTTCCATAGAGAGTATCATGTCATCTGGGAAGAGTGAAATTTTGACCTCCTCCTGGTAAATTTGGACGCCTTTCATTTCTTTGTGTTGTCTGATTGCTGAGGCTAAGACTTCCAATACTATGTTGAATAACAGTGGTGAGGGTGGACATCCCTGTCTTAGTCCTGACCTTAGGGGGAAAACTCAGTTTTTCCCCATTAAGGATGATATTAGCATTGGGTCTTTCATGTATGGCTTCTTTGATCTCGAGGTATGATCCTTCTATCCCTACTTTCTTTATGATTTTTATCAAGAAAGGTTGCTGAATTGTGTCAAATGCTTTCTCTGCACCTATTGAGAGGATCATGTGGTTCTTGTCCTTTCTTTTATTGATGTGATGAATCACATTGATTGTTTTGCAGATATTGAACCTACATCCCAGGAATAAATCCCACTTGGGCGTGATGAATAATTCTTTTAGTGTACTGTTGGATCCAGTTGGCTAATATCTTGTTGAGGATTTTTTCATCCATGTTCATCAGGGAAGCGGGTCTATAGTTTCCCTTTTTAGTGGGGTCTTTGTCAGGCTTGGGAATCAAGGTAATGCAGGCTTCCTAGAAAGAGTTTGGAAGTTTTCCTTCCATTTCTATTTTTTGGAACATCTTCAAGAGAATAGGTGTTAACTCTTCATTAAGTATTTGGTAGAATTCCCCTGGAAAGCCATCTGGCCCTGGACTCTTTGGTTTTTGGTAGATTTTTGGTTATTAATTCAATTTCTTTGCTGGTTATGGGTGTGTCCAAATTTTCTATTTCTTCCTGTTTCAGTTTTGGTAGTGCATATGTTTCTAGGAATTTGTTGATTTCTTCCAGATAGCCTTTTTTTTCCTTTGGTGTATAATTGCTGGTAATATTCTCTTATTATTGTTTGTGTTTCTGCTGTGTTGGTTGTGATCTCTCCTCTTTCATTCTTGACTTTATTTATTTGGGTCCTTTCCTTTTTCTTTTTGATCAAACTGGCCAGTGGTTTATCAATTTTGTTAATTGTTTCAAAGAACCAGCTTCTGGTTTCATTGATCTGTTCTACTGTTAATTTTGGAGCATTGATTTCTGCTTTAATCTTTATTATTTCCTGTCTTGAGCTGGCTTGGTGTTTTATTTGCTGTTCTTTTTCTAGCTCTTTAAGGTGTAAGATTAGGTTGTATATCTGAGATATTTCTTCCTTCTTTAGGAAGGCCTAGATTGCTATATACTTCCCTCTTATAACCACCTTTGCTGTGTCCCAGAGGTTCTGGGCTGTGGTGTTATCATTTTCATTGGCTTCCATGTACCTTTTAATTTCCTCTTTAATGTCTTGGTTAGCCCATTCATTCTTTAGTGGGATGTTCTTTAGTCTCCAAGTATTTGTTATCTTTCCAAATTTTTTCTTGTGGTTGATTTCGAGTTTCATAGGGTTGTGGTCTGAAAATATACATGGTATGATCTCAGTCTTTTGGAACTTGTTGGGAGCTGGTTTGTGTCCCAGTATGTGATCTATTCTGGAGAACATTCCATGTGCACTGCTGTTTAGGATGAAATGTTCATCCATATATTCATGGAATATATCTGTTAAGTCCATCTGGTCCAGTTTGTCATTCAAAGCCATTGTTTCCTTGTTGATTTTCTGTTTAGATGGTATGTACATTGCTGTAAGTGGGGTGTTGAAGTTCCCTGCTATTTTGGTATTATTATCAATGAGTTTCTTTATGTTTGTGATTAATTGATATATTTATTTGGTTTCATCCACATTTGGAGCATAAATGTTTACAATTGTTAGGTTTTCTTGGTGGATAGACCCCTTCATTATGATATAATGCCCATCTTCATCTCTTGTTACAGTCTTTATTTTAAAATCTAGATTGTCTGATATAAGTATGACTGCTATGGCTTTCTTTTGTCAACCATTAGCGTGATAGATTATTCTCTATCCCCTTACTTTCAATCTGAAGGTGTCTTTAGGTCTAAAGTGGGTCTCTTGTCAACAGCACATAGATGGATCTTGTTTTCTTATCCATTCTGTCACCCTATGTCTTTTGATTGGAGCATTTAGTCCATTGATGATTAGAGCAAGTACTGAAAGAATTTATTGCCATTATGTTCCTTGTAGAGTTGGAGTTTCTGGTAGTGTTCTCTGGTCCTTTCTAGTCTTTGTTGTTTTTGGTCCTTTTTTCTTTTTCTTTTTGTCTTTCTTTCTTTCTTTCTTTCTTTTTTCTTTTCTTTTTTGGTCTTTGATCCCCTCAGAGAGTCCCCCTTAAAATTTCTTGCAGGGCTGGTTTTGTAGTCATGAACTCCTTTAATTTTTGTTTGTCTGGAAAACTTTTCATTTCTCCTTCTATTTTGAATGACAGCCTTGCTGGATAAAGGATTCTTGGCTGCATATTTTTACAATTCAGCGCGTTGAATATATCCTGCCACTCCTTTATGGCCTACCAAGTTTCTTTGGGTAGGTTTGCTACAAACCTGATCTGTGTTCCCTTGTAGGTTAAGAACTTTTTTTCCCTTGCCGCTTTCATGATTCTTTCCTTGCCTGAGTATTGTGAATTTGACTATGATATATCTTGTTGATGGTTGGTTTTTGTTAAAAAATGGGAGTCCTCTATGCTTTTTGGATCTTGATGTCTCTGTCTTTCCCCAGATTAGGAAAGTTTTCTGCTGTGATTTGCCCACAAAACTCTTCTATGCCTCTTTCTCTCTCTTCATCTACTGGGACCCTATTGTTCTGATGTTCCTTTTCAATGAGTTACTGATTTCTCTAATTCTTAAATCATGCTCTTTTGTCTTAGTCTCCCTCTTTTTTTCTGCTTCATTATTCTCCAGAAGTTTGTCCTCTATATCACTGATTTTGTGTCCTGCCTCATTCATCCTTCCCACCGTGGCATCCATTCGAGATTGCAGCCCAGTTATAGCATTTTTTATTTCATCCTGACTAGCTTTTACTTATTTTATCTCTGCAGAAAAGGATTCTAATCTATTTTGGACCCCAACTAGTATTGTTATTATCATGATTCTAAATTTCTGGTTCAGACATCTTGCTTGTAATTGTGTTGATTAAGTCCTTGCTTGTCGTTTCTTCCTACTCTTTCTTTTGGGGTGAATTCCTTCATTTCATCATTTTGAAGGAAGAAAAGAAATAAGGTAAAAATAATAGAATTAAAAAATTAAAAATAACACACACAAAAAAATGAAATAAATGATGCTATATCTTAGGTGTATTTTGGTCTGGTTGTTGAAAGGAGCTTTATGGATTAGAGTAAAAAGGGAAGGACAAAAAAGAAAAAGAGAAAAAGGAAAATTTTTGGAAATTTGAAAAATGAAGACAATGAAATAGAATAAGATTAGATGATGGAAGTAAAACAGAATTTGAAAATTTTACAAAAAAGTAAAAAATATGGTATAAAAAATTAAAAAACCTATTTTTAATAAAAATTGAAAATAAAAATACATTTTTTCCCTTTTGGTATTCAAGAAAAGGAAAGAAAAAGAAAAAAGTTGAATAGATGGACCAGCAAACAGACTGAAATATGATTGAAATTGTATCTTTTTCCCCTAGAAGTCAAATTATGAAGCACTTTATTGTCCATAAACTAAGCAAGTAGAGAGACTTGTGGTGTTGCTGAAGAGTGAGGTTGGGCCAGTAGGGCGGGGTTTAGTGGAATGGCTCCATTCTCCACTAGATGGCGCTTCTTAACTTACTGGGATGGACTGTTGTGGCACTTGTAGGTGTGTATGTGCATGCACACAAGGAGTGAAAATGGCATCACCCAGCTACCCAATCTCTAGTATTGGAACTCTGTTCTCCCCATCAGCAATCGTGCACTCCTCCTTTGTCTCCAGCTTCTATCCACTCCCTGCTTTTACACTGTTCGTGAACAAGCATCAGGTTGCCAGGCAACACCTCTCTCCTGAGTTTTATCTCAGTTATAGCTGTGTTTCCCAACCCCTCACTTCTGAGGGACTGCAGTTTTGACCCACTCAGACCTTCCAGGGGAGGGTCTCACCAAGCAATGGCTGGGTGCCTGCTGCACCCAGGAACGTTTGCAGGACTGTGCTGCTGCCGATACCCTGAGACTGTGGCTGGGTGCCAGCCCGCCCCAGAAAAAGTTAATGTGATCGTGTAGTAGTGTTTCAGGGATATGGAATATCACAACACACATCTGGCACCAGGCTTCACCCTTAACATCCTTTTTCCAGCACCAGTGTACGTGGTTGTTCTCTGGGATCTGCTGGCACCTTTGGCTGTGGGGATGCCACAGAGCATCTACCAAATGTCCTCCCAGCAGGGGAAACACTTTTCCCTGCATGGCCCTTGGATCCCTTGGATTTCACTCTGCTCCTGGGGATTTGCCCTTCCCACCAGAGCACTGCCAGGTATTGAGCTGCAGAGTTTCAGACTCTGTGCTCCCCCTGTTTATAGAGTCTTAATGGAATTTAAACCCTTTTCTTCTTCCTTTCTCCCTTTTTTGTTCATTCCCTGCAGCTTTTTCCACTTTTCCACTTTCTCTCCAGCTGCTTGGGGGGGGGTGCTTTTCCCATACTGTCCCCCTGTCTCCATTCTCTCTCCATAAGCAAAAACAGCTCCTTGCTCTCCACAGCTTCTCTCTCCCCCAGTTCACCTCTCTGCGCCATGTACCTCCCGAGTTCTGTGGTTCAGATTGTGCAGATTGTTGTCTTAATCCTCAGATCAGTTTTCTAGGTGTGCAGGATGGTTTAGTGTTGATCTGGCTACACTTCATGGACACAGGACACAAAAATACTTCCATGCTATTCTGCCATCTTGCCCTCCTTCAGCAATTTTAAATTTTGAAGTATGATTACAATTAGGAAAATGTTAGAGTCCAAAGACAGTATAATGGTATATCTGATTAAAGCACTCAGGTTTTAATGTCTAATTCAAATTTAACTTCATTAAAAATCTTGTCATGTGGGCATAGGTTTTAATTTACCTTTTCTTCTTTACCTTTTCTGAGTTATTAGCATTTTTCTCTATATCATATTTATTTTCTCACTAACTTTACTATATGATACATTGACATAACATTGTTTAAATATCACTATTTCCAAATCTTAGTCTTAAAATGATTTAGCCTTACTCTATTACATATCTTATTTAAGTTTTGGCTTTAGGATCAGTATACAGATAAGGATACAAAATGGAGCTCATATGGAGATTATATAGCAAATTGAACATTGTTTTGCTTTTGTTCTTTTGCTTTTATTCCTCTAATTAATATTATCTAGAGTTTAGCAAATTATTAGGTCTCTAAAAAGAGAAAGCATCCTTTGAGGGACATAAAGGAAGAGAGACATCAGTGAAAATTAAAATATAATATTTGTTAGAAACGTTTACATTTAATAAATTTAAAAATACATACACATTTTAATGATTTTATGTGAAATTCTCTTTTAACACTCGATTTTTATAAACTAACTCTGTGTGCATGTGCACACGTGTGTGGATGTATGTATGCACATGTATTTACTGCAGTTCAAGGCTTACCATTATAAATTTAAAATGTTACAAAATTGGGAAATAATTTTGTCAATCAAAACCTAACTTTAAGGAAAATAGAAGCACAAACTAAATCCAAATCTAGCAGAACAAAAAGAATAGAGATAAAAGTGGAGATATAAAAAATACAGAATACAAAAACAAAGAGCAATAAAGATTGGAAATTAGGTGAAAAGTATGATGTATATATAAGGGGAGCACCAAAAAGGGAGGAGACAGAGAATGGAGTAGAAGCAATAGGAAGAGATAATAGCTAAGAATTTTCCAGACTACATTTCAGACAGCCCCACCTTAAGGCCTTTCACAGTCTGGACCCCACAGCTTCCTTGTTTCATGTTCTGAATGGCTCTTTCTGATTTTTGCTCATGTTCTTCTCTGCCTAACAATGTCTTTCTTTATTTATCTGCATGTTGAAATCTTACTTCTCTTTTTTTGGACAATTAACATGTTTTCTGCATTGTCTTTCTAATTCCCTTGATCAAAATTAATTGTTCTCACCATTGGAACATCATGAACTCTTTGTTTATATTCATATATAGAACTTATTGTAGTCTGACTCCTATAATTCTATCAGCCACCTTTCTTTTCTACTACACTGAGTTCAAAGAAGGTTTTGTGATATTTTCACCTTTCATTGGAAAAGCAGTGGCTTTTCTATTAGCACTGGTGAAGAGGAATATAATGCTCAGGCAAACTTGTTAAGCCAAGAGTCACAGAAGTATAGGAAGAGAGACAACTTAATAAGACTCTAGCACTCTTGAAGGCACATAAAAAAAATAAATAAATAAGGAGACATCATAAGGGAGAGAGGCATCTCATAGCATCAAGATTATAAATTTCCAGAGGAACTGTATAGGTTTAGATTCTAATGTAATATTGCTAACCTCAGTGCTTAATTCCCTGCATTGTATAGAGAAGGACATTAGCCATAAACTCTCCTTGCATCTGCAGAGAGACAGATCTGTTATTGTCTATCCCCAAAATAGGACCACATCACATGCTGAGTATGACATTTATAAGGGAAGAGACTAAGCTTACAAATAAGATATAGTAATAAGATTTTTCTCAAGAAATGGTCAAGCTAGGAGGTAAAATAGAGAACTGTTATTAGGGTGATCTAAAGTTGTCTCAAAATGTGTATTGCCAATAACAAATTTTATTAAGTGTCTACTTGTGAGTCATGAAGTGGTGACTCTCCTGTAGGCACTTAATAAATGAGATACAGATTTAATTTGGAACCACACTATTCGCTGAATTTTTATAGTTGATTAACAATTCCTTCAGAGATCTCAGTAGAATTCTGAAGGTGTACAATATGATTTATTATTTCAATAGTAAATGTACTTTGTTGACTTAGCTAAGGCAATTCAATTCCTGAAATTAAATTGCATTAATCCTGTGAAAATAGCAAAAGTTAAATGTAATGATATGAGATTCTTTCTTAGAACTTAGCTTGATTTGTGTGTGTGTGTGTGTGTGTGTGTGTGTGTGTGTGAGAGAGAGAGAGAGAGAGAGAGAGAGAGACAAGTTGTAAAACAGAAGGAACAGAATCCTAAGGAAATAAAAGCTTTGAAGGTTCAGTTACAAAGGTTTCACCCTCTCAACTTACCTGGAAACATATGAGCAAGAAAAATATACATGCCCTTTCCTTATGTGATATTCTTTGAGTTAATTCCCTGTAATTTTCTCCATTCAGCAGATGGGGATCTGATATTAAGTTGTACTTTTAGGACATAAAAATTCACTCTAACACCACACTGACTCTAACACCACATTGACTCTAACATTCACATTAAGTGGGGGTGGTGGAGAGTTGAATGAGGAGTAGGGGAAGAAGTCAAGCTCAGAATGAGAAAATTACTACTTACTGTTCAACAAGTGATTTGTTGTCTACTTTGGGCCTTGAAAGAATAGAGTTGGATGCCTGTAGATGAAGTTAGGATTTGTGTATAACTTCCTTCTTCATATGGTGAAGAAGATAAACACTCAGATTATTAATGTTCTCTCCGATAGAATCTAAACCTACACAGCTCTCCTAATTGTTTATAGTTTGGAGGTTATCAGACTCAAGGTAAACCTTAATTTATATTAGAAGGCATGGGATGTAGACAAAGGTAGAAAAACCCTGAAGGCATAAGGTTTTTTGCAGATCCATTTCCAAGACAAGTGTAGAAAATATCAGTGGTTTAGATAGATTCTTTGGCAAGTTTTGGCCTAATATTTCCTCTCAGTGAACTGTACTTAGGTCTTTAGATGTTTTAGCATAGGTTTTTAATAATTACAAATATTTTGTAGCTGATCTCAACAGAAGTAAACTGATCTCAATAGGACTCCTTTTAAAACTGTCATAGCTTCATAGTGAAGAAACAATGAATCAAAATCAAACATATGGCTAATTAAGTCCTGTTTCTATGGAGAATGAAGAACAAAGACTGCTTTTCAGGAAATAGACCACTGAATCAACCAGCTTTCTGAGTGCACTATTATGCTTTACAGTTAATGTCAATATCATATATGATCCATCAAATGTCTCATATGATATTACTTCAGAATAACTCCAGAAACTAATTGCTTCTCACCACCTTTACTGCTACCAAGCCATCATCCTCTCTTACCTGGATTACTGTGATCATCCTCTTGTCTTCAATTCTCTGTTCCCATCCCTTTCTCTGAGTCTCTTCTCCACACAAGTGTGAAAAGAGTGATTCTAAATATAAGCCAGACAATGTCATTTCCCAAATCCTGTCATAGCCCCCATTTCACTCACAGACTAAAAGTCAAAGTCTTTACATTGACTGACTTAATTTGGTTCTTTAAAAGCAAAGCCAGAGATGACGATTCTTGTAAAAGAGATATGGTGAAGATATACTCCCAGGTGCAACCTATAAGGGAGAGGGAAGCAGGATAAAGAAGGGAAAAGAGCTCAGAAGGGATGTAATCTTAGCTAAAGTCCTCCCTTGGCCTGACACACAGTAAGTCTCTGGTACACAAGTGGATCACAGAGGAGACCAGCTTTCTAAACACTCATATCTGTCCACACACTGTACATTGGCTGTAGGCACTGGGGCAACTTCCAGGTCAAGTGGTTCCTGTCAACTGAGAATTCATAGCAGTTTGGGAATAGTGCATATGCATTGCATATTTTAAAAGGGAGAGTTTATTTAACAACTGATTTATAAAAATGTTTCATGAGCTTTTGGGTTCCAAAATGAGTTGCATTCTTCCTTTGATAACAGATTCAAATTTATCAGCAGATTCAATGTCTGCTCCTACAAAAACATCTCTCTTTTACAACCAGAAATACTTACCAGGAATAGATCAAAAACTCACTTTATCAGTTTAAAAGTATACTTCATATAGCGAATAAGAGACACTTTAAAAAACTGCTTTGAAAACATAGACCAGGAGTGCTGGATGGCTCAGTTGAACATCAGACTCTTGATTTTAGCTCAGGTAATTATCTCACAGTCCGTGGGATTGAGCCCTGTCTCGGGCTCCATGCTAAGTGTGGAGCCTGCTTGGGATTCTCTCTCTCTCTCTCTCTCTCTCTCTCTCTCTCTCTCTTTCTCTCTCTCCTCTCTCCCCTGCTCACATTCTTTCTCTTTAATTTTTTTAATTAAAAGAAAAATAAATCATAGATCATAGTATAAAAGAAGTAAACAATATTCATTAACAAGAGTTTTTTTAAAATCTATTTTTCTTGAAAGAGTATCTCCAAAAACCCACTTTAACTGTACTAGAATCTTGCTCTACAATTCTAGGAGATAACCCTGGATTATTTTATGTACTCCACTATTAAGTATGCACACCTTGGAGACAGATGTAAAACGAAAGGAAAAGGACTCCCAAATAGGTAGTGGTATACTGAACTTCTCGTGTACACTCACCTAAATGCATGTGCATGTGCACACACACATATACACCTTGCACTCCAACACAATTTTCCCAGCTTAGAAAAATTCGGTATTCCATCCTTCCCCTTTCTGACCTTTTTCCATCTCCTTCCACTTTCCACATTTTCCTCTTTTCCCTCCTAGTCCCTTACTTATTACTATATCGTCACCTTCATGCACCCCCTATTGTATGGCCCCCAATAAGGCACTTTGTGAGAAGGCACCTTCAAGACTCTTTCTCCTTCAAGACCCAAGGATTCCTCTTGTTTTATTCATTCATTGATTTGGCAGCTGTGGGTACATTCTAAATGGCAGGTACTAGAGATGCAAAGATGAACAAACTTAGGTTAGCCTCATCTGGATCTAGCCAAACTAATTATGTATCCACATAGTTCATGTTCTACATCTACTCTATCCCATTACTTCTCACAAAAACAAAGGTATTCTCCTCTGCTTTGAGAGATAAGGTATTATTTCAAAGACGTTCAACAATTTTCCAATAACACCCAGCTGAGTAGAAGAGCTAAATTAACGTTACCAAGTTTCTAACCCCAAAGTCAAAGGTCTTTCTGCTGCACTGCTGATTGCCCTGACCAACTAATCTATCCCATGAGCCCTCTTAGGATAGTGTGGCTGCTTGTATGACAGGTCATTAAATCTGTGTCCTGACAGGCTCTACTTTACCCATAGATATGGGGGTTGTTGAAATTCTTGCTTCCATCAGAGACAGAAATCAGTTGTACTTTCTCAATGACCAAATCTTAGCTGCAGATCTTATCCCTAAATCCCTGCTTTCTCCTCCTATTCCTACAATGTTTTATCCACTTGACTTTTTGTAATGCCCCTCCTACCTCACCTGCCACATATAAAGTTAAGATGATCCTCATGCATTTTGCATGAGGTGGGAAGTTCAATAGTGATTCTTTATAAATGTAATACAATATCAATATATAATATCAACTAATTCTAGTTGTAGGTTCTCAAATTTTTGTTTTACAACTGAGATAAGTAGTATAAATGAGGTATAAACTTTGCAAACAGAGAGTTTGGAGTTTGGTCTCCAGTGATTTTTAAGGAGGAGGCATCCTTTGTCATTATTAAACTTAGGCTTTTCCTATGCTTAGTAGGAGTAATAGGTAGAAATCAAGACCTTTATGAAAAAATCCCCATCTGATACCCTACAGAAACCTCTAAAAGTATCCCCATATGGGTGCCTGGGTGGCTCAGTCGGTTAAGCATCCAACTCTTGATTTTGGCTCAGGTCATGATCTCACAGTTCATGAGATCAAGCCCCATGTCTGGCTCTGCACTGATAGCACAGAGCCTGCTTAGGATTCTTTCTCTCTCCTTCTCTCTCTGGCCCTTCCCTGCTTGTTCTCTCTCTCTCTCTCTCTCTCTCTCTCTCTCTCTCTCTCTCTTTCTCTCAAAATAAATAAATAAACTTTGAAAAAGTACACAAAAGTATACCCATAGTCTACAAACTCACTCTTCAAACCTCCAGTTCTCAGCAGTGTATGAGTCACTCTTCTAGGCTGCTAGCAGCTGCCCTCAGCATGAATTGTTTGCTATCACTTTTGTGTTACTCTGTAAACCCTTTTTCAAGAAAGTCTGGTTTCATTTGGTTTTAATCAGAAGCAACTATAGTGCTTTCTGACAGGCTGCTAAGTGCTTTGGCTGAAGTCTACTTTTATCTTTTATTTGTTACCTTGACCTTAAGAAGTATGCAACTTGGCAAAGTTTTGGAAAGAGAATAGAAGGCAGTTCAGCCAAAAAAATGTCATGATATATTCTTGATTTTTAACTTGATATTTATGATTAGAAATATATGAAGGCTATTGTGAAAATAAATTAAAAAGAAGCTGAAAATACAGAAACATTTAAGAGAAAATGGGACATACTGGGACAACTTACTGGGACAACTTACTTCAAGATTTAGGTAAATGTCTTTTTAGACCTCTATTTCATTGAAATGGGAAAAAAAGAATAGAAATGATCAAAGTAATTAAAACACGTTGTCTAGTGGTATATACTTGCCATACCAAAATAAAGCTATAATAGAAATTCTTGTCCTCGCATCTATTTAGGCAAAAACTAAAAATATGATTTAATTAAACTAATGGGCACACTAGGGGAATAACAAGTTTGCCTAGATTTGGAGATGACAGTGGAAGGAAAACAGTTATTCCATACTTAAGAATTGACTGGACTCCAATTCTTTTTTTTTTAATTTTTTTATTAGCATTCATTCATTTTGAGAATGAGAGAGACAGAGTGTGAGCAGGGAAGGGGCAGAGAGAGAGAGGGAAATACAGAATTTGAAGTAGGCTCCAGGCTTTGAGCTGTCAACACAGAGCCCAATTTAGGGCTTGAACTCACAAACAGCTAGATAATGACCTGAACTGAATTCAGCACTCAACTGACTGAGCCACCGAGCTTCCCTGGCTTGACTCTAATTCTTCACCTAATCCTTAAATGTTTCATCTCAAGATGCTAATTTGGATCTTTTTGTTTTCCAAAACTCTCAGCAGGAGTGGTTTTATCTCTCTCTCTTTCTGGCTTCCCATACATAAGCTAACCCTCAAAAAAAACTAGTAGAAGGGAATGAAAAATATAAAATAAACATACTACAAGGCCAAAGTCAGCCAGTATAATAAAAGCAAAATGAAGTTAATTGTGTGTTCCAAGGAGGGAGCGAATACATTCAATTTTTTCTAAGAGAAAAGAGAAAGAGTATAGGGATGGTTCCTACAAGAAGTACTTTTGGTACTGGGCCTTGAAGCATGGGCAGGATTGAGCCAGGTGGTAAAGGAGGAAAATATTCTAGGTAAAGAAGTAAAAAGAAAGGGACATTAAGGGGGAAAAACTGCAGAGTGTTCTGGGGAACTTTTTGTTTTTTTGTTGTTTGTTTGTTTTCCTGGAATACAGATTACATATAAGAAACTACTCAGAGGGGCACCTGGATGGCTCAGTCGGTCAGTTAGGCATCTAACTCTTGATGTCAGCTTAGGTCATGATCTCATGGTTTGTGGGATAGAGCCCCACGTCCAGCTCTGTGCTGAGAGTGTGGAGCCTGTGTGGGATTCTCTGTCTCCCTCTCTGTCCCTTTGTTTCTTCCCCACACATGCTCTGTCTTTCTCTCTCTCTAAAAAAATAAACATAAAAAAAGAAACTACTCAGAGATAAGAATAGATGTATAAAGATAATATTATAAAGCACCCTGAATTCCAAACTAAAAAATCTCTGATTTTATTTCTTAGGAAATATAGAGCCTTAGAATATTTCTTAAGAATGTGTGACAACATAAAGACTGCACTTAGGTAAATTAAACAGCAACATCCTCAATGGGTCTGAAATAGGAATGCAAGGAGTGAGTGTTGTACTCTAAGAATATAGCCATAGGATTTGGAAACCATTGGTAGGAGATAGAAAGGGAAAGTCTGAACTTTTAAGCTCTGGTTACTGAATGGGTGATAGTATGCCAATACTAGAAATGATAAAGTGAAGAAGTCACTTTCTTGGGTACAATGGGAGAGTCTGATTTATACTGAGTTTATAGTGCCCATGAACATTCTATATAGAGATATAATATTTGGAATCATCAATATAGCTAATTGCTTTGGCATACGAGATCTCTGAAGTAGGGAATGTATAAACAGATAAAGATAATAAGAGCAGAACATAAAGAAAACAGATAACAGAGAGAGCTCTATCAAGGCTGTAAAACTACACAATACAATTCAGTAGCCACTAGTCAACATGTATTTTGAACACTTGAAATATAACTAATGCAAATTAAGGCGTATTTGTAAATATGTACTACATTTCCAAGAGTTAGTATGAAGAAAAACAGCTTTCAGGGGATGTCTTCCATTCAGTGTTACATAGCATGCAAAAAAATTATCCGGGGCGCCTGGGTGGCTCAGTCGGTTAAGCGGCCGACTTCAGCTCAGGTCATGATCTTGCGGTCCGTGAGTTTGAGCCCTGCGTCGGGATCTGTGCTGACAGCTCAGAGCCTGGAGCCTGTTTCAGATTCTGTGTCTCCCTCTCTCTGACCCTCCCCCATTCATGCTCTGTCTCTCTCTGTCTCAAAAATAAATAAACGTTAAAAAAAATTTTTTTTAAATAAAAAAAATTATCCATACCTGAGCAGAATGCAAAAAAATAATAATAATAACAAAACAAAAACATGCACAAATAAAAAAATGAAGATGAAGAACAGAAAAAACTTTAACCACACATATTTGTTTACCTGGATGATGCATTGCTGGCAAAGGAGGAAACAATACTATCAAAGAGAAGGGATAAATCAGATTTCTGAGAGCCACTACTCTCCTCCCCCCAAAATATATATAACAGGCATATAATTGTGGTTTAATAAACATTTGTCAAGTGGATGAATGAACATTACTGAATAATTCAGGATCCTGGCATAAAATGGATGCCACAGTCAAATAGGGAATTGAAGAGAATTTGATAAATGAACTATTTATAAATAAGTGGATAGGGTAAAAAACGAAAACAAGGAATGAAAACTATGAAGCTACTTCTACCGCCAGTTCTGAAGAGACATGGGGAAGAAGCAGTTACTGAAATTTGGAATACACATAGTGGATTCCTTTGTAGAAGCAGCGACCCTGGTTGGAAAGGTTTGGCCAAGTGAAGATGACCTCAAAGGAGGGAGCCAGTGGATTAATTACTCTGCCCTCTTCCACCAGCTTGTTGATCTTCCACCAGTGCTGACCACTGGCTGAAACCAACCCAACACTGGATGGCAGGGGAGCCTCCCTGATGTAGTCCTTCAAACCAAACTCCAAGAGCCAAGTTGAGAGTGGATCTGGAGAGGCAATCATAAATTATCCAGCACAAATTTTTTTTAATTTTTTTAACATGTATTCATTTCTGAGAGACAGAGACAGAGTGCTAGTGGGGGAGGGACAGAGAGAGAGGGAGACACAGAATTGGAAGCAGGCTCCAGGCTCTAAGCTGTCAGCACATGAGATCATGACCTGAGCTGATGTTGAACGCTTAACCGACTGAGCCACCCAGGTGCCTCTCCAACACAAATTCTTATAGCTTTCATTATTATTATTTTCAGTCTCTAGAGACACTCTTATTTTTCCTGAAGAATGCTCATGATTTTGTCCTCATCATCAATCAAATGGTGAAAAACAATTAAGCACCTAAACAATGTTCTGTACACTGGGAATATGACCATAACCAAAAAAAAAAAAAAAAAAAAAAGACTAGGTCCCCATCCCGGGTGAGCAGATAGTCTGGTGAAGGAAGAGAAACAACCCAGAGCTCCATATATTCCCTTGGTAGAGAGAAAATCATAGACTTTAGAATCAAATGGAAACATTATTTGGCAACTAACCTACTTAACACTGAGTCTCTGCTGCATATGTTAAAAGGATATTGTGACACCTCTTTCTTACAGTTAATGTGTAATTTAAAGGCTAGGTACTGGCATAGAGTAACAAGTTATGACTTTAGAAATGGCAGGAGGTACCTATACATTATAAAGCTCTCACCAGTAGGTTTATATTTTCTCCCATCTCCTCTTTCTCAGGCAGCTCCTGCCCATGTCCTCCTACTTCCGTTCTCTGCTTGGATAGGGTTGTGTATCGGTCAGGATTCTTCAGAGAAACAGAACCAATAGGAGATACATAGAAAGAAATTTGTTAAAGAAATTGACCCTCATAATTATGGAAGCTGAGGAGTCCCACGATCTGCTGTCTGCCAGCTAGAGGGCCGAGGAAGCTGACGTGGTAGTTCCAGTCCAAACCTTAAGGCCTGAGAACCAGGGGAGCCAATGGTGTAAGTACCAGTCTGCGTCCAAAGGTCTGTGAGCCAGAAGCACCAATGTTGGAAGACAGAAGATGGATGTCCTTCCTAGCTTCAACAGAGAACAAATTTGCCCTTCTTTGACCTTTTTCTTGTCTTCAGGCCCTCCATAGATTGCGTGGGGCCCACCTACCTTGCCGAGGGTGATCTTCTTTACTCTGTCTACCAATTCAAATGCTACTCTCTTCCAGAAACCCCTTCACAGACATATCCAGAAAACAATGTTTTTTCAACTACGTGGGCATCCCTTAGCCCGGTCAGTTTTTGACACATAAAATTAGGCACAGAATGCAGAGCCCTGAAAAAAAAACACAGTTGGCATTTGTAGAAGACCATAACTGCAACACTGTCTTCCCTTCAAAGCACACAATTTCCTTTTCATTTTACCAGTCATGGAAACTGGTTGGTGGTGAGTGTGGCATCATGTTTTCAGGGGAGCCAGGAAGTGAATTCCTGCTGCAGCGATTAGGGCTGTTCAAGGACACTGCATGGTCTGCACAGGGAGGCCTGCCCTGCGTGCATGTGGAACATGGTCGTCGTGGGAGCTGACCCTTCCTCTGTTCACTGGACACAACCATGTATTACCGCTTATTAAATGAATTGCATGTGGATCTTTCTTTTATTTTTTATTAATGGTGTGCGACCTTGTTTATGAGACTTTATGCTAGATGCTAAAAGTTTAGGTGAATAATCAGTACAACTATGGAAAAGAAAACCCTCAGATTGTGAGGGAGAAATTGTAAAATATAATATAAATATAAAATAGACATTTTTCTACATTGAAATTTCCAAATGGAACTCAAGGCTGCTTTACATATTTTCTTTAAACTATTTTTGTAGGTGTGTTAGGGCCACATATAAGATGCCAGGTCTATGATCCTTTTGATCTTCTTTAGTCTTCTAGTTATACACAGGGGGCTCCTTCCCACTAAATTTAACCTTACTACAACTTGATTCTTGCACATCTCTTTTGCACTAAAACATGCAGGCCTTCTAAAAAACAAAAAACCAAAAAGCCATTCAGGCTCCTGCTGTGTAAAGTGAGTTTTATATTTTTACTTCCTCTAGGCTTCTATGAAATGGATGGTAGGCATAGCAGTTTTCTGCATTTGTTGTGAACTGATGGTTGACAAGGCTCAGGCTACATTTGCTGAATATACAGAAGTAAGCCAGCACACCTGAAGAAGGAATTGCAACTTCAGTCACTTGACAACATTCTTTATTCATCTGTTAATTCACCATGCATTCATTCAACACTAATCTTCTTGACTTATATGTGCAAAGTATTAAGTTAGATACAGTGAAAGGAAGACTTCAACTGGCCACTTACTAGCTCTGTGATCTTAGGTAAGTTATGTGATATATCTGTGCCTCAGTTTCCTCATCCATAAAATGGATGCAATTGACTTCTATGGCATAGTATCTGCTTTTAACAAGGTCATGCTTCTGCTAGGGTAACTGTGCATGACCAAGCCTTCAATTAGGTGATACTTCAAGAGCTATTAGAGAGATCCCACTCTTTCTAATTTTTTTAAAAACGTTTGTATATGTGATAATGTCACTTGCAACATGCAATCAACTTCAGAGATTGAGGAGATAAGGCTCAAAATTGTCAAGTTTCTTAAGTGACCTCGTACATCAGCACATCCATCTTTCCTTGCAAATCTTCTCTAAAATGGTTTGCATTACATATGCAGAACTGAATTATCAGGAAACTCTATATTATATAATTATAAATATTTTTTTTCTTATTCATACGTATTGGGTAGTGTGACCCTACCATGTGTTATTACATTAGACTGTCAATATTTTATTTTTCTCTGAGGCTATGGACATGCAAATGACATATTTCTTGTGTCCTCTACATCTAGTATTCAGTATTTTTTGCACAAATAATGCCTTATAACCTCTCCCCTGTCAGGAATGCGTGAGAACAGGTTGCTTTGTTCTCCTGTGCTGTAGTGTGGACCGTTAAACAGCAATGACATTTTTACAGAATACAGGAAACATGGAGGTAATTTAGCAAGGGCATTTTCCTCCTGTTGATCTCATAGGAGATCAACCACAGTCTCTGTTCATACTGCATCCGGATTGACATTTGGAAAAGGCAAAGTTCTCCTTGCTCCATGCCTGTTCAGTGTCTGTCAACAGTGTTTAATTACTATGAGGATAGAAAACAAATTCTCCAACATGGTCACAAGGCCCCACAGGGTGTAGTCCTTATCTACCTCTCCAACTTTAAGTTCCCTCTCTGCTTTCTTTCCCAAAGTCCAGCTACTCTGACCTTCTTCCACTTTTTATATTCCCAGATTCCGGAGGTGGACTGCCTGGGTTTCAGTCCTCAACTGGCCACTTACTAGCTCTGTGATCTTAGATAAGTTATGTGATATATCTGTGCCTCAGTTTCCTCATCCATAAAATGGATGCAATAATGGTTCTCATTTAACAGTTTTGTTATTATGGGGATCAAATGTCACATATGAAATCATCAATTTGTGTCTGGCACACAGAAAGGCCTATGAGAAGATTTCTATTCTTGCCTAAGTGACCTAATACTTAATGCTTTTGTCTCTTTGCAATGCTGCTTTCTGATCCTTTCCCTTAGCTAAAAAGAAACATTTATTCTTTATATATCAGCTTAAATGTTCTGTGTCTGGAAACATTTCCCTCCTCTCATATTAGATCAGGACTCCCTGTTCTGTACTCTCTGAGTACCCTGTACGTCCTTGGTAGCACTTACCGCAACAATGATTGGATTATCAATTGTTCAGCCCTTTCGTTCTTTTGCTTTCCACCTTGTAGCCCTTCTATGCTCTCACCCCCAACATATGAGCAACTCTCAGTAGCTTTACTGATTGATTAATTTCACTTGTTTTCTCTTTCTCTTGCTGTCCTTTCAGGTTGATAGTAGCAGGGAGCAATCTCTAGCAGGGAGGCATCAGGGCACCCACGACACTGTGCTCTGAAATGTGCTCTGCACTGCATCATCATGAAAGGAAAAATGAAACGATTTGGAGAGATGGAGAACAATAAACTGGGGGGAAAGTTGGTATGAATGTACCAATGTACAATGTACTAATGGCAGAAGGTACAAATGTAAACTTGTACCCAGATCTCTCATATCTAACCATAGCTCTGCCTCTGGACCACAGCAAAAACTGTAGCCTGATTGTCAAACTATCCAAAAACTTCTTTCCCACATCTCTTGTAAGAACTCTGGAGTGTCTTTCATCAAGAACATTTACTATCAATGTATTTCCTCATGCGCATTTCCTGAATGGTCTCTTCATTCATGTTTTATTTGTCCTTGCTTTCTTTCTTCTTCAAGGCCAAAATCAATTCTGGTGAACTCCACCAAATATCTGTTAGGCGATATGCTCCCTCTTTCTTTATAAAACAGACTTAATTTATCTATCTGTGAATAGCTTTGTGTTATTTCCATATATATTTCTTTTTTCTTTTGGTCACCAATGTTCAACAGGTAAACCCAGAATGACCTTTTCTTTCTGATGCTTCACCCTTTCTGCACTATCCAGAGTTAGCCAGAAGATGTCAGTCTTACAACTCAAACCGATTTTGGTCCCTCTCCTAAATAACCTAAAAACAAGTTAAGTGAAGATACAAGGCCAAAGACCTTTAAAACCCCCTAAGACACCAAACAATAAGCATACAATTCAATGCATTAAGATATTCTTTATGATCTTACGTACATCCTGTTTTGGGTTTAGAGAGATGTAATCTGTAGGCAGTTAACTACTCACAGACCCTTTCTAAAAAGCTGAAGCTGAACCAGTGTTGAGATAATCACAGAACTGTGGAGTTGGGAGGGCCTTAGAGTTCCTTGGCTTTACCTTCTACTCTCTCTACGTGAGTTTCTTTTATACAAGAATGCAAAGTGACTTCTTACTACAAACTCATTCGCTTATTCACACTTATTCATCAGTTTTTATTGAGCAAGTTCTATGTGTTTGCCAGTGGGATAATTGCTAAGGATCCAAAAGTAAAACAGCTAAAATAGACATAATCCCTTTCCACTGTTATGGGTTGAATTGTGTGTGCCTCCCCCTCAAAGTAAAACCTGATACATTGAAATCCCAGTATCTCAGAATGTGAACTTATTTAGAAATAGAATCATTGCAGGTGTAACTGGTTAAGACGTGGCTATACTGGAGTAGGGTGAGCCCTTAATGCAAAATGATGGGTGTCCTTATGAGAGGAAGAAGGAGATGCACAGGGACAAGATGGTCATGTGATGACAGAGGAAGAGATTGAAGTGGTACATTTCCAAGCCAAGGAATGCTGAGGATTTCTGACACATGCCTGAAGTCAGAGATAGGAAAGAGATAGCCAGACTAGGAAAGAGTATCCCCTATAGGTTTCAGAGGGAGCATGGCCCTATTGACATCATGATTTTAGACTTCTATCCTCCAGAGCTGTGAGATAATAAATTTCTGTTCTTTTAAGCCACCCAGTTTATGGTACTTTGTTACAACAGCTCTAGGAAACTAAGACACCCACAAAAATATTACACAATACAAACAGGTAAGTCTAATACAGTGTGATAAATGCTATTATAATTGAAGTATGAGACGTGATGGGAAAATAGGAGAAATGCCCATCAGGGGAGATCAAAGGATTTCTGGAGGAAGTGACTCTCATTTTAAAAACAAAACCAAAAAATATATCAAAGAAATGCCTAAGTAAATTATTGTGACACACTGAAGCCATTTTATAAATGGAGTAAAGCACCCAAATCTCTCACCTACCTTAGTGCTTCTATGCCCAGCTCAAAACTTTGGTCAACAATCAAAATAGTATCATATATGACTTTCAACTCACATCTTCTGGGACTCTGTACCAGATTTTATTTACAATCATTTTTATTTTCCTATATGTCACTAAAAAAAAAAACAAACAACAACAGAAAACAAAACAAACAACAACAAAAAACAACCTCTTTTATACCTCTAGTGTCTAGAGCAACCAATTTGTACTAAAACCCCTATAAGCCTTCATCTTAACCCCCTCCCTCTTGCTTCTTTGCCTTTACCCCTGCCCCATAGGTGCTCTGGGCTCCTGTTCTCTCTGCCTTTGCTCTGTGTCTGATTTGGCTGAATTTCTGCTGTTTGACCTCCACTATTTTCTCATTGCATGTGCATTTTCTAGAACCTTTCATGTGCCCACCAGGGTTTTTGTTTACCACCACCACCATTCTTGCTCCAAGATCACCATCTTCCCTCTAAACCTCTGTATTAGTCAGTGTTCCCCGCGGAAACAGAACCAAATAGGAGACATCTATATCTATACCTATACCCATAACTACATCTACATCCTATTCCTATCCCCATCCCTATCCCTATACCATATCTATCTGTCTCCATATCTAGATCTATGATGTAGATGGAGATTTAAGCATAGAACCAGAAATAGAGAGATACATATTATGAGGAATTGACTCACACAATTGTGGAGGAGGCTGAGAAGTGCCAAGATCTCCGTATGCAAACTGGAAGCCCAGGAAAGGTGGTTGTGAAATTCAGTATGAATCCAAAGGTCTGAGAACCCAGAGAGCCAGTGGCGTAAATTTCAGTTGGAACACAGGAAATATGAGATGAGATATCCCAGCTGGAGCAATAAAGAAGAAGAAAAAGAAGAAGAAAAAAAACGGGTGAAATCTTCCTTCCTTCTATTCAGACCCTCAAAGCATTGAGTGTTTTCCCATGCACACTGGAGAGAGAGCAATTTACTGAGTTCCAGTGCTAATCTCATCAAGAAACATCCTCACAGACACACCCAGAATGTTTATCTACACACCCTGCGCCTGCCAAGTGGACATGTAAAATTAACCATCACAGCTTCTGAGTCTTTCTGGGGCTTCCCATCACACCTGTCTCTCCAGTTGTCCTAGCTACACTCCTCGGGATGCCGAGATGAGGAAGGTGCCCAGTGCATCTCTCAGAGCCCTTCTCTTCGGCCCCTTTCTTTCTTTCTTTCTTTCTTTCTTTCTTTCTTCTTTCTTTCTTTCAATATTTATTTATTTTTGACAGACAGAGAGAGACAGAGCACAAGCAGAGGAGGGGCAGAGAGAAAAGGATAAACAGAATCTGAAGCAGGCTCAGGCTCTAAGCTGTCAGCACAGAGCCTGACATGGGGCTCAAACTCACAAACTGTGAGATGACCTGAGCCGAAGTCAGATGCTTAACCGACTGAGCCACCCAGGTGTCCCTCTTTGGCACCTTTCTGAGACACTGAGGGAGGAAATGCCCACCAGCCCTCCCTTGGAGTGTGTCACTTGATTCTTTAGATCCTTGATTTCAATGGTTATTATGGCATCTCCTATTATCCCCAGTTGGAGAATTCTTGATCTAAATGTGAATTGGGTTGAGAAGACGGTTTCAGGTACATAATATCTTCTTTTGCAGAGCTTTTCATAGCATTTAGTAACCCTAAAGGAAATCAGGAGGACACAAACCAGACAAAGCTTCCTGCAGCCCATACCCAACTACATACTGCTTCTCTTTTCACCTGCCCCCCAAATGGAAAGATACTTATAATGGTTTGTACTATGATTTAATTATATTCCTAAAAAAAGCAAGATTACGGGTTAGGTAAGTGATGAGGGAATTGTAATATTATACATCCATTTTTGAATTAACTATAAAGACTTAGTAGAAACCTAGAAAACATTTTTTATATACAACTGGGAGAAAAAAAGTAGAATACAAAATTCATAAAGAGCTATGATAAAAAAATAAGCAAAATATTTTGCTCCTACGGATGATGTCAACCATAACTTTCACTTAAAAACAACCCACAGATGGGGCATCTGGGTGGTTCAGTCAGTTAAGCATTATACTTTGGCTCGGGTCATGATCTCATGGTTCGTAAGTTCCAGCCCTGCATCGGGCTCTATGCTGACAGCTCAGAGCCCCGAGCCCGCTTCAGATTCTGTGTCTCCCTCTCTCTCTCTGCCCCTCCCCAGCTCATGGTCTATCTCTCAAAAATGAATAAACTTCAATAATAATATTTTAAATAATCCACAGGAAAATTATCCTAATCCAATCGTCCCCCCAAAAAACATATTTCCATTTTTTCTTTGTCATTTTTGGCTCATTATGCACTTAACAGATTCTCTCTTGCTTCTCTGATTTTATGTTGCTCCATCCCCTTGGAATACTTTTTATCATATTCATTAACTAGAAAATTAACATATTTAATCATTTGGCATATATTTCCTGAAGTTCCTATAATATAAAGCAGGAAGATAGTAATCAAGTATCTAGAGAAGTGTTTGTTCCTCTTATTAAGACAAACTTCAAGGGGTATTCCTTTTGTGATGCTTTCCTGATCTTATCTTTGAATCAATTGGGTGTTTCCTCTTCTACATATACCACTATAGAACCACCTATCAGATTACTTTGTAATGATTGTTTCCTGTATTTCTCTTTAGCTAGACTCTGAGCATACTGAAAACAAAGACTGTCCTATTTCTTGTTATAAGTTCTGGGTCTAAAAATTTACCCAGGGTGCTCAGTTGGTTGAATGACCAACTCTTGATTTCAGCTCAGGTCATGATCTCAGGGTCATGGGATCAAGCCCCATGTCAGGCTCCACGCTGAGTGTGAAGCCTTCTTAATATTCTCTCCCTCTCTCTCTCTCTCTCTGTCTCTATCCTCACCCTCTGCCCCTCTCCACTGCTTGCTCATACTCTTTCTCTCTCCAAAAAAAAAAAAATTAAAAATTAAATAAATAAATAAAAGTGTACCCAGTTTACAACAGAGCATTAAGTGATAGATGAAAGGAAGATAAAAATGGAGAGACAGAAAGAAGAGCAGGAGGAGGAGAAGGCAGAGGTGAGATTAACATTGGGAAGAAATACATGCGCTTGGTACCTGCAGATATGGTTCGACTAAAGCACAGGGAATAGTAGCTTCAAACCATCAAAAAAGCAATTCTAACAGGCTTGCAGTGGGGTGGCACCTATGCCCTTTTTCATTAACTTGCTGCTTGTTAAACTCAGTGGTCAACCCTATTATCCTACATTGTAAATTGTATTTACTTTATGATCTGTCTTCAGCCAGAGCAATATGAGTAGTGGAGTATCATTACGGGAATTTAATTACCTCTAATGATTAGTAAGAGAGATATTTTGAAGATAACATTTACCTCTTAGAATAATAAAACTACAAAATTTTTTTTCTAATTAGTTTGGAGCACCTACAAAGGATGGTTTGTTTTGTCTGTTTGTTTAAGATTATCCACAAAGTTGGGTTTTAGTAACTATTGATTTATTAAGATTACCTGTGCAAGAAGAAAATACATATGCATAGTTTCTCTGTCTCTCTCTATCTCTGCCTCTGTTTCTCTCTGCTCTTCCACCCTTCTCCCCACTCACTCTTCTTTCACACACACACCTTACCTCAGTGTCAGAGGGAAAATAACTTTACTTTTTTTTTTAAGCTTCCCAAAAAATCCACAATAAGAATTCAAATATCATTTCCCCAGTGTATGTGCGTGTGTGTGTGTGCGTGTGTGTGTGTAATTTATAGATCACTAAATGCCTGCTCACAAATTTAGTTTAGAGGGAGATTCAGATTGTTTATCCTTTTGTTAAAAGCAAGATTTTTTGGTCATTGCCTAGGATGATCATATGACTGTAATAATGAATACAGTCTTTTGAGACTCTTAGTAGACATTAGACATTTAAAGGTCCTCATGATCTTACAGCCTGAACTTGTGTTTAGCCAGCTTTTCATTAATTTATTCATCCATTCATTCAATTCTTCATGAAACCAACACTTGTTGGATGTCTATGTAAATGACTGGGACTAGGATATTTCACATAGATACAAATATTAAGAAGGTAAGATCACATGCTCTTGAGGTTCTCATATCTTAGAAGGAAAAGAAGAATAAGAAAAGTCAACAAAAGAAAATACATACAAGGTAGTACAGAAGAGAGAATAGAGGGTCTGCTTCTGTCTCTAAGGATCAGGGGGCATTGGTGAAGCTTTTCTGTTAAATCCGTATCCTAAACATATAATGAATTCATTGTGAGGTTCAGCAGGTGATCATGAATCACCTACCTTAAAGAGTTAGAAGAACAAAGTTCCCTTCATGGTATGACTAGCATAATAACAAATGTGAAAAGCAGGCTTAGATTGCCAGAAAAGACCCCAGAGATGAAAAACTAAGCAAGATTTACTCATCTAAATGTTACAGAAAGAAATCAGGCCAATAAAGAGGCATAAAAGCAAGAACCAGTAGAGGAATATTCTTGTAGACCCTAGATTTAGAATAGTTGTAGATGACAATACGTGAGTTAGAGTTAATCAGACTCTGAACTAGTTTCCTACAAGCCAGTCCTTATACATATTTAGTTGGAATGGCCCAGGATGCAGCCTGACCTGGAAAAATGCTGAAGACCACTATTCTGGGACTTGATGCAGTTATTGAAGCATAAAGTAACACCAGGAACATAGTGAATGCCAGTGTCCTATGCACAGAATGCTGAAGCTCCTCATCCGTCATTCTACATCTCCCCACACAATACAGCTTCTGACAAATGCAGTCATGAATTCACTACTCTCGAACTAGAAATCACATCAGTTACCCAATGTCTTGGATAGTCATGGTAGAAAGTACTTAGACATTCTTGGAAACTATCCTGCAATATATTAAACAAATTCTTGGTGGGTGCAAAAGAGCTAGCAAAAGAAACACTCTAGAACCCGCCAAAGGAAGAAAGTGGAGGGGGTGTTTACAAGAGTGCAGAGAAATATAACAGAACGGAAAGGCAGAAATGTTGCTGAGCCTCATGAAAAGACTGGAACCACTAGACCTCATCTTCTCTTATCTTTGCAGTCCTCCCTCAGTCTTTTCACTTTATTCTCAGTTCAGAAACCAACCTTCTTTTCTTCCCACTCCACTTGACATATCTGGTTTTTAAGAGCTTTGCCAGGTTAAAGCTATAATCTTTCATGTACTTTTAAAATTTTCTAAGGCTAGATTAATTTGTTAAAACTACATTCAAGTGTTCACACCTGGTATTATGTGGATTGTGATAAATAGTTTTGGGAAAAGGATTGGATGTAGAGGTGTCATGACCCCTTCAATTTCCCCAATTTTTCCATATTCTCTTAAATACATAGAATAAATAAGAAAAAGAAATTCCAACAGAGACCTCTATTTATCAAAAAGAAAATTTGTTTGTTTAATCACAGATGTGAAATGATTTGGAAAGCAACCATAGTTGAACAAATTTATACTCAATCTTATTATAGATCTTGAAAACAAATCTTACCTGACACTGAAAATTTTATAACCAAATCCATGTGAGAATATGTGATTTTAAACAAGATGATACTGACTTCTATGATATTGCATATTGCTGCACATTTCTACAAATGTTGGCACTTCTTATCATGCATTCATTCTGCTGTTTTGTTTTTTCATTCATGACTGGGTGATTTAAAAAAGAAATAAATAAAACCAAAATTGGTGATTTAGAAGATTTATGGAAGATTTGGCTTGACAAGGGAAGAGTTTGCCTGAAAATGAACATTTTAATGAAATGTGTCAAATTTATCACCAAGGTTTATGTTATTTTACAGTACAGACCCAAAAATATAAAAGGCTACATGTAGACATGGAACAATGTAAAATTCATTTTAATTTTTACTTTGAATAAAAGGGAAAATATGCTTTTCCTGGCTGTCTGAACATCTTCAGTTGCAGGAACATTGCCACGGATGCTGTCTGCACCTAGTAGAGAAATCCTATTTAGTTCCTCTTTGGATTCTTATCTTGAACATTAAAAAAAAAAATCTCACTCTGAGATGGGAAGGAATTGAGCACCCCCTCTGCTGAAATTGATTCACAGGTAGTCAAGAAACCAGGTAGTTTGGGAACAAAGAGCTCTTTTTCGCTCTTTTTTCCTTTTTCCTTTTTTCTTCATTATTTTCACAAAAGCACTGTATTTTGTGTTTCTCTTTGGCAGAAATCCCTGACTCACAGATCATCTGTTCTTTGTAACAGTTATAGTTTCCACACCACACCATGACTCAGTATATTAAAGATACTAGAGACAGATTCTCAATATGTATAAATCATATCAACCAAATGTGAAGTCCCAGAGAGAACATACACAATAAAGGCAGACTATGGGAGCGTGGGAGAAGACAGGAAAATGCAAAATGAAATGAAATCTAATTGGATACCTGAAATGAGTCATGAAATTTCCATTACACTTTTAGTACTCATTTTCCTAACTAATCTCCAGGGTAACTCAAGTCTAAATTGACGGCATGCTTTTTCATGTCCATCAGAGTCCTGTGGAGTGAATCAAAGGCCTGCTGTCTAGACACCAGTTCTCTGCACCATATCTTTGCTCACTGCAACCTTCTCCAAGCTCTGCAAAGACTTGGCTTGGCATCCAGGAGAAAGTATTTCATGTATTCAAGTACTGTATGTCCCACCATTATGCTATTTGAAATATCATGTTCCTCAGAAAAGCCTTAGGAACCAATCTGATTTAACCAGATAGGTACTGGATTAGTAACATGACTTCTAGTACTCCTCTAATGAAGAATAGATGGTTTAGGTGTTAATGATCTACATCTAGAGCCAAATGCCTAGCTTTATACTCTGGCTCAGTCACTTACTGGCTTTTAGGAGATTGTACTTACTTAATAATATGTATATAATAACGTGTACATGATACAGTGACAAATTATTTAATACCTCTATAGGAAATGCTGCTTGGAGGCTGTTACATGCTTTCACTGCACAAAGTAAATGTTACTATGTAACAGCCTCCAATAAACATTTCCCATCTGAAGGTTCTCCAGTTTTTGGCTCATGTCACGGACCATTAGTCTAGCTGCGTAATTTCCAGAGTTTGGGGGGAAAATGAACAAAATATCAAAGAAACATATGGAATTTTATAAATAAATAGGCATCTTACATCCCTCCACTTTGATATTCTATTTCTCTTGATCAATGAGATTGATATTTGTTTGCCAGAACATAACCTTAATTGTTCTTATTTTCTCCTTTGCAGTAAGATTTCCTTTAGTGGACTTCCATGCAGAATTTCACACTTTTGACTTTTTCTCTTGATTTTTCCTCCACTTTAATATCCTCAAGTCCTTGTTCTTCTCCTATAATTCAAGTCGTTCTAAGTCTTCATCATGATTTTTCTTGTTCCCTCATCCCATTAAAAGTATCAGCTTTCCTCAGGGTTTACTGTCAGCTGTTTTCCATTCTCACTCCACTGAATTTTTCTCAGCCTTTCTGAGTCATAAACCTCTTTCAAAAATCTGTTGAAAACCAGGAACTCTTTCAGAGGAGCCGAACGTCGGAGAAGACATATTCACAAATTTTGCATTTAGTTTCCAAAGATTTATTAACAAACCCTCCACTTACAGCTTCTGCTAGGAAAATTCCCCTACTCTTAAGCTTCAATATCCAATCTGTGTTGACTGACCCGAATCTGCATTTTTATTCCCACTTTCCAGTCCTACAGCTCTGAATGTACCTAACTAGTGAATGTGTCCATTTAGACATTGTACGAACACCTCAAACTCAACCTGCCTGCACTAAATACAACTTCCCATGTAAATCTTCTATTCTTTGCCTTGTTGTCTGACACAGGTGGATGATACCACCATTCATGCAGGTATCCAAGCTTGAAATGTTAGTTACTCTAGACTTTTCCTTCTACCTCATTTCCTACAACTAATTATTCATCAATTTCTGTTATTTTTACTTACAGATATCAAGGATATAGTTTCTCAGTCATTGTCATACTTCAGATCCTCATAACTTCTTGCCCATTTTAGTAACATAGATTTCTTAAACTATTTTTAATTGCATAATTAATAAACAATAGATAATTAATAAACAATACATTTTCTTATTATAAAAGATCCAAACAAAATAAAAGTACAAAGGGTAAATTATCTCTTTCTATACTGCCTCATTCTACCCAGTATCTCTCCTCCCACAGATATATCCACTATTAAGCATTTGATACATATCCCATTGGTTCTTTTCCTTACATTTGCATACATGTGCATGTACAGATGCAAATATATAGGATTTGATTTATTTTTACATAAATGGGAACATGCTTTACATAACAACCTCTCACTTGATTTTTATTTTTCACTTAATGAAAGATTTGGAGAGTTTTCCATTTCGGTACCTATGGAGGCATGTGATATTTTTATTTTTATTTTTTAATGTTTATTTATTATTTATTTTGAGAGAGAGAGAGAGAACAGGCACATTTGTGCTCACGAGCAGGGGAGAGGCAGAGAGAGGGAGAGAGAGAGTCCCAAGCAGGCTCTGGGCTGTCAGCACAAAGCCCAATGTGGGGCCCAGTCTCAGGAACCATGAGATCATGACCTGTGCTGAAATCAAGCATCAGACACCCACTGACTGAGCCACCCAGCCACCCCCTATGTGATATTTTTAATAGCTGCTTGACATTCCATTATAAGTGATGTCAGATACATAATTGGACCTTCTGATGAGAATGTGGCATGTTTCCATTTTTCACCATTATACATCACTATCATCCTTACGCATACCTGTTCTGCACATGGCAGGATACTTTTGAAGGTGCAATTCCTAGTAGCAGCTGTCAGAGACTCCTATCTGCTCTCCTACCTCTGTCTCAGTCCTCTACTACCTGCTCTCATTTATTCACCATCACTCAATAACAAGGAAAGAATCTTCGCATCTATAATTCCTCAGCCACCGCGTTGGACATGTGGTCACAGAAGAACCAGATGATGTGCTCCTGCTCTCAGGGAGTTCAAAATAAAACCAGAGAGGCAGACCAGAAAACAGATGACTCAAGTGCACTAGGACGAGGGTAAGACGGAAATGTGCACAGGAGCCTCTCTCAGAGAACACAAAATAAAAAAAAAACATGCTCATTTTGAAAAGTAGGTGAGACTAATGTGAAGGAGATTCCTAGATGCCACTGGAAGGGGAAGTTGGAATTGGCTTGATGTAGAAATGATGGGACTGTTCAGCAGAAGAAACACTTGTGATTTATTTCTGGATCGCCGATGCTGTGCGTCATTCTAGTTACTGGAATTACAGAAGTGAACAAGATGAAAAAAACCAAAATGTCCCGACTTTCATGGCACTATCCTTGTAAGTGGGAGGGAGGTGACTGATACAGAGATGCACAAGAAAGTGTATGATACAAATTCAAATCATGACAAGCATGAGGAGAAAGAAAGCAGAGCAACGGGATGTGTGAGGTGTTAGGGGTGAACTATTAAGAGACAGAGACATGTATAAAGGGTTTGAGCAGTTACATTTGCCTTGAGATGTGACGGGTCAGAAGGAGCCAGCCACAACAAAATCCAGAAGAGGTAACTAAATAGAGGGAACAGCAGGTGCAAAGACCCTGAAGGAGGAATGAGCCACACAAACCGAGGAATAAGAAGGCCATTTGCAGAGTTAAGAGAGAGAGTGTGTTTCCAGGGAACTGCAAGCATTTGCATGCGACTGGAACCACAGAATGCCAGAGAGGATCCTTTATGATCTGCTCTCTGGTTCCCACCTTTTCCCAACAGCACCTCTGTCACCGCTCAGATGATCCTTAGCTCGATACACTGTTGTTTCCAGTTACCCGAAACAACCACTCTCTTGCCTTTGCTCACATTGTTTTCATAGACTTGAATGCACCTTTCTTGCCCAGCTAACTCCAAATTTCCCTGCGGGGCTCAGCTCAGCGATCAGGAATCCTTCTCCAGGCCTCTCTAGCTGTATTAGGAAGCAGGCTAGCATCTAGCCTGTGCATGAATAACCCTCTTGGTGAATGGCATTTCTGCTATAGATGGGGCTTCTGTAATTTTCACTTGTATCCATAGATTTGGCCTAAGAACACGAAGTGGTCGTGTCTGCTAATTGGAGCTGACTCCTTATCTATATCCACTATGGTTCTCCTTCTTCTTCCTCACTGGGTTATGAGTTCTATAGCACAACCCTTCCTGTAGATACCCAAGGATAAGGTATGTCTCAACCCATTTGATACTTTAAGAATTCTGCATCCTTAAGATAGGATTTGATCTGTTTGGAATATGGATCTTCTAAGAAGCTTGCAGTCCTTATTATTATATTTCTTTTCTTTTTCTTGCATTTGCATTTTCAAGAAAGGGAAGGAAAACAACTTTTTGGGTGGTAACATGTATCATACACCAGCCCATCAGCTCAGTCTTCACCTGTTACCTTCTGGAATGCTCAAAGTACCACTAAGAGGTAGTTATCTCTTATCTTACAAATAGGAACCTGAGGCTCAAACAAATAAAAAAAGCTGAGTTACAATTTGAACCCAGTTCAGTCTAATTGCATCCCTCAATATAATAAAAGGAAGCTATGTCTAAGTCAGAAAGTCTCTTTGTAATACATAAATTCATCACAAATTCATTGAATTCATAATTCATAAAATTTCTTAATTTAGTATTAATAAAATTAGAACATTAATGCAAATAATAGGAACAGTCTTAATGTAAAAATGTCTAAGAGAAAATCATTAAAAAACTATAGAGACTTGGGAAAGATAATCGACATTACATAAGGCAAGCTATTATTCCTGCCTCAGATTATTACCATGAGTAAAAACTAGAGCTAAATGCCAAATATAAGAACATATCATTACAAGCCAAAAGGATATTTTTCTTTTTCCACTATTCACAATGAAAGGTAAAAATGACTATGATATCATTCATAATGATAAGTGTTTAAGGATTCTTTATTACACATAGAAGAAGCAGTCATCATTATAAATGTCCGGAGTTGACTCCATTTGAGATGTACTTCTTATTCCAACGGGGAAAAATGTCTTCAAAGTGTCACGAGTCCTTCATCCTAAGTAATACTTAAAAGGTAGCATCTTACAATTTGTTCCACTCAGACCCTCCTCTAATTACATATGTCAGCTGTACAAGCATTTCAACATTACTTATATATACCATGAAAGCTTTTTCAGATGGCAAAATGTATTTCAGTTACACAACTTTTTTGAAGTACCTAATAAATTTGAGTAGCTGTCCTGTAAAGCCCAAACACAAACTTCAGTAAAACATGGTCTCTGCCCTCAAGAAATTTATGGTCTATGGGAAGATCCCTACAAATGGAGCTTAGTGCAATTTAAATATTCTGTATACAGTTTGCTCATCTATGTAGTGTAAGTGAGGGTTCTTTTGTAAAGCCGTTCTTTGAGGTCCTTGAAGTGCAAAATCAGCGCTTAATGGAATAAGACTAAGTTGTTATAACAACAATGTTCCAAGGCTATTTGGATGTTTAGTGTCAATTGTTACTAGATTATTTCTTCTCTCAGGCTGAAGGAATGTAGTACATTGTATGATCTCAATGACTTAAATACAATCATGTATAGAAAAATCATTGAGGAAATAGGGCCACCTGGGTGGCTCAGTTGGTTGAGCATCTGACCTTGACATTGGCTCAGGTCATGATCTCAGGGTCATGAGATCAAGCCCCTTCCCCGCATCAGGCTCCGCACTGAGCATGGAACCTGCTTGGGACTCTCTCTCTCTCTCTCTCTCTCTCTCTCTCTCCCCCCCTCCCTCTCTCTGCCCCTCCTCTGCTCATGTGCATATGCGTGCTCTGTCAAAATAAATTTTAAAAATATCATTGAGGAAATAACCCAAAGTACTACTAATGTTATTTCTGGGTATTACTAAAGATTTTTTTTAATATCATTTATTGTCAAATTGGTTTCCATACAACACCCAGTGCTCATCCCAACAGGTGCCCTTCTCAATGCCCATCACCCAGTTTCCCCTCTCCCCCACCCCCCATCAACCCTCAGTTTGTTCTCAGTATTTAAGAGTCTCTTATGGTTTGCCTCCCTCCCTCTCTGTATCTTTTTTCCTCTTCCCCTCCCCCATGGTCTTCTGTTAAGTTTCTCAAGATCCACATATGAGTGAAAATATATGGTATCTGTCTTTCTCTGACTGACTTATTCACTTAGCATAATACCCTCCAGTTCCATCCACGTTGCTGCAGATGGCCAGATTTCATTCCTTCTCATTGCCAAGTAGTATTCCATTGTATATATAAACCACAACTTCTTTATCCATTCATCAGTTGAGGGACATTTGGCTCTTTCCATAATCTGGCTACTGTTAAAAGTGCTGCTATAAACATTGGGCTACATGTGCCCCTATGCATCAGCACTCCTGTATCCCTAAAGATATTTTTAAAAAATATTTTCTGTATTTTCAATTTTATAATCAGATAACAAACATGATTTTAATAATAAGATGAGGGGTGCCTAAGTAGCTCAGTCTGTTAAGCATCTAACTTTGGCTCAGGTCATGATCTCACAGTTCATGAGTTCAAGCCCACTTCAGGTGAGCAAGAGCCCCGCTTTGGGTGAGCCTCTCTCTCTTTCTCTCTCTCTCTCTCTCTCTCTCTCTCTCTCTCCCTCACTCACTTGCACCCTCTCTTTCTCTCAAAACAAAAAATGATAAGATGAATATCTGGCCTCTACATTATGGCCTAAAAATTGAGAGTGTAGACTTTAGAGATAAGTGAAGGAAAGTTTTAATTCTGTCCTTATAAATTAATACTTGTATTATCTTTAGCAATTTACCTTTCTAAACCTTGTTTTCCTTGGATTTTTAAATGAGAAAATACCTAGAATAGGCATTAGGATTAGATGAGGATCAGATGAGATTATATGTAACATGATCAGAGATATCTAATGAAAATTGTTAGAATTCTCTCATTCTTTGCCATGAAGACAGCATGAGTTCTAACGATCCTTTGGTTTTGTTGATCACTGTTACAAAGATGACAATAATTTATATTATATAGTTTGAAAATAAAAAGGGACACTAAAATCAATTAAAATTACATAATTTAAAATATATAGATTGACTGCAAATTGGTTTACTATTTTAACTGGACTGTAAAGCCATTCTATTCAAAACTACTTTCAAAAATTAAATTCTTTCTAAAATAAAATACATGTCAAATAAAGAAAAATTGTTAAAGACTTCTTTTTACAGTGATTACAAGTAAAATAATTGTTAGTGTACCTATTCATCCATTTTAATCAATTTCTTAGCTGTGTCCATTTTTAATATTGCCAATGGTATTTTTCTGAAGGTTATATTTTTCCATATGGTATAATTATTTTTATTTTTTAATTGCCAACAATATTTTTCAAACTTGCATTTTAGGATTAATAAATTTGGTACTCTTGTCTCTTTCCTATAAAATACAAAGTTTTAATTAAAGAAAACTTGTCCTTATTAGTGCTATTACCTAATAAACTCAGAAAACTTCTGCTGCATGGGGAAAATTTTGTGTTTTTTTAATGTGCAAGTACTTTAGCCCAACTTTGTATAGATTTATTTAATATTAAATTAAAGTATAATTTAAATTGTACTTCATTTAAAGTATCTTTCTTCAATAAATATTCTTACAGGATAAAACCTTCCAGGTAACTTGCCACTATTCATAGTTCTTTTCACAAAACTTGCATGATGTAAAATCATAGGCCTTCTCAATTTCATTTTATTTTGATGAAAAATATATGTATTTTTAGTTGAATATATATTCAATTAAAAATAGGAGTTTCAGAAAAATATTGTTCCCATAAATTGAGATACTCAAAAGTACAATTATTGAATTTCAAAATGATATCTTGTGCATTGAGCTCTAAAAAGTTAATTGATTCCTTTTACAAGGATATCCTTTTACAAGGATAAATTTCAGTATCTGGTTTCTTGCATGCTTTCTTTGCAGTAATTGCAATACACTGAAAGCTTCAAACACTGAACTTTTTGGCACCCCATTTATGAACATTTTGATTAAAATTTTCAAAGTAATTTGGAACAAAATACAGTCAAAATTTAAAGAACTCATTTAAAAATAATCTTAATACCATTTTAGAACACTTCAATTAATATCAAAAATATTTATTTAGATGTTGAAACACATAAAACATAATTGATGTTGGGTACAAAGAGAGAATGCTATAAGCCATGCTATAGCATTTTTTTTATGCTATAAAAAAATCAATTTTTTTTATATTGCCAACAATATAAGACATCTGACTTTTCCCTCAGAAGAGACACCCATCAGAATCCTGGAGGAGCTGCTCCTTGAACATATATGAAGAAGTGGATGAGCATAGCATCGGGATGCACCTCCTTGGTTTCCCTTCAAGGAAGGACTTGTTAAGACATCAATTTCATCAAAATAAAAATTTTACCCTCAGTACTTTTACTGGTTTGTAGAATTATATTTAAAAATTTTAAGCATAAGTTCTATTTTGACTGATAAAATTTTAGAGCTCATTTGGATGCTGATGAATTAAGGCAGAGGTTGGCAAACTACAACACTCTGCCCAAATCTGGAACTATGCCTGTTTTTGTAAATGTAGTTCTATTGGAATATATCCATGCTCTTTTGTTTATGGATTTTTCTATTGCTGCTTTTGCACTGAACAGTAGAATTCAGTAATTGCATCAAAACCCATACAGATTGCAAAGTCTAAAATGTTTACTATCTGGCACTTTACAAGACACAAATTTGCCAGCCCCTCAATTAAGAGTACACTACAACAAACTCCACATATATTTCTGTGTCATGAGTTTCTTAATTGAGTATTAATATTGTTTTTATAATGATGCTCTCTATGCTCCACCAAAATTTGTATTCATATTTTCCCCACAAAACAAGTAACTTTACTTTTAATGGTGAACTTCGTAACTGCACTTACAGTCACGATCACAATAAGACAGAATGAACTTCCATGAGCTTAACTTTGATTCCATGAAATGGATGAAAGAAAGCCAACCAGTTATTGGAATTAATTGATTTTCCATTTAAAGTGGTAGATAATTTTCAGAGGAAGCAGACCCAGACAATTTCAGTGGTTGGGAGGCTTACTAAGGATTATCCTTGGGATCAACTCCTGTAAAAGAGACAGGAAAGAAGCAGGATTGGTCAAATACAGAAGTCAAGTGGGTCCAAAGATAGCTTCTGCCACATCATCTGACATATTCTGCTTTGGGCCAAAATGGTGGTCTCTTATTACTCCTTCCTTGATCACACAGCCCTGAGACACATGTGACCTTGGCCAAGCAGCTCTCTGCAGCTGAAGCAATCCCCAAAGAGACTGATAGCTGTAAACTCTCTGCCAGCAGTCCTCCCCAGTAGTTTCATTAACAAGTCCTTCCTTGAAGGGAAACCAAGGAGGTGCATCCCGATGCTATGCTCATCCACTTCTTCATATATGTTCAAGGAGCAGCTCCTCCAGGATTCTGATGGGTGTCTCTTCTGAGGGAAAAGTCAGAAGAAGGTTAATGGTGCTGGCTGTAACTCCTACAGTTCAACTGATCTAAAGGTCACAACTGAGACTCATCATGTTGTTTTTTTTTTCCTTTACTACCCATTCCATATTCCTTTTACCATCATGAAGCACCTCTGGCAGTCTTGGCTGGCTACCATGCACTTTTCAGACTGAGGTTGCCTGAGAATTGTCATTTTCCATCAAAATAGGGCAAGGGTATACCAAGTGGTGCCCAAATGGGTCATGTACATGTCAATATTCCTCCATTGTGTTAATACCAACCCTTCCTCCTGCTGATGATCAGAGTCAAAAATTCTTGCCAAGATGATGATTTCTTTTCATGTTCAATAGTCTCTGGTTACAAGGAGCCTGAAATGCCCAGGCATCAGTCATGACTTTTTTTCTGTGTCTTTGTAGAAGTATTCTCTCTTAAGGAACCAAGACTTAACAAGCCTTAAGTAGACCAGGGTTGTTGGGACAACAGGCACAAATTCCTCCAGTTGGTTATTGGGAATGATGATAAGTAGAGCTACTCCTGTTTCTACACCCTAATTCTGGGACCAATCATTTTCTTTCCATTTGAGACACAGTTCCAAATAAAGTTCTTTGATTTAAGGTATATAGAGTGACCTGGAGGATGGTGCCCCATCCTTGTAAAAGGATGAATTAGCACTGAATTAGCACTTAAGCCATGCCTCCAAAAGACTATTTCCAGCATTCTGTCAGGCAGCAGCTTCTGGTTGGTGTGGTATGACCAGTGTAGGTCATGGGCCCACTCCTCTTTTACTCTAAAGTGAGTTTCTATTCTGATGAGATCCTGTGCTGGTGGGTCAGATATGCCATATATTTTCAGACAATAGTGTTGGTTGGGGTTCTTTGGGGTGAAAAAGCAAAACTCTACCTGGAATATGTGCCTATTCCTGCTTGAAGGAATCACTGGCTCTTCTTAGAAGACAGTGAAATTTTAGTCCTGTTACATTTATTCCAGTTCATAAGACATGATTGCCTTTGTGTCTTTGAATGCTTCGTTTTGATTTAGTAAGTTCTTTTTAAAGTGTTAGATTAGTAAAGACATAATACATGAATGGCCAATGTGCCAATCGCAAAGTACCTTCACTTAGAAGCATAATTTAAACCGTCTTTTTCCTGAAGGTGATACTACTACCAGGAGCATGCTACAAAGTATATATTTACTAATGACTATAAATCCAGTCATTTCATTGTTATAAATATAGACACCTGGCAAATGCACTTGAGGGTTCAAGTGGCCAGGCTGATCTAATATAATACATTGGTGTAAAATGGTACTTCCTGAAACTAGGAGAGTAGGTCTGGCTACATCGGTCTTCAAACAGCATGCCCTAGAGTCATATGTAAGTCAATACTAAAAGTGCTGTGAGGTTAGAAAACTTGTCTATCTCCTTCATGGTGGTATCTCCAGTGCTTAGCATACCAATGGCTTACAGTGCATGTTCATTATATGCTTGTTGAATAGGTGAATGAAAGGGGGAAAAACTGAAAAAAGACTTGCTTATAATTGTGGCCTAAATATTCAGTCAAGGTGAAGCCAGAAGTTCTAACTTCCATTTCCTTAGAGAGACCTCAACAAGACCCAGATGATCTTTTTGTATGGAGTTAGAACTGGCTCCAGAGTCACCCAGCCAGTTCCATGCCTTAGATGGAGATGCTTAACACCATCACCATTCCCCCACTACTGAGTGGAGCAAATTTTCAGCTTTACTCAGGTTCTCGTAAAGACATGGTAAAGGTGGAGATTGAGGAGATAATGATTTTGGCAAATAAAAGAATAAAAATATCCTTTTAAAATGGAAATCACCACTCTTCTCTGCCTGTACTCAACTCCTCAGTGTCTTCCTTTCACATGTCAAATGATGTCCAGAGTTCTTATTCTGATCTACAAGCACCTGCAGGATCTGGCCCCCAGCTTCCTTCTAAGTTTATCTCCCAGAACTCTTCACCATGCCCATGTGCTCAGCCTCATGGACTTTCTTGCCAATTTTCAAATATACTAAGGGCATTTGTAATCTTAATGATCTCTGTCTATACACTCTTCATTCAGGCTTCTGTGGCACTGGTTCCCTGGCTTCGTATAAGTCCCTATTCAATAATACCTACTTAGAGTGGCCATCTCTGGATAGGCATATTATCTATGACTCCTGGGTATTATATTATTAATTTATTTACTTGTTTATTGTTTGAATTCCATTCCTAAAAAGTGGAAACTTTTCTTTTGGCAGTGATGTTTGTTTTTGTTTGTTTTCTTCGTTCTGTTTCCCCAGTTCTTTGAACAATGGCTAGAACACACTCAACAATTACTTGTTGAATAAATGCTATGACCACTGGGTATGCTTTAAGAAAGATAAGAAGGAAATTCCCTTGCTGTCTCATAAGCAATATCATACTGAACCATAACAACAAGCAAAATAATGATGTAGAGAAAAAAATTTAAACATTTTTCTATAATTTCCCTTTCTTCAGACACACTTGACCTTCCCTGTGCTTTGGGGTTGTGTCCCTGGGATGAATAATGATACACAATTCATGGTACTGCCACAATAGTTCAGGTACATAAGGCTAATTAACACACCATCCAGGAATACCCATAAACAGTTTAAAGCAAGACTTGCATGTCTTTTCCTCAATGATAGTATTGAAAAATTAACAAGAAGGCAGATAACTTCATTTAAAAAATATATATATATATATATATGTATATAGTTGATTTACTGTTGATGAATAGTTTCAACAATTCCTTGAAGGAATCATTAAAATTTCACTAGGGAACAAAAATAAATTTGCACTGAGCACTATCAGAATTGCTAAGAAAACAGTGGTAAAAAAATACAGCATTTTTTAATACCAAAAGCAAATAATCAAAACCATTCATATTAATAAATCCTTTTGGATATAAGAAATATTTTACTTTATTAAATGTAGATAACAATTGACTCTTTAACTTTTTCTTTCTTTGTACAAGAAGATAATTGTATCTGAAGCAGATATAAATAATGAGAATTAAATTTTAACAATTATTTACTACTACCATTAAGACAACAGACAAATCCATAATTTGGCTATTGTTGAAAGTGCTGCTATAAACATTGGGGTAAAAGTGCCCCTATGCATCAGTACTCCGGTATCCCTTGGGTAAATTCCTAGCAGTGCTATTATGGGTCATAGGGTAGATCTATTTTTAATTTTTTGAGGAACCTCCACACTGTTTTCCAGAGTGGCTGCACCAGTTTGCATTCCCACCAACAGTGCAAGAGGGTTCCCGTTTCGCCACATTCTCGCCAGCATCTATAGTCTCCTGATTTGTTCATATTAGCCACTGTGACTGGCGTGAGGTGGTATATGAGTGTGGTTTTGATTTGTATTTCCCTGAGGAGGAGCGACGTTGAGCATCTTTTCATGTGCCTGTTAGAGCCTAAATGTCCATCAACTGATGAATGGATAAAGAAATTGTGGTTTATATACACAATGGAATACTATGTGGCAATGAGAAAGAATGAAATCTGGCCTTTTGTAGCAATGTGGATGGAACTGGAGAGTGTTATGCTAAGTGAAATAAGTCATACAGAGAAAGACAGATACCATATGTTTTCACTCTTATGTGGATCCCGAGAAACTGAACAGAAGACCATGGGGGAGGGAAAGGAAAAAAAATTTAGAGAGGGAGGGAGCCAAACCATAAAAGACTCAAAAACTGAGAATAATCTGAGGATTGATGGGGGGGGTGGGAGGGAGGAAAGGGTGGGTGATGGGTATTGAGGGCACCTGTTGGGATGAGCACTGGGTGTTGTATGGAAACCAATTTGACAATAAATTTCATATTAAATAAATAAATAAATAAATAAAACAAAGTCCAAAAAAAAAAAAGAAAACAGACAAATCCTTCTCAATTCATACTCTGTGCTAAGCATTATTCCATTATTTTTATGCACTTAATTCATTTAATCTTCACAACCAACCAGTGGGGTAAGAAATATTATCATTTCTATTTTAAAGTTGAGGAAATGAGGTACAAGGGAATTAAATAATTTGCCCCAAATTAAAAAGCCAGAAAGTGATAGAATTGAGCTTTAAACACAGATGGCCTTAGTCAATACACTACATTGTCTATGACCAATAGACTCCATGCCTTTCAATGTACAATAAGCGATAGTAAAGGCATTGTTTCTTTAAACTAGAGATGAGTAAAGTAAGGCACAGGAAAGATGTGTGATTTTCCTCTAATAAACTAAGAAACAATATGGGAAAAAGATAAAAATTATATGTGGTTCAAAAGGCAGAACAGGAAACGATACAAAAGGGCCAAAACCTGATGGATACTACAATGGTTATTATATATAAAATATTGTACAATATATATAATATATAAATGATATTCACAAATATTGATAATTATATTTATATAATAAATAGGAAAATTAAAAGCTATCTTTTTTGAGAAAGAAGAATAAACAATGTATCATATAAATATTATCTTCAAATTAATGTTGAAGTATAATACAATTCCAGTTGGAATCCCAGGAGATACTTTTGTTGTTATTTATGGTGCATGTGGGATACTAGATAAAAGAATATTAAAAATTATATTGAAGAATAGTTGCCAAAAAGTAGTCAAAAAAAAGGAAAAAGAGAGCAATGGGGTTGAGGTCCTGCCTAACAGATATCAAAAAATTATAGGAAGCCCTTGTAACAGAATCAATATTGTGTTGGCACAGTGATAGACACTAGATTAGCAGATCAGGAAAGGGAATCTAGAATTAGATCCCAGTCTATATGATGACTAAATTGATACATGTGACTAAGTTGGTAGTTCAATTTAGTGTGTGTATGGTGGGCGGGGGGTTATTTATAAATGATGTTATTATCATTATATGTGTGAAAGAAAATTAAATTATGCTCCAAATGCAAAAGTAAATTTCATATGAATTAAAAACTATCTAAAAAAATAACGCAATAGAAATGTTGTAAGAGAATAAAGTAGAATTTATTCTACTTTACCCAATCAAGTGCTAACGGAGACCTACTTAACCAATTCTGGAAAACCAAAAGCTAGAAAATGTAAGATGTGGATATCTCTGTGAAAAAATGAAAAAATATATATATATTGTGTAACAGAATATAACATAAACAGAGATAAGATACAAAAAATAGATATAGAAAAAATATTTGCAAATAGCACAGGAAGAAATCATAGCACAGAAAACTCCGTGTGTTCAGCATCCCAATTTCTCTTCCTAAGCACAACTGGGGCCATGAGACTAAATTCTGGCCAGTATGACATAAGCCACTTGCTGGCCTTGAAAATATCCTGTTCTATCCTTGCGTTAGTTATTTGTTATATAACAAATTACCCTAAAATTTAGAGGCATAAAACAACAAGCATTTATTACCTTACAGCTATGGTAAGTCCAGAGTCTGGATGAGGCTTGACTAGGCCCTCTGGTTCAAGATCTCTCGGAGGCTGTGACCAGATTGTTGGCTGGTGCTCTGAAGTCTTGATTAGGAAAGGATCCACTTCTAAACTCATTCATGTAGTTGTCAGAATTCAGTTCCTCAGAGACTGTTGGATGAGGATGTCAGTTCCTTGCTGTCTTATTGGCTAAAGGCCTCTCTCAGTTCCTTGTCAAGTGGGGCTGCTGGCTTCTCTCAGAATGAACACAAGTAAGGCACAATTGAGAAGCATGGCCTTTTTTCAGCCTAATCTAAAATATGACCTCCCATCATCTCTAATACACTATGTTTGCTATATGTGAGCCACTAAATCCAACCTTTGCAGGAGGAGAGGATTACATAAGTGTGTGAAAACCAAGAGGTGCCTGCACAACCCTCCATATCTCTTTTCCTGCTATGATGATTTTGGAAGCAACATTTCCTGGATATAATATCTACAAGGTGAAGGAGGACTCACCTATAAGAAACTTTGGCAAGTTGGGAAATAAACTTTTATTGTGCTGAGCCATTGAGATGTTTTAACATGATGTAACATAGCCTATTGTGACTAACAGAGTGTTCATATTTATAACACACACAGAGTATTTACAACTTGATGTGATGGGGATGAATAACCCAATCAAAAAGTGGGAAGAGGAAATAAGATTTAATTCACAGATTTGCAATAGAAACATAAGATATCATAATGATAGTAGGAGGAGGAGGAGTAATAATAAAAAGCAATATCTATTGACAGTTTACTTTGTACAAGTTACTGCTCTGATTTACATGAACACATTTAATCTCCACAAAAATAAAACAGACGAAGTAGTAGTTCCTATTATCTCCTTCTGACATATGAAAAACCTCTCTTAACAGAAAGGTTAAGAGAATTGTCCAAGGTCACACAGCTAGTAAGCGTTGGAATCAGAATTAAAATCCAGAAAGTCTGGCATCTGAGCCAGTGTTTCTAACCTCTAAGTCATGCTGCTTAAATATATTAGTCAGGGAAATGCCAATTAAAGGAATAGTCATTACATATCAGTCTAGCTAACATTTGAAAGAATCAAAATACCTATCAAATACAGCATTAGAGAGCCATGATGGCAAAAAACAGCAATTAAAACAGGCTTTGTGGGAAGCAGTCCTAAAATAGTTATCATTTAATGTACATGCTTCCTTGGTTCCAACAATTCTGCTTCTGGGAAACCGGAATAAAAGTGGAAGGATATTAATTCCCACATTATTTATCACAAAAGAACTGGATGCAAAGACTTTCCCATAACATGCAAATGTTTTAATAAATTTTTGCATATCCACTCCATAGTATATAACACTATGAAATGAAATAGAGCTATACCAATCACCCCAAAGTGATTTCAATGAAGTGTTGTTGCATTAAAATGGCAATCCATAGAGAACTGTGAAGGATATGGCCCTATTTTCTTAGAATAAAACTAAAAAACATCCTATATATTTGTTCATTCTATGTGATTCTATGCACTGGGCATAGAATAGTGACCAAAAAGTCAAAGGCCAAAGTTTGGAGATTGGGGAGCAGCCAGCAAAGGTGACTGAGAAAAATGACCATTAAGTGAAGTAGAAAGAGAAACAAGAGAGCAGGTGCAAGGAAGCCAGATAAAGAAATTGGTTCAGAAAGAGGAGTGGTCAAAGCTGCTGCTAGATAGGATAGGATGAGGAAATTTATTTTAGTAACATGGAAATCATTTATGCATTTCCATTTTCAAGATTGGAGTGTGTGTGTGTGTGTGTGTGTGTGTGTGTGTGTGTGTGCTGGGGATGGATGCCTGATTGAAGAGGGTTCAAGACAGAATAGGAGACTAAGGGAAATAAGGGACAACGACAGTCATACCTTTTAAGAGAGCTTTGATTTAAAGGATAAAGAGTAGGGACACCTGGGTGGCTCAGTCAGTTGAGGCTCCAACTCTTGATTTCAGCTCAGATCACGATCTCATAGTTGATCAAGTCATGAGATGGAGCCCTACATCAGGCTCTGCACTGAGGACTGAGCTTGGAGCCTGCTTAGGATTCTCTATCCCTCTGCCCCTCCTTCACTAGTGTGTGGGCTCTCTTCTCTCTCTCTCCATCTCTCTCTCTCAAATAAAATAATAGAAAATAAATAAATGAGAAAGGTAAATATAATAATATAGCAGTAGCTGGAAGGGGATGCTTTGTTTTGTTTTGATTTTTAAGATGGTAGATATTTCAGATTAGTTGTATGCTAACAAAAGCCATCCGGTAGGGGAAAATTCATGATGGAAGAGAGAGGACGCAACCACTAGAGTGATGCTTCAAGGTAACTAAGTGGAAATGGATGTTAGTGCACAGATGAAGGGAATGGTCTGAGGAGGTGATAATGGTTCCTGAATTATAGATGAGGCAGAGATGCCGAACAGATCCTGGGTGTTAGCAGATGCGAGTGTGTGGCAGATGTTCTCTAATTTCTTGTATTTTCATAGTGAAGTACAGAAGCAAGGTTGTCAGCTGAGGGTGAAGATTGAACGAAATCTTGGCAGTTTGAAGAGGAAAGGTATGGGTAATCATCTAGAGGAATGGCAAGGGGAAGAACTATACAGTGGGATTTTCCATCAGCACCAATGCTCTTCTTGAGGTGATACAGTAATTTTTTTTAATTTTAAAATGCTTATTTATTTTTGAGAGAGAGAGAGAGAGAGAGAGAGAGCAGGGGATGGGCAGAGAGAGAGGGTGACACAGAATCTGAAACAGGATCCAGGCTCCAAGCTGTCAGCACAGAGCCCAATGTGGGGCTCAAACTCACGAACTGTGAGCCTGAGCTGAAGTTGGACACTGAACTGACTGAGCCACCCAGGCGCCCGTGAGGTGATACATTCAAAGTGAGCCCAGTCATCTGAGGATTTTCCCCAGCCACACTCAGCTGCCAAGGTACACATCTGGACTAGGCAGAGACTTGAACATAGACGGGGTAGGGTGACACAAAGATTGGCCCTGTATGACCTACAAGGGGTAAAGGATAATGAACGGTGACAGGATAATATCCTTCACAGTTTTCTACATATTGCCATTTAGCCAGATAGATCAGAGCTTTTTTGGAGTTGGGGTATTAGAGGGAATTAGCTGAAAAGATAGGTCAAAGAGTAGAGTGCTTAAAATTTGAGATTGTGAAGGGGATACAGTTTTTTGTTAGTGTTAGTATTATTAGGATTAGTATTGACAAGACCTAGTATATAATCATGGAACTGAAAAGTTGAGATGGGGTAAAGTTATAAGCTACTAGGAGAGGGAAGGTTCAGAGACTGAGAAACTGGAAAGACTGCAGGCATGGACATTGAAATCATCAAGAATTATAGTAGGAGTAGTGTTCGGAGGAGTCAGAGCAAACAATATAAAAATCTTCAGGAGTAGCTTGAGGGTCTGTGGATGATGGCTAAAGGAGGGTTGGATGGTATAGTATGCTAGCATGAGCTCTGAAGTTGGAATGTTTTTTTAAAATATATATTTATTTCTGAGAGAGCAAGAGTGTGTGAGCAGGGGAGGGGCAGAGAGACAGGGAGACAGAGGATCTGAAGCAGGCTCCGTGCCGACAGCAGCAAGGCTGATGTGAGACTCCAACCTATGAACCAAGCCATGACCCTGAAGTTGGCATGTTTTGGAAGGAGAGAGGGACAATGTTGTTAAGGAGAATCAAGGAGGACACTTACCTCACTTCTGGGCTGTGAGATTTAAAAAAACAAAACAAAACAAAACAAAACAAGCAAGCAAACTAACAAACAAACAAAAACTAGCTACATTTGGAGGGTCCTGAAGAAGAAGCAGATTCTTGGGGAAGCATCAGGTTTGAGACAGAGCAAGCAGATTGATGTTGCCTAAATGAAGGCCTCCAAGGATACCAAGCCATTATCCCTCAAACCTGTAATTGTTACTTTATTTGGAAAAAGAGTCTTTGCAAATGTAATTGTTAAGTTAAGATGGAGAGAGTATCCTGGATTATCCAGGTGGGCCCTGAATGCAGTCAATCACATGCGTCCTTACAAGAGAGAGTCAGAGAGATGTAACACAGAAGAAAAGGTACACAGAGATAGTGACATGACGATGGACCAGAGAGAGATTTGAAAATAACTTCCCTTGAGGTTTGGAGTGATGTGACAAGCCAACCAATGCCAGCAGTCGCCAGGTGAGGTGTGCATTCTTCCCTAAAGCCTCTGGTGGGAACACAGCCCCACCAGCCCTTTAATTTCAGCCCAGTGATACTGATTTTGGACTTCGGACTTGAGAATGGAGAGAGAAAATTTCTGTTTTAGGTCACCAACTTTGCAGTAATTTATAACAGCTGCAGGAAACTAACACACAGGTGAAGGAAACATTCACAGAAGGGAATGGGAAGAGTGGATTTTGTTGAGGACAGACTGTAAGCTCCAGAGAGCGCAGGGGAAGTGGGGAGACAGAATTGTACAGAATGGAAAAAATCAAGTGTACCTCCCAGACTGATGATAATAAGCCTGGGATCCTTGGGCTGCTTGTGGCTACCCACTGCACAGGGATGAGAGTGATGGCATTATCCTGATGACCCAAGAGGCAGACTTTGAAGGGAGGGATGCAGGGGGTGTATTGTGCCAGGAGGAGGAGTTCTGGGGGTCCCTCTTCAGTTCTACAAATGAAACTGTGGAGGAACAGAAAGAACTTTACTGAGAGCACAAGATATATGTATATATTTATAGATATATATATATGTACAGATTTATGGGTGTAGATATATGTACATATATTTCACTAGGTGTACATAATATGTATATATATTTATATATGAGTCATATGTATATTTATCATTGTGTGCATGTAAATATATTAGTGTATGTATTTGAGTGTGTGCATTTGCATATAATTGTTTTTTTAATGTTTATTTTGGAGAGAGAGAGAAAGCGAGTGCAAGAGAGGAAGAGAGAGAGACGTAGACACAAAATCTGAAGCAGGCTTCAGGCTCTGAGGTGTCAGCACAGAGCCCCATGAGGGGCTTAAACTCACAGACCATGAGATCGTGACCTGAGCTGAAATCAGATGCTTAACCAACTGAGCACCCCGCATATTATTTTTAAAGCATGGAGAACAAGGAGAAAATGGCAATCTGGGAAGGGTAGGGGGGATAATGGGAATAAAGAGGGAAAGAAAAATTCTGGCACTCAGAAAAGAAAACAAAGCAAAAAGCGATAGGATATGCAAGGATCACATTTAGGCATTTATATAAAACTGCATAAATGTGTAAATATATGAGAATATTTTTAAATGAAGTTAAATTTATAAAAATATGTATAGCAAAAAAAAAACCCAAAAAACATGTTAAAAGTTACATTCAAGGGGCACCTGGGTAGCTCAGTCGTTTGAGCATCCAATTGATTTTGACTCAGGTCATGATTCCAGGGTCATGGAATAGAGCCTCAGTCAGGCTCTGCACTAAGCATGGAGCCTGCTTAAGATTCATTCTCTCTCTCTCTCTCTCTCTCTCTCTCTCTCTCTCTCTCTCTCTCCCTCTTCCCCTTACCCCCTTTTGAACACGTGCTCTCTTTCTCTAACAATAAAAGTTACATACAAACTAACAATCTAATCTTAGTTTCCCCCTGAATTTGCTCTTCTTTATTTGCAGTTCACTGAATTTATGGTTCTAAACTGATCCAGTGTGTGCAGACAATTCAACTTATGGGAGCTCCAGCTTTCCCTCTCTGAATTGCGTCTGGGCCCCTCCTTTGTGTCCCTGAAAGGAAGAGGCTGCCAAGACTCAGTGGCATCTGTGTGCTTGAAGGAATTTGTCTGAGATGACCTTAAGGTACGTCTACTTTGGAAACTGGTCTATTCTTATGACACAAAGACAGTGGGGCTAAGAATTTCTGGATATGGGTGTCTACTTCAAAACAAAACAAAACAAAACAAAACAAAACAAAACAAAACAAAACATTGTGGCCCTCAGATTGTCTTCTTGTTAATACCATTTGCAGGCTTATAATTTCAAATCTAAGGTTCTTCCATAAATGAGTGCTAAACAAACTGTCTTACTTTTATGCTGTGAAGCTAAAGGCTTTTTATTTTTTAGCATCTCTCACCCTCAAAATTTCACCCATTTAACAGTTTAATGCACGTCTTGGAGCTACGCATTCCTATCCTGGATCATCATCATTCAGAGACAGATGAAGGGAGAAAAAAGTGCATGGAGGATTGCTAGAAAAGTTTCTATGGGTTTATCATACATCATTTCTACTCACATAGTCCATTATTGTATCCCAGTCAGTCACAGAGCCAGACTATCTGGGCTCACATTCTGGCTTTATCACTAAATGGCTGTGTGTCTGTGGCTAAATTACTTTATCTCTGTGCCTCAGACTTCTCAACTGTGAAAGCTGATGATAATAATCAATGGCAATGACCTCATAAGTTTGTTGTGAAAAGTAAATAGACTAATCCATGTACTGTCCTTAGTTCTTCACACATGGTAAACACCAGGTGTATGTGAACTGTTATTTGTTTTTTTTAATTAATTAATTAATTTTTAAATTTACATTTAAGTTAATTAGCATATAGTGCAACAATGATTTCAGGAGTAGATTTCTTAATGCCTCTTACCCATTTAGCTTATTTCCCTCTCCCACAACCCCTCCACCAACCCTCTGTTTGTTCTCTATATTTAAGAGTCTCTTATGTTTTTTCCCCCTTCCCGGTTTTATTTTATTTTTGCTTCCCTTCCCTATGTTCATCTGTTTTGTATCTTAAAGCCCTCATATAAATAAAGTCATATGACATTTATCTTTCTGACTAATTTCAGTTAGCATAATACCCTCTAGTTCAATCCACGTAGTTGCAAATGGCAAGATTTCATTCTTTTTGATTGCCGAGTAATACTCTATTGTGTGTGTGTGTGTGTGTGTGTGTGTGTGTGTGTGTGTGTATACCACATCTTCTTGATCCACTCATCCATTGATGGACATTTGGGCTCTTTCCATACTTTGGCTATTGTTGATAGTGCTGCTATAAACATTGGGGTGCATGTGCCCCTCTGAAACAGCATACCTGTATTCCTTGGATGAATACCTAGTAGTGCAATTGCTGGATTGTAGAGTAGTTCTATTTTTAATTTTTTGAGGAACCTCCAGTTTGCATTCCCACCAGCAAGCAAAAGAGATCCTCTTTCTCTGCATCCACACCAACATCTGTTGTTGCCTGAGTTATTAGTGTTAGCTATTCTGACAAGTGTGAGGTGATATCTCACTGTGGTTTTGATTTGTATTTTCCTGATGATGAGTGATATTGAGCATTTTTTCATGTGTCGGTTGCCTATCTGGATATCTTCTTTGGAGAAGTGTCTATTCATGTCTTTTGCCCATTTCTTCAGTGGATTGTTTGTTGGTTGGGTATTGCGTTTTATAAGTTCTTTATAAATTTTGGATACTAACCCTTTATCTGGTATGTCATTTTCAAATATCTTTTCCCATTCCATCAGTTGCCTTTTAGTTTTGCTGATTGTTTCCTTCCCTGTGCAGAAGATTTTCATTTTGATGAAGTCTCAATAGTTGAAAATTTTTGCTCTTGTTTCCCTTGCCTCTAGAGACATGTTGAGTAAGAAGTTACTGTGGTTGAGATCAAAACGTTTTTGCCTGCTTTCTCCTCTAGGATTTTGATGGCTTCCAATATGATGTTTAGGTCTTTCATCCATTTTGAGTCTCTTTTTGTGTATGGTGTAAGAAAGTGGTCCAGCTTCACTTTATGCATGTCGCTGTCCAGTTTTCCCAGCACCACTTGCTGAAGAGACTGTCTTTATTCCATTGGATATTCTTTCCTGCTTTGTCAAAGATTAGTTGGCCATACATTTATGGGTCCATATCTGGGTTCTCTATTCTGTTCCATTGATCTGAGTGTCTGTTTTTGTGACATACTGTCTTGATGAGTACAGCTTTGTAATACATCTTCAAGTCTGGGATTTTGATGCCTCCAGCTTTTGTTTTCTTTTTCAAGATTTCTTTGGCTGTTGGGGTCTTTTCTGGTTCCGTACGGATTTTAGGTTTGTTTGTTCTAGCTCTGTGAAGAATGCTGGTGTTATTTTGATAGGGATTGCATTGAATATGTAGATTGCTTTGGGTAGTATCAACATTTTAACAATATTTGTTCTTCCTATCCAGGAGCATGGAATATTTTTCCATATGTTTGTGTCTTCTTCCATTTCTTTTATAAGCTTTCTATAGTTTTCAGTGTATAGATTTTTCACCTCTTTGGTTACATTTATTCCTATGTCTTTTATGGGATTTGGTGCGATTATAACTAGGATTGATTCCTTGATTTCCCTTTCTGTTGCTTCATTATTGGTGTATAGGAATGCGACTGATTTCTGTGCATTGATTTTATATCCTGAGACTTTGCTGAATTCATGGATCAGGTCTAGCAGGTTTTTTTGGTGCAATCTTTTGGGTTTTCCAAAAAGAGTATCATGTCATCTGTTAAAAAGAAAGTTTGACTTCCTCCTTGCCAATATGGATGCCTTTTATTCCTTTGTGTTGTCTGATTGCTGAGGCTAAGACTTCCAATACTATGTTGAATAACAGTGGTGAGAATGGACATCCCTGTCTTCTTCCTGACCTTAGGGGGAAAGGTCTCAGTTTTGCCCCATTGAGGATGATATTAGCGTTGGGTCTTTCATGTATGGCTTTTATGATCTTGAAGTATGATCCTTCTATCCCTACTTTCTTGAGGGTTTTCATCGAGAGAGGATGTTGTATTTTGTCAAATGCTTTCTCTGTATCTATTGAGGATCATATGGTTCTTGTCCCTTCTTTCATTGATGTGATGAATCACATTGATTATTTTGCAGATATTGAACCAGCCCTGCATCCCAGGTATAAATCCCACTTGGTCATGGTGAATAATTCTTTTAGTGTATTGTTGGATCCAGTTGGCTAATATCTTGTTGAGGATTTTTGCATACATATTCATCAGGGAAATTGATCTGTAGTTCTCCTTTTTAGTGGGTCTTTGTCTGATTTTGGAATCAAAGTGATGCTGGCTTCCTAGAAAGAGTTTGGAAGTTTTCCTTCCATTTCTATTTTTTGGAATACCTTCAAGAGAATAGGTGTTAACTCTTCTTTAAATGTTTGGTAGAATCCCTTGGAAATCAATCTGACCCAGGTCTCTTGTTTTTTTGGGAGATTTTTGATTACTAATTCGATTTCTTTACTGGTTATGGGTGTGTTCAAATTTTCTATTTCTTCCTGTTTCAGTTTTGGTAGTTTATATGTTTCTAGGAATTTGTCCATTTTTGTCCAGATTGTCAATTTTTTTGGCATATAATTGCTGGTAATATTCTCTTATTATTGTTTGTATTTCTGCTGTGTTGGTTGTGATCTCTGCTCTTTCATTCTTGACTTTATTTATTTGTGTCCTTTCCTTTTTATTTTTGATCAAACTGGCTAGGGGTTTATCAATTTTGTTACTTCTTTCAAAGAACCAGCTCCTGATTTCATTGATCTGTCCTACTGGGTTTTTTGGTTTTGATAGCATTTATTTCTGCTCTAATCTTTACTACTTCCTGTCTTCTCTGGTTTGGGGTTTTATTTGCTGTTCTTTTTCAAGATCTTTAAGGTGTAAGGTTAGGTTGTGTATCTCAGATGTTTCTTCCTTCTTAGAAAGGCCTGGATTGCAATATGCTTCCCTCTTGTCTGCCTTTGCTGCATCCCAGAGGTTTTGTGCTGGGGTATTATCATTTTAATTGGCTTCCATGTAGTTTTTAGTTTCTTCTTTAACTTCTTGGTTAGCCCATTCATTCTTTAGTAGGATGTTCTTTAGTCTCCAAGTATTTGTTATCTTTCCAAATTTTTTCTCGTGGTTGATTTCGAGTTTCATAGTGTTGTGGTCTGAAAATATGCCCAGTATGATCTCAGTCTTTTCATGTTTGTTGAGGACTGATTTGTGTCCTAGTATGTGATCTATTCTGGAGAATGTTGCAGGTGCAGTGGATAAGAATGTGTATTCTGCTGCTTTAGGATGATTGTACTGTATATATCTGTTAAGTCCATCCAGTCCAGTGTGTCATTCAAAGCTATTGTTTCAGTGTTGGTTTTCTGTTTATATGATCTGTCCATTGTTGTAGGTGGGGTGTTGAAGTCCCCTACTACTATGGTATTATTATGTTTGTGATTAATTGATTTATTTGTCTGGGTGCTTTCACGTTTGGAGCATAAATGTTTATAATTATTAGATCTTCTTGGTGGATAGACCGCTTAATTATGATATAATGCCCTTCTTCATCTCTTATTACAGTCTTTATTTTAAAATGTAGATTTTCTGTTATAAGTATCACTACTCAGGCTTTCTTGTCATGACCATTAGCATGATAGATGGATCTCCAGCCCCTTATTTTCTATATGAAAGTGCCTTTAGGTCTAAAATGGGTCTCTTATAAACAGCATATAGATCTATTGTGTTTTCTTATCCATTCTGTTACCCTATGTCTTTTTATTGGAGCTTTAGTCCATTGACGTTTACAGTGAGCACTGGAAGATATGAATTTATTGTCATTACATTGCCTGTAGAGTTGGAGTTTCTGGTGGTGTTCTCTGGTGCTTTCTAGTCTTTGTTACTTTTGAGCCTTTTTGTTTTGTTTTTTTGTTTTTGTTTTTGTCTTTTCTCCCCTCAGAGTCCCCCTTAAAATTTCTTGCAGTACCAGTTTAGTTGTCACAAACTCCTTTAATTTTTGTTTGTAGGGAAACTTTTAATCTCTCTTTCTATTTTGAATGACAGCCTTGCTGGATAAAGAATTCTTGGCTGCATATTTTTCCAATTCAGCACATTAAATATATCCTGCCACTCCTTTCTTCCCTGCCAAGATTCTATGGATAGGTATGCTACAAACTTGATGTCTTCCCTTGTAGGTTAAGGACTTTTTTTTCCCTTGCTGCTTTCATGATTCTTTCCTTGTCTGAATATTTTGCAAATTTGACTATGATATGCCTTGTTACTGGTCGGTTTGTGTTGAATCTAATGGGAGTCCTCTGTGCTTCCTGGATTTTGATGTCTGTGTCTTCTCCCAGCTTAGGAAAGTTTCTGCTATGATTTGCTCACATAACTCTTCTACCCCTTTTTCTCTCTCTTCATCTTCTGGGACCCCTATGATTCAGATATTATTTCTTTTTAATGAGTCACTGATTTCTTTAATTCTTAAATCATGCTCTTTTGTCTTAGTTCTCTTTTTTCTGCTTCATTATTCTCTGTAAGTTTGTCCTCTATATCACTGATTTGCAGCTCGGCTTCCTCCATCCTTGCCACCGTGGCATCCATTCGAGATTGCAGCTCAGTTATATCATTTTTTATTTCATCTTGACTAGCTTTTACTTCTTTTATCTCTGCAAAAAGGGATTCTAATCTATTTTCGACCTCAGCTCATATTCTTATTATCATTGTCTAGTTTCTGGTTCAGATACCTTGCTTGTATCTGTGTTGATTAAGTCCCTGGCTGTCATTTCTTCCTCTTCTTTCTTTTGGGGTGAATTCCTTCATTTTGTTATTTTGAAGGAAGAAATGAAATTAATAAAGTAAAAAAAATTAAAATTAAAAAATTAAAAACAACACAAAAAATCAAATAATGGATGCTAGATCCTAGGTGTGGTTTTCTTCTTAGGTTGTTGAAAAAAAAAAACTTGATTAGATTAGAGAAAAAAGAGAAAGATAAGAAAAAAAAGGAAAATAAAATAAGAGGAAAATAGTTTGAAAATTTGAAAAACTGGATATCATAAAATGGAATAAAATGAATGGTAGGAGTAAAATAGAATTTTAAAAGTTTACAAAAATAAAAAATATGGTAGAAAAAATTAAAGAAAAATATTTTTATTTAAAATTGAAAATAAAAATAATTTTTTTCTCTTTCTGTATTCAAGAATAAGAAAGGAAAAGAAAAAAAATTGACTAGATGGATCAGTGAATAGAATCAAGTACAATTAAAATTATATTTTTTTCCCCTAGAAGTCAAACTATGAAGCACTTTATAGTCCATTAACTAAGCAGGCAGAAAGACTTACAGTGTTCCTCAAGAGTGCAGTTGGCCCAGTTTGGTGAGGTTTAGTGTAACGGCTCCATCTTCCACTAGATGGTGCTGCTTAGCTTACTGGGGTGGATTGCTGTGAAGCTTGTAGGTGTGTATGCGCATGCGAGTGAGCAGTGTCACCCAACTACTAAGTCTCTATTATCAGAACTCTGCACTCTCCCCTACCAGTGATCAAGCACCCCTCCTTCATCTCTAGCTTCCATCCACTCTCCACTCCTACACTCTCTGTGACTAAGCAGACTGCCAGGCAGCACCTCATTCCTGAGTTTTATCTCACATAGAGCTGTGTTTCCCAACTCCTCCCTTCTGAGTGACTGTGGCTTTGACCCGTTCCTACCCTTTGGGGGAGGGTCTCACTGAGAAATGGCTGGGTACTGGCCACATGCAGGAACGTTCGCACGACCGTGCTGCTGCAGAAGCTTAGAGACTGTGCCCAGGTGCCAGCCTGCCCCAGAAAAAGTTTGTGAGATCATGTAGCAGCAGCATTTCAGAGATTATGGCAAATCACAGCACACATCTGTCACCAGGTCACCCTTAACATCCTCTCCAACAGCAGTGAATGCAGCCATTCTCCATGGTCCACTGGGACCTTTGACTGTGGGGAGGCCACACCGCCTCTATCAAATGACCTCCCAGCAGGGGAACAACCACTTCCTGTGTGGCCCAGGACCCCAAGGACCTTACTTTCTGCTCCCATGGATCCACCCTCCCACCAGAGCACCACCAGGTATTGAGCTGTGGAGTTTCAGACTCTGTGCTTCCCCTGTTTATAGAGTCTTAATGGAATTTAAACACTCTCCTTTCTCCTTTCTCCCTTTTTTGTTCAGTCCCTTGTGGCTGTTTCCACTCAGACTTTTTCTTTCCAGCTCCTTTCGTGGGGGAGGGGATGCTTTTCCCTTACTCTTCCCTATCTCTGTCCTCTTTATGCAAACAAAAACAGCTACCTGCCCTCTGCAGTTTCTCTTTCCTCCAGTTCACCTCTCTGCACTGCATACTTGCCAAGTTCTATGGTTCAGGTTGTTCAGATTGTTGTGTTAATCCTCAAATCAGTTTTCTTGGTTTAGTATTGGTTTAGTATTGATCTGGTTGCATTTCAGGGATGAGAGATGCAAAACAAAACAAAACAAAACAAAACAAAACAAAAAAACTTCCATGCTGTTCTGCCATCTTGGCCCATTCCCTAGTTATTTGTTGTTTTATTTTGATGATGATGATGATGATGACAATTGGTGAGTATGGGGAAATAATTTCCCAAGAGTGGATGAGTGGACAGGAAAGAAGAGATGAGATAAAAGCTAAAAAGAATAAGGGAAATGAAAACCTATGACTTTGGTTAGGATTTGGGAGGCTGGAAGTATTTTGGAAGAAATGAAGTGTCCCAGAAAAACAACAACAACAACAACAACAACAAAAAAGAATAATAGTAGGGGACTGGTGACTTGAATTGCATGAATACGCAGTGTTAGTACATTAAATCCTGAGGTCAGGAAACTTAGACGGGTAATGAGTATATATGAGCAAAGTATAGGGTTCTGGCCAAAAAAAATCTATGTGTATAATCACTTTCAGTAAGACTAAAACTATGTCTCATGAAAAACAAAACCCACATAAATACATGCTTAAATTATGTACACTAAGAATGAGTTCAGATAGGAAAATGAATGTATCTTTACACATATTTTCAACAACTTACTGGGACAGCAGAACTTCCATTCAGCAAGCCAAGTACACACTTTCTTTGGTTATTTACTCATCCAATAACTCAGCAACAGAAAAATTGGCTTTTAACTTCATCTTGCCCAAGGACAACTTTCTCATTCTGAAAGGAATTTTTAGTTCCAATTCATAATAAATACCTCTACTTGTATTTATATTTTTATTTTAGAGAACACCGGTGAATTCTTGGCAGGCAGTGGGATACTAATGAGGCACATTGGCTCACAATCCTATCAGTCTTTTAAATTAGCAGTCAAATAAATTTGTTCAAAGAACATAGCATGCCTTACACAGAGATATATCTTGTATTCATGGAATTATCTGATACAGATTTTACAATTTCTGTTTTTTTCTAATATAAAATGGAATCTGATATTTTATATGGACTCCTAAAAGGAAATTTTTGGCTTTACTTCTGTTCTGAAACTTTCAAAGACTTGTTTGAGTTGCCTTAGGCAGGGTCTTTTAGAAGTTCATTTGTGTGTGGGGTGGGGGGTTTGATTGCCTCTTAAAAGAGGAGTGCCAAAATAAAGTAACCAAAATTATCATTATTTTAAATGTTGATATCTGTTTAATTTATATTTGCAATAAAAATGTAATATAGTTATGCTAGTTCCAACACAATTACAGGATCTTTTAAAAAGATATATTGATTGGCACTTGAGAGTTATGTAGTAATGTAATGGGGCAAAAGTGAAATTTATGTAACAAGTATCTTCATCTTCCAAAAATGCATTGTTCCCTATGGAGTAGCCCTGTCTTCCCCTTCCTCTGCCCTCTCCATATGTACAATGTATTCCTTTGGCAAACACTGAATATTCACCTACTATTCTTTTTGGTGTTGACAGTAGAGAACTTTAAGATATGGATGGCTGTTATCTGGAGAAAGGTTTTCACAAAATGGTTGTATTGGCAGGTTCAGGGAGCAGTTTTCCCTCAGAAGGTAGTGGTAGAGATGATGCAGGTAGGCTGAGTCCAAGAACCCAGGGGAAGGTCCCACAGGATCTTGGCTTCATGCAGGATAGAAATCAAATGTGAGCCAGAGAAAGTGGAAACAGATGTTATTGAATTGAGTAAGCCACAGGGAGAGAATAGCAGGCCCAGTGACTTGGAGACTCTGAAAGGAAAGGAGAATAAGTCTTGTCTTTGCTTGGGGCTAGGGATTAATATTAGAAAAGGGCCTAGGGTAAGATTTCCTCCAGGAATCCAGGGTAGGGTCCAATCAAAGGTGAGCACCAGGTGAATAATAGGTATTATTCCATAAATTACTGAAGATAAGCGTATCGATGCCAGCATCAGCCAAGGTTTGTTTGAAGCTAATGTCTCGGAATATGTTTGGGATCTGGCTCTTCTTAGGTGTTATCAGGTGTTTGGGGCTTAGGACAAAATTCAGAGAATGATAATCTTTCTTGCTCCCTGCTGGAAATGAGAATATAGCTTCTTTAGCCTATTCAGAGACAAAACAGATCATGAGTAAATGGGGTCTAGCAGAAAAACAGCAGAGATGGAGCCTTTCTAAAATGGAGTCCCTTCAGCTTCTATCTTAGAGATAGTAGTCATAGAGACCCAGTGTTAGGAGCTACACTGAAAGGTGTTCCCCTGAAAGGTGTATATATTGAAGCCCTAATCACCAATACCTCAAAATTAGACTGTATTTGGAGATAGGGCCTTTTAAACAGTAATTAAGTTAAAATGAAGCCATCCTAATCCAAGCTGACTGGTGTCCTTATAAAAGAGAAAATTCAGAATCACAGAGAAACACCAAGGATGCATGTACACAGTGGAACGACCATTGAAAACACAGGGAGGAGGTGGTCCATCTGCAAGCCAAGAAAAGAGCCTCAGGAGTCAACAAACCTGTCAACACCCTGATCGTGGACTTCCAGCCTCACATACTGGGAGATTTTGTTATTTTGTTATGGTTCCATGTTATAGCAGCCCCAGCAAACTAATGCACCCAGTTTGTTAAATGACCCACTCGAGATTCTCTCCACCATTTTTTGCATTAGACCCTTTCAAATTAAAATTGCAATGGACAAATTTAAATAGGCAAGAAAGGCTTTATTCAAGACTATTGAAATAAGGGAAGAGAGACTGAACTTAAGTCCATTAAAACAAACAGTAGGGAATTTTTTAAGTCCTGGAGTGAGTGAGTAGAGGAAATTAGGAGGGAGGTTCATCTGTGGGTTATGTCCATCATGATGGGTTATTCTGAGTTTGTGAATGTTTTTCTCTGTAATTAGGTCATCTGTGTTTACTGACTGGTCTCCATTATAGTTAGGCTCCTACTCTGCCACAGGGACTAGAAAAGAGGGTTGCTGTCCCTTCAATGTTTATATTTTCAACAAATAGTTCTTAGTTCCTCAAGAAATTCCTGGATTATAAACCTGACAAAAGGCTGTGGGAAGATTTATATATATTTCAAAGGAGAAGAGTAAGAATTTATAATTTCAAGTTTTCTAACATAAATGTTCTAAGAAAAGGGAGGTCAGGAGGCTACAGTTGGAAGAAACCAATCTGAAGTTTAGTCAAGCTGAGGGGAACATCACAACCATTTTAGTCAACCCCTTTGTTATGGAACAGGCTGACCTCTAGCCTGGAAGGCATTGGTTCCCCAACATTGATTTGCCTATGTGCTATTGCAATCTGGTGTCCCTAGCAGTCACTGCTACGGAATGGGATGCATCCCATAGTACTGGACTAAGAAATTCTAGTCATTTCACAGAGGCCAAGCAAACACAATCAGAAGGCAAGAAATATACTATCCCGCCATTCTGGGCTTCCGCAAATCGTGCCTTAAACTGGATCTCATTAAATCTACATCCCATTTCCCACCTCAAGTCACTCAGATCCCAGCAATTACCCAGTAAGTGCTTTCCAAAGAGCAAATATAGGATTCATTTCCTTGTAACTTCTCCATCTGTTTCTTTGTTTTAAAATAGCACAGCTTTAAAATTGGTGCCACCATTGAAAACAGGTAATGTTCTGTTTTCATTCTATTTCCTCTGCCAGGAGGTGCATAAGCTTAGAGAGAAAATCCCCCTCTGGCTAAAGCCTGAGGAAAGTAAGTGCTGGTGTGAAAGCATCCATGGGGACACAGGAATTACCGTATAGCTGCCCTGTACAAAACACCAGTGGGGTGCACCCACCGGAGATGCACATTATCATGATCACAGTCACAGACTTGAGTAATAGCCCATGCTAGAATGGCGATGAGCTGTCTTGAGATGCCTAGCAATTTTCCAGGCCTCTCCTAAAGGGTTTTAGGTGAAATCTCAATGTTTCTTACTGAACCTTGGGGGAACATCAGTTGTTTACAATTCAGAGTAGCTATACAGACAATTTCTTCTTTTCTTAGGTTAAGAAAACAAATAAATTAAGTAGAATGACTTATCTTTCCTGGATGTATCATTTATGGAATTATAAAGAAAAAAGGTTTAATGCTATGATCCTGACCTCTGTGATTACAGGGGAGAAGAAGATGGAGTAACGGGTAGACTTATTAGACTTCTAGACATTTGGGGATTCCTTCCTATTTTACAAATACCTTCATTACAGTTGCTGGCTTCCTATCAGGATAAATGCATTCAAACTTTGCTTTGAATGGCAAAAGCTGGTTTTCCACCTTTTGGGTTCATACAGTTTTGCTATTTCCAAGTGTGTTGTAAACAGAAGAGAAAGAAAAGGGTAGAAGAGGTTAGGGCCTTGGCAACAGCTCCCTCCCAAGTGTTGTATGCAGGTTGAGAACACCAGTGCTAAGGGACACATACTCCCACCCCCACCCCCACCCCCACCCCCAAATCCTTACCAGGTGACTTACATATTTTTCTCTTTTCCTGCCCAAGTCAACTGGGACCTCCAAATGACCCTTAATTCCTCTTTTACATTTTCACATGCTTTTCACATTAAATGATTTTGAAGATACAGGACTGAATGATTGGAAGCATGCATAGCCCTTCACTAATACAACTAAATTTTCTAATCATGGTGAAGTACATTGCCTCAAATCCAGATGGTGATTTTGTTCTTGCACAGGCTTGTAGGTCTAAAGGTACAACATGTATGACAATAATATTCACTCAACAAAAATTCATTGACCATATCTGATATGCTAGGTGCTCAAGACACAGCCATGAGAAGAGAGAGTGCCCCCCCCCACCCCACCTCACAGGGCTTCCAGTCTTCCTAGGATAACAAGTAATTAAAATGAAAGTAATAAAGCTCTAAGATCTTCTGGTGACAGCACATAGCCCAGTCTTGGTTGAATGGAGTTAAATATATATAAAGGACATGGACAATTTACCAAAGTGACATTTAATCTGAAAACTAAATAGGAGCTAGCCAGATAATGTAATGTGGGAAAGGGATCACAATAAAGGGAATAGGGTATGAAGGTCTAGCTCCAGAAGCAAGAGAAAGCCTGGCTTCTGGGAGAAATGAAAGTATTTCACTGTGACTGGAGAAGTGAAGGAAAGAGTGACAAAAACAGAGACAGGAAAAAAAGAGATAAATAAGGTAAAAGAGGTAAATACAGTGTAGTTTCTAAATAATTGTGTAAATCTCCTCAAAGTGTTTGGAAAATATTCTCAGGCAATAACCACTGATAGAAAAAAGTAATATGCAGTAAGGCTGCTCACCAGGACACAGTGTTACCAAAGAAAATGCCTCTTTCTCAGCATTGATGGACTCTGATCCAAGACAGACCCACACATGATCCTCATTATGTTTTCTCTCACTACTATACTGCCAAGTATCCATTCCAGAGGGAAAAATAAATTGGAAAACTTCAAGATGTTATGAATCAGAAAGTTAAGACAGAAACTAGGTAGATAAAGCAGAAATGGCACCCATAGGCTATGCTCTCCAGTACAGAGCTGGCCTCTGTATAGTCTATCCTTTGCCAAAAAACTTAGCTTGCCCTCACTCAGAGCCACTTCTGGAACTTGCCACATCTTTTTACAAGTTAGATGTCTCCCTCCCCCCTGAAGGCACTCAACACTTGGGTATAAGGCTTGGCCAGGAGAACAGAGACTGGATTTCACCCCCTAACATAGGGGAACTCCTGTGTTCCCCCAGCCTTGAACCTGAATGACCTTAGGCAGAAGACCTGCACACAACACACACACAGTTTGTCCTTTGTTTTGACTTTATCTGTTACATGACATGAAATAACACTAATTATATGTTAATGTGGAAAAAATAATTGTTCTCTAAAGAAGTAAAGAACTGTTAGCTAATGAAACCATGGATAATTCACTTTACACAAATTAATGCAATCATCTCGCCTCTCCCTGGTTGGGAATTGTGTCACAGAGGGAGCAATAGCTTGAATTAGAGATGAAGGAAAGGTGGATTATTCCAAAGTGTGGTGGCTTTAAGAGGGAGGGACAGAGAGAGGAAGGAAATCTAGTAGAATTATATGAAGTGTTTTATTGCAAGGTAGCATGCGAGTCCTGGGAAAAGAAAGATTAAACAGTGGTTAAAGAGTACTGAATGGAAAATGTGAAGAAGCCAAATACAAATTTCACTGTGTTAAATATTTTCCTCGGCTGATCCTGCCTCTGGCAGCCATGGTCCTTTCTCCGCAGAAAGCAGCCCTGAGAGTAGTACCATGAATCCTACAGCTCAGGGACCTTGTGGCTTGTATTGATTTCCTTTTTCCTTCTAACTGACCTGGAGACCTCATCACCATGTCTAGTATTATTTCCGGTGGGGGGGGGGTGCTTGGAATTCCAAACAAATTTATAAGTCTTTGTGTCAAATTGGAGTTACCTCAAGTAGAAATCAGGGAACATTCTTTTCTTAAAAGTGACTTCACTCTGGTATATCTTCCCATTATTTCAGGAGATTAGACAAAGCAAGAGTAAAAATCATGAGATGGAAAAGTTGTCTGGGATCACAGCTTGTGTAATGCAGGTTTCTTGGTCACCAAATAAACTCAATTTTGTAGATTCAAGTGTGTGCTGATTAATGTCAGGGAATCACAAGGCACAGACGCAGAGTTGATTACTTCCTACATGATTTCACTTTCATAATAGTGTTGGAAGACTTCTTTGAAATTTACATTTTGGTAAAAACAAAAAAACTAACTAATTAAAGCCAATGATGCTCTGAGTTTCCAGTGAAATTCAAGTTGACTGAGCTCCAACGGGTGATACACCATCAAGTAGTGTGTGCACCAGATGCGAACAGTATGGCACCTCATTTAATCTTCACAATAACTCTTTAGACATTATATTTTCAGTAGTCAAATGTGGAAACTGAAGGACAAATCCAAGGTCATTCAGTTAGTAGATAGTGGATATGAACTCTGTTTTACGTAGCTTCATAAGCTTTGCTTTTTCTGATATGCCATTTTGCTTGCGTGCTTTCCTAGTAATTCCTAAATGTTCACATATGCCAGTTGTGGTTTGCACCCACTTAATTCTCACAACATAACTCCAGGGAATATATGGTCATTTACATTTTATAAATTAAAAAACTGAGATTCAGTAATGGTAAGTATATTCTCAAGGTCACGCAAGGGGTATGTGATAGATCACATGGAGAGTTTAAAACTAAATATTTTAGATCCAACTTTAGTTCTTTTCCTACTCCCTCTCATCTTCCTTTCTCAAGATGTTTTGTTCTAAACTCATCAAAGCTCATGCCACTTAAAGTAGAATTGGCTCTCTGTCACTTTTAAAACTTACCTGTCTTTTGACCTGTCCCTCAAAACCATGCTCTCTCTACACTGGTTGAAAAATAATCTTATATATTAGTTCAAGCCAGGATATTAGTGGCAGATTAGTGGTTTCTCGTATTATAGGTAATCCTTGCATGTTTCCTAAGAGACAGCAAAAGACAGAGTTTAACCCACTGGGATGACCCATACCTATTGGAATACTAGATACTGAGGTACAGATGGAAAGGAAGATGTACATTTGAGCAACAAGTATTACCACACCTCTAAAATCATATGATAAGTGATAAACCCAGGACATGCATAGATAGTATGGTGGAAGATTCCTGTGGTGTATGCTCATATGCTTACATCAGTAATAAATTTATAATTACAGAGAAAACAGATCTAGAACATTCTTTGCTTCTAAATTTCTTCTCTTTACATTAAGAGGGTGGAGACTTTCTGTATTACAGTTAGGAAGATCTCACAGGTGATCTCTCAGATAAAAGATAGAAAAATGATGTTGAGCAGGGTGGTAGTCCTCAATTATGGTGTTTTTCTCTTTTGTGTAATTGAGAACCTAACACCAAAGACTATTAATAAAAGGTATAATGATTTCCCTATTAAATTAAAAGACTATAGACAATCATCATTAAATATTGAAAGAAAAACAACAACAACAACAACAACAACACCACACTACATTTCTTTGGCAGGACAATACCTACTCAATTTTTTAGTTTGCCTTTCTAATAAAGTTAATGACATTCTCTTCTTTTCTACTAGCTTAATAAAATATTGACTTATAAAACAGGATAGGGAGGTGATATGGCTTCAAGCTTAGCTGAGATGTAGTCGCAAATGATTTTCTCAAGTTCTGCTTCCTCTGGGTCTTCCCTCTCTGCTCTTCAGTGTGTGAGCTTTATTCCTAGGTTTACTGTATGGCATGGCTAAGATAATGACCAGAAGCTTCAGGCTGTAAGCTACCAGCTTACAAACACCAACTGGAAAAGAGTGCAGCTTTCCTTAGAAACTCAGGCGAAATTCCTTACCTTTACACTGATTTGCTTGGCTTTTGACGCATGCCTATTTCTGAACCAATCTTGTGGCTAATGGAAGCCTGATGCCCTGATGGCCAAGACTGGGTCAATACTGCTGAGGGTGGTGTCAATCTGAGTAGAACCAAAGGGATTGAGGAAGGAAGAAAATACACAGATGAAAAGAAAAAATAGGCTACCACAAGGTAATAATAAAAGGTACAGCACAAGGAATATAGTCAATGGATTTATAATAGCATTGGATGGTGACAGATGGTACCTCCACTTGTGGTGATCATAGCATAATGTATAGAGTTGTTGAATCACTGTGTTGTATACCTGAAACTAATATAATATTGTGTATAAATTATACTTTAAAAATCTATTTATAAATAATACCAAAAGGAAGAAAAACCCACAAAGACATAGGTGTTGATTGAAATACGATAAGTTATCTTTTATAGTGTGCAGAGAATTATGGATAGACCAATAAAGCAAGGAACACCTTTTTCTTTGAAGTTCAGATTCTGTTGAACCCAAGGTTGCCTGGAGAGTATGTCGACTAAGCAATCTTTAATTAGTAATGTAGTCACAGCATAGCCGCGAGTAGAAAGGAATTAGCTGAGTGACATTCCCCAGGTTTGTGTGACCCCTGTGGTTCTTACCTCAGAGCCCATAATACCAGAAAGAAGCATGTTTCCAGAGAAAATTTTAAAACAGGAAAAAGATTATTCAACATATGGAACTCATCCAATAAGGTAAATCATTTCTGAAACCCAGAATATTCCCCCTATTCACTCCTAAGTGGTCGGCTCCTTCTTTTTCAGCTGTAATGTGTGCTAATCACCTATCTTGAAAAAGCAAGGGACTAGAGGACCGGCCAGCCTGGCTGATGCACTGGTCATTAACATTGACTTTCAGCTGTGAAGGAGAGAGAAAATGGGAATTGCAGTCATACTGTTGACAAGAACAAGCTTACAAGGAACATTGTGGAGAGTTAAATCCAAGAGGCAAGTAGAGGGCATTGACCAGGTCTGAAGCAGTGGCTCACCAGCAAAGGACAGACAAGAGAGGCAAGGGCAGATTCAGGCAGAAGATCCTGATCCAGTCCTTTAGCCCATGGAGCCTGGGGAGAGAAATCCTCTTATTGAGATCTGATCACCCTATGCTGACCAGCTTTGAAGAGCACTGGTTCAATCGCCTTCTCCAGGAAGCCCTACAAACCTGATAGGAACATGGAAACACCAGAGTCCTTGGCTGTAGTGTCACCCACACTGTAGGTGGTCATAAAAGAACTAAAAGCAAAATTACAGTGTTATAAACATAAGAAGAACACATACTGGGTAAACAAAAATAAATAAAATAAAACAAATCCCACAAAAACATATATGTCTTACACTGTTTTGCTAACCACAGGAAGAAAATGGATTACATTTTGAAATAATGAGTGACATTTCTCATCTTTTAGACCTCTAAATATTTCAGAAACACCACATAATGTGCAGTGGGTTGTGTGCAGTGACAGAACTTTGTCATCTTACTCTCTGATGTACTAAAAAGTCATTTCCAAAAACCTGGCAGAAGAAACCTCAGGTACCATCAAGAGATACTTTGCTTTGTTTCCCAAGTCTTTCTCTCCTTCTGGGGGCACCACCTGTAAATCCATATATTACTGCCCAAATAAGAGAAATATAAATAACTCAATCCTCCAGGAACAGAGCCAAAAATAAGCCAAGAATAGAAAACCAAAATAATTTTTACAAGGGCATTTGAGCCAAATAAAGAGGAGTGGATGTATCACCAATAAGGAGAAAGCAGCATCAATATCTTGGTTTTAAAAGAAAAAATTGAGAAATCATTAGGCATTTTACAAAGTGCAATAAACCCTGCTAGTGCTAGCAAAAGCTGGTTTTCAAGGTGCTCAAAGAGATTCGGCAAGCTTTCTCTAAAATATATACAAGAGATGTCTGAAGAGATGATAATCAGATAAAAGCAGCATCAAGAGAAGAAAATGGTACACATGGAGAGAGCACAAAAAATTAAACTCCAAAGGATTTTAACATAGTGTGAGAAAGAACCTAGTTCTCTAAATCACCGAACAATATAACTCCCCTGGGAGAAATAACCTGTGAATAAACTTGAACTTTACAAAATGTGTTTATTTTTAAAGGTCTTTGTAATTAAAGATATATCTTTGGTTGAACCATAAATATAAATTTCATGGGCACTTTATTCATTTTTGGGTTTTTTTCTGTTATTCTTAAATAGATTATTTCCTTAGAAATTCCAAATTAAGAACCCTAAGTTTGTATTCTCTGAGGCAGAAATACTTGACTGATGCAGGACCTGACTGTAGGTGGACCTTACTCTTTACCTGGGTATTATCTGGTCCTCAGCTAGGGAGAAACCATAGCTCCCATTTAGTTCATTACTCTTCCTGCTGATTACTCATTCTGCTATAGTCTCTCTGTAGATAGAGGGAGAGGGGAACTAGAGAATTCTCATGGGATAATTGAGTGGGCCGAAGTTATCAGACTCTGTAGATATGAGATTACCCACACTGTTTGCTACTCAGTTGAAAACCCATGCTAAGAAATCATCAGCAAATGGGTAACTCAAACTCTATCACTATCTAGAGATATCAGTCCTGATATCTACAAATTCCCTTTCCAAATGGATTTTCTCTCCTTTGCCAAAGGCCAACAAAAGAGTAAGCAGATCAAGGGAAGAAGTATAGGGTAAAGAATGTGTCACTGTCCTAGAAACTTCTTTCTGTGACCCAGAGGTGCAGATCTTCTCGGCCCTTTGTCAACGGAGACACTTGAGGTTCCCACTGCTTAGTGGTGTGGAAGGTGGGCAGATTGATAAGTGTGGAGATGTGCTGTTTTACAAGGTAAATACACCAGGAACATAAGCGCCGTGCCCTGGAATTCATTCCTCTTCTGCTTCTAAGGAAGTTTTGAAAACTCAGTCACTCCACATTTCTTATTTTACAAAAAAGGACTATTTACCTCCCATCTACCTCAAAGGTGTCTTCTCAGAAGTAGCCCAAAATCTCCCATTTGCCTTTCTCAAATTAAATGTGATTAAAAACACTAAGTCTAAAACTTTTTCTTCTTTTAAAAAATGTTTTGCTATGTTATTAAAAAACAGGGTAATAGCTAGTCCTAAATCAAACTCAATTATTAAAGGATAAACAAGTTTCACTTCTAAATATATGAATAAAGTTGAGCATCTTTAAATATTAAAATCTGACATTTAGTTTGCAATCCTATATGGTAAAGCATTTCATGATATCTCTGTGTTCGTTAGCTGTTTATTAATGTGAGTTGTAGAAATACACTGTAAGTAGCATATTGAAACTTATTTACTGGTTTAGGATAATAGCATTCCTCAATCATGAACAACATATTCTAGACCTAGTGAAAAGTGAATGATGACTACCAAGACAAATTATGTTCTGTGGTGAGCAGAATGAAGTTACAGGGTTATAAACACACACACACACACACACACACGCACACACACACACACACAATTTGTCTTCAAATGAAATTCGCCACTTTTCTCCCCCATCATAACTTCAATCCTAGCTATTAAACTTTTAAAGGTTAAAATTTACATACATACCTTATGAAGAGCTTGTGATATATTAGCTTCTAGAGAATATTTGCTATGTTTATTTTATTTATTTATTTTTATTTTACTTTTTTTTTTTTTTTCAACGTTTATTTATTTTTGGGACAGAGTGAGACAGAGCATGAACGGGGGAGGGGCAGAGAGAGAGGGAGACACAGAATCGGAAACAGGCTCCAGGCTCTGAGCCATCAGCCCAGAGCCTGACGCAGGGCTCGAACTCACGGACCGCGAGATCGTGACCTGGCTGAGGTCGGACGCTTAACCGACTGCGCCACCCAGGTGCCCCATACTTTTTTTTTTTTTAAGTAGGCTCCACACCCAGCATGGAGCCAATGCTGGCCTTGAACTCCCAACCCTGAGATAAAGACCTGATCTGGGATCAAGAGTCAAACGCTTAACCAACTGAACCATCTAGGCACTCCAAATATTTGCTATTTTTAACTCACATATTTTCTAAACAAAAATAATCTCATTCCTCTTTAAAATTAGAACTTATTTAGGGGCGCCCAGGTGGCTCAATCAATTAAGCAAACGACTTCGGCTCAGGTCATGATCTCATGGTTTGTGAGTTCGAGCCCCGCTTCCAGCTCTGTGCTGACAGCTCAGAGCCTGGAGCCTGCTTTGGATTTTGTGTCTCCCTCTCTCTCTGCCCCTCCCCTGCTCATGCACTGTGTCTGTCTCAAAAATAAATGAACATTTCTAAAAAATGACTTATTTAGTCTACCCACACTGCTATGACCAAAAGGAGGGTACTTGTCATTTTAACAAACTCTTGATCTCAGAGTACAATATGAAAATAAAAAGGAACACGTGTTGATGCTCAGTTTCCCTCAAAGTTTCTTTTTTGGTACTTGTTTTCTATATCTGCAAAATCAATTTATACAGTGAACACTGACAAAATATGTTCTCAAAAATCAAATTATACCCTGCTAGTGTCTGTGGTAGAATTTTAATCCTTAAATAAGAGAAGCTTAATAAATAAATACATTTAAAAAAATTATTGATGAAATTGGGCTTCTCTGCTGAGGGACAGTTTGAGACTCAGTGAACAACTAATTGTGTTAGATTTTAGTTGTAAGTCCTAAAAAAGAGAAAGATGAAGCACAGTCATTAATTTTTAATATCCTAATTTATAACCAAAGTTGTGTAGACAAAGCTTCTTTTAAACGAGTTGGAACAGTGACACACATAGAACACAGTGTAAATTGTGCTTCAATCTTGGTTTCCTGAAAGGCTTCTAAAAGAATGGAATTTGCTGCAATCATAATGAATATTTGTATTTTGTATCATCTAGACTGGAACGAAATGGGTGGATAACTATTGACACTTTCATTTCATATAGTTTATCATTTGCAATATATTTTGTTGTTGTTGAGCAAAGTGTAGACTTTGAAATATGGAATTCTATTTTATGCTTTAGCACTAACTTTGTGCAAGGTCAAAATGGATTTATCACTGATGGGAGACATCTCAAACTCTATAGACCACTGGGACAAAGAAAAATAACTTTTAAAACAACTCAGCCAACTATGATATGCTCATAAATGGGATCTGGCTAATGTCTGGCAATTCTTTCTCAGTATTGATTGAGTTTTATTCTTTAGAAGACCAGAGTTATGGGATGCCTGAGTGGCTCAGTTGGTTGATCATCTGACTCTTAATTGTGACTCAGGTTATGATCCCAGGGTCATGGGATTGAACCCTGCCTTGGACTCCACACTGAGCATGGAGCCTGCTTAATATTCTCTATATATCTCTCACTTCCTCCCTCTGCCCCTCTCCCCTACTTGTGCTCTCTCTCTCTCTCTCAAAAAACTTAAAAAAAAAAAAGACCAGAGTTATATTCAATAATAGTTAACACAACTATTATGAGCCACACTTTAAGTTCCAGGTGATTATCTCAAATCACATTATCAGCTGGGAAATGAAAAGATAAGAAGCTTTTCTATGAGTGCTGGAACATTTCTACCAAAAAAGGAATATTTATGGTGCATTTTCTCATAAAGTAAATCTGGCTTAAAAAAGTTAACACAGTAGTAGTTTCTGTCTGTCTGTCTGTTTGTCTCTCTCTCTTCCCCTTTTTGACATTTAGTTCATGATTTTCTATTGGTATTTTAATGACACTCCACAGATCAATGATCCAGCACTGATAGATGTGCCATGTCCCAGACTCTACCCAGGCTGGGTTAGAGTCCTCCATAATCCTATCGATGATATAGACAATCTCCATCCGAGCGGCCACCTAAACTTCCCTGATGTCACGGTAAGCCAGACATACAGGATACTGCAACAAGCAAGCAAGGAAAACCTCATGCTGTGAGATCAATGAGGATTTTGCCCTACTTTTAGGAATGCCTTATCAGAACTGAGAGTAGTAGAAGGAAACTAAACTTAGGAAGCCAGTAGGGTGCGATGCAGAAAGTGAAGAGCAAAATCCAGTTTTTAAGGACGCACTCTACAAAACAAACCACTGATACTCTCCTTGCTACAACTCTGAGCTACTCCTTGCCTATTATGCTGTTTTTCAATTTAAAACATTTGACAGGGACACCTGGGTGGCTCAGTCAGTTAAGTTTCGGACTTCGGCTCAAGTCATGATCTCAAGGCTCATGAGCTTGAGCCCCACATCCGGCTCTCTGCTGTCAGCACAGAGCCTACTTTGGATTCTCTTCCTGTCTCTCTCTCTCTCTGCCCCTCCTCTGCTTGCTCTCTCTCTCTCAAAAATAAACATTTAAAAAAATGAAACATTTGACTGTCAAAAATCAAGTAAATTTTCATGATAAATAGAGATTCTCAGATATTCTACTACCTTTTCCTGTTAAATTGTGTGTGTGTGTTTTAATTTCTGTTTCAGAAGTTTATCTACTACCCAAGTAAGGCCTTAATAAATAAGCAAGCAATAAAGGTTTACCACAAATAGGGGCGCCTGGGTGGCTAAGTCGGTTAAGCATCCGACTTCACTCAGGTCATGATCTCGCGGTTCATGAGTTCCAGTCCCGTGTCGGGCTCTGCGCTGACAACTCAGAGACTGGAGCCTGCTTTGGATTCTGTGTCTCCCTATCTCTCTCTGCCCCCCCACCTTATCTCTCTCACAAATAAATCAACATTAAAAAAAAATTTAAAGGTTTACCACAAATGATTGTTAGACATGACTAGATTTGTAAGGGTTTTGATAGAAAATGTGGTGCTTTTGATTTCATCATCTCTATCAGAGAGCCCTCTATTCTTATTGTACTTCTTTGAAAAGTTGTTATACTATTAAAACAAATTTTGAGATAGGGCAATTAAGTTAAAATTTCCAAGTACCACATGATTTTAAAGAACATGCCTGTAACAGATCTCCATGAGCTCAAATATTTTGAGCTCTCAAAAGTTTGCAGCTTCTGCAGACTGAATCGAGACATCCTAGAATACACATAATACTGTGGGATCGTAGGGGTAAGGAATTTCAGTAGATTGCAACCACATAAAGAGGTGTCTGAAGGTTCAGCTCAAATTCTATTAAATAATTGAAAGACAAGAAAGGAAGTCTCAATTAGAATCTAAGTTGCATATGTTTCTTGATATTTCAATTTTTCCTCATTCAAGCTTTCATGATTCTTTTTTGGTTTGTTTTGTTTCATTGATCCCTTTGGGTAAAGCTTATGTTCTCCTCAGAATAATAACTTTAGAAAAATAAAATAAAATATATAGGGTTTATAACAAATATATATATATACATATATATAATATATAATGTATTTGTTATATATTATAACAAAAATTGTGCATCTAATAATATATATAATGTTATATATATGTATATATGATTCATGGCAAAAGGCCACATACATATTCCACTTTCATATGATTCATGGCAAAAGGCCACATACATATTCCACTTTCAGTGAGATAAAATTCTCAATTCCCAATAAAAACTTCCAAAGGACTTATCAGCAGCAAGGTCACCTCTAGAAGCAGGGGCAGATAAAACACCTATTGCACAGCTTCCCTTAGCAGCTGACAATGTCAGCCCAAAGTCAGGCATTGCTGGAACTGAGAAACTCAGTGTTTGATGTGACACAACCCTTTTATACTAGTGGCTTTCACTACACTTTTGGGAGAATGTAAACAACCTGTATCCTTAATGGAAAACATTTACAGACATCTGTGTCCTTCTTGATTCTAAAATCAAACTCAGGCTTAGCAAGCTGACACCTTATTTTTAAAATATCAATATCCGAGACCAAGGGTCTGTAAACAATATCTCCATCTTTAGCATCCTTGAAAGGCTATTTCTCACAAGTGTACATCACAGATGTTGTTCTGATCTTCAAGGAAAGAGTTCTTTGTCAGAGATAGAGAGCCCATTGTGGTTTATCTTTAAGGCTCCCCATCGCACAGCTGGGGGAAAAGCCTGACTTCCGTGAGGACACTGCCAGAAATCTAATCTTTCCCTCCACAGTAATATGGCCAGGCCAGGCCAAGGGCTGCCCAGCTCTGTGACATTTCCCAGTTTCACTTGGGGTTAGGTAGAGTCTCCAGCATAAGCGAAAGGGGTGAGTGAGATTTCCTGGCGGTTTCCCTCAAACATTTGCCCTTCGCATTGTCTGAAACCCACATGTATCAGTGACTGTATTCTGACTATACTGCAACAAATACTCTAGAAGATGGTGAAAAAGCTAAATGGAAGGAAATTGTTCCCTGAATGATTGGGTGGTTCCTGGTCACCTGTTGATACCCCCATCTCACTCCAGCTACATGACAGGAAGATAAAACTCATAGCTTATTGGAACCACCAAATATGGAGGCCTTTCTGTTAAAACAGTTCAGCCCATTCTAATCAATATACCTCCAGTGTATATAATACCTCATCTCCACACACCATTCTGGGCCATATATTGGACTTTTACTTGTATAGAGGGCAAAGCTGATTCAGTTCTATTGCCAGAACAGCAAATAGCACCCAGGAAAACCACTTATCCAGCACCACTTAAGACGGGGCAAGACCTTAAAATATGGGACAGCCTTACACTCACACAATGACTGCAACACTAATTCTGTGTGTAATATTTATTAATATTAGTTGAAAAGAGAATTCCTCAGTATAGAATACAAAGTTTTAAAGTGTTTCATGTACTAACTTTGATTTAAAATTCCACTCAGCTAATCTAGAAAGATGAAACTACTCACTGAGTAGTCCTTAATATTCATTTATACAATTTAAACACTTAAATCTTAGAGATCTAATATATCTAAAGTATGGAAATATTCCTAATTTACATACAATCTGGCCATCTATCTTATATTGGAACTTGCTCTACAATATACCACCTCAGGCGATTATAATAACGATAAATACTATATATTTCTGCTACTACTACCATTACTGTCCCTATCACTACTTCTTTTTTCTGTTGTTAAAAATTTTTTAAACGTTTATTTATTTTTGAGACAGAGAGAGACAGAGCGTGAACAGAGGAGGGGCAGAGAGAGAGGGAGACACAGAATCTGAAACAGGCTCCAGGCTCTGAGCTGTCAGCACAGAGCCTGACGCGGGCTCGAACTCATGAGCCCTGAGATCATGACCTGAGCCGAAGTCAGACCTTCAACCGACCGAGCCACCCAGGCGCCCCACTATCACTACTTCTAACATTACTTCTAATGAGCACTATGTACCTGGATTCTGAACTATCACATTTACTATGCTAATAATTTAATCATATCATTAAATTTCTCTAATGATAGGAACTAAATATCTCAAGAGGCAAATAATTCTATCATTGTATAATCTTACTGTTGAAGACTCTTGATTAAGACTTCAAAATCAAGCTATAAATAAAAAATTTTAAGTTTATTTATTTATTTTGAGAGAGAGAGTGCCAGTGGGGGGAGGGACAGAGAGGGAGGGAGAAAATCCAAAGCAGTCTCCATGCTGTCAGCACAGAGCCAGTTGTGGGGCTTGATCCCATGACTGCAAGATCATGACCTGAGCCTAGATCATGAGTCAGATGCTTAACCAACTGAGCCACCCAGGTGCCCCAAGCTATAAATAAAATTTAAGATCAATCCTTCAGAATGTACCCTGATATAGAATATGGGAGAAATGTTACTTTATTTGAAAATAAAGGATATTTATTCTTTCTTTCTTGATATTCATTCTTTCTCGATCCACAGCTCATTTATTTGGGTTTAGTGTCCACTATTTGTTCTTGAAACCATTTTAAAGCTAAACCCGCATACTGATAGAACATATTAATGTAAAATAATATGACAGTCAGGGACTCTGAAGACTTATTTCCAGGAAAACTCCCATAGTGAAAGCACATAAACTTTCACATGGCACAAAATCAATCATAACACTCAAAAAAATCACTATTGCAACAAATACCTTAAGATTAAAATCTCTTACCTGTTTTTATGGTTGTCAAGGAAACCTTTCTCTGATTTTCTAATGAAATACATTTCCTGAAAGATAAACAGAATAAACACCAAAGTATGAAATAAAATCCAACAAAATGTGGCTTTTAAAAAATTCATAAAAATTTAACTTAATTTTTTAATGTTTACTTAATTGAGAGAGAGAAAAAAAAAAACACATGAGCCGGGGAGAGCCAGAGAGAGAGAGAGGACAGAGAGAATCCCAAGCAGGCTCCACACTGTCAGTGCAGAGCCCAACATGGGTGCTCAAATTCACAAACCATGAGATCATGACCTGAGCTGAAATCAAGAGTCAGAGGCTTAACTGACTGAGCCACCCAGGTGCCCCTAAAGAACTTAATTTTAAAATTTTAAACTCTCATATAAAGCATTGAAAAAAATCATTAATAACTTTGAAAGTGGAATTCTGAATCTCATGACACTCTCTAAAGCTAGTGGAATTTTAAAACCTAAAAAATTAAATTTTCAACCACAATTATTTATACTGTTTTAAGCACTAAGATAGAATACAAAAATTGGACATAATTGTGCTTTTAACTATTTTAAACTATAATAGAGCAGATAAAGCTTACAACTAGAAAATTAAAATAATATTACAGAAAGGTTTATTTTATTTTATTTTATTTTATTTTTTGGATATATTTTAAAAAGATGATTTGTGTAGTTAGTATGGATAAATGTTGGTAAGATTTAAGTGCAATTACGCATAGTTATGCAGATTCAAATTAGTAAAATAATTTGTCTCAATATATTAATTTAAAGATGGACAAAATACCATAAAGTATCACTCTGTATAGATGCTCAGAAATGAAGAAATAAATTCATGTTTTGCAAGGAAGCTTTGGGCTGAAGTTAATCATCTTGGGCTTAAATTCTGAGAGGCTGAGCAGGAACCAATTCTTTATTGTTTTTATCTGCACCTCCAGGTGCTAGGCGTACGATCTGAAAAATTATAGGTGCTCAATACATTTTGGTAAATGAATCCATCTCAACTCAACCATTAAAAAGCAGCTATTATAGAAGTTTCTTTACATCCTGGCTTCAAGTTCCCGTCTGTGAATTATTGATTCACAGTTGGACTGTGATTCATTATTTGGTTGATATTGATTCATTAGTTGGACTAAATGATGCCTACCAAGCTTATCAATCTGTTATTCTTACCAATCTATGATTGTCACTCAGTTACTTAAACCAGAAACCTTAGTCTTATTCCTTTGCTCTCAACGACCTTAGCCCAATCCATGACCCAGATAGGTAGACTCTTCTACCTATCACTGGAATCCATCCACTTTCTCCAGTGCCATACTAATCTAAGCTTCCATTCTCTCATTTCTGAATAATAAAATGCTCTATTATCTCTCACTCTTCCACTCTTGAGAAGAAGTCAGAGTGATCTGTTAAAATAAAAATTCAATCATGCATCACTCATATTTAAACAACTCTTTGTTGGTTTCTCACTGACCTTAGGTTAAGGATCCAAGACCTAAACACCTAAGAAGCCTATCATAATCTGGCTCCTTTCTCTAGCTCTTGCCTCTTTTCTTCTGACTCTTCCTTTTAAATTCTTGATGCTCTGGCACATTGCATTTTCTCCATGCATTCCATGTACCATATCTCCTTCCTCTCCCACAAATCTTTCACAGATACTGTTTCTTCTTCCTGAAACTCTCCTGCCTTCCCTTAGGTCTTATACTTACAAACTCTTATTCATCTTTTAGATCTCATCTTTTGACAGTCAAACTAGATTAGGTCTCCCTAATATTTATTTATATGCAACATTATATTCCATTTTGGCAGGGATCATTGTACTCCTACACATTCTGAACATTTTCCTCACAATGTTTTAAAATGTATAGAGTCAGAAACCATATCTATCTTGTTGACCACTGAATCCTAAGATTACAGAATCAGGTCCTATTATTTAGTAATTCCTTAGGTTTCTATTGGTTAGTTGGACTCCATGTCTTCTAAACTAGTGTTTTATCTACAGTTATTGAATAAGGTCACCAATAGGCCACCAATAAAGTCAAAGAGAAAAAAATCACTTAGCATGCCTCACTGGTTTCTTATCCATTTCCATTCTTCTTCTTCTATACTAACCAAACCCAGAATTAGTACAGGGCAGCAATGTGTACCTAATTCATAGTTGATTATCTCCCGGCCTTGCTTCTAAGAGCGGTCATTAAGTTCTGGTTACTAAGACATTCCTCAGAGAATTCCCCTTCCCAAATTAATTCTCATGAGGAAAAGCCGGCTTTATTTTGCCTTTTGCACTTCCCAGTTTTCTAAGCTGAGTAAGAAAGTAATGCATGGAAGTAAAGCTTCCATCTTACCAGGATGAAAACTACATAGTAATTATGATAGAACAGGAAGACTGGATGAACTTAGTTTGTTGCTAAATCTCCTCCAGGCATGGCAGCATCCCTGAGCCACTACTGTCTTCTAGATTTCCTGTTATAAGAGAATAAGCTCCTTATTTACCCTAGAAGCTTAAACTTGCATCTGAACACATTTCTAACCCTTTCAGGCAACCTACTTTGAAGAGATTATTGAGCGTGTAAAAGGCAATAAACATATTACAACTTTTCGGTATTTGAACCCAGCTCTGCCTCTTTCCATTTGTGAGACCTCATTAGCTTCAGTGCACTTACCTGTTAAATGAGAATAATGATATCATCTTGCAAGGTGAGTATGAGTATTAAGAGCAAACAAATGTAAAGATTTTAGTTCATGGTCTGATATAGTAGTTGTTCAATAAAACAAGAAATTTTACCACCTTTTGAGAAAAAAAAAATGTATCAGCATTTGTAGCCAAACAGATTCTACCAATTACTTACTCTAAAAGTCCATCAGACTTTTTTGAGACTCAGTGTCCTAGTTGTAAAATGAGGAGAATATTATCTACCCTAGACAGATCTACGAGGATTAAAGAAAAAACATTTAAAGTAATAGACATTTAGTGAATGGAAGTTACCATTTAATAGAAATAGAAATGCACAATAATATATGCTCATATTAGACTATAGCAACTAGATTAAGATATTCAAATCTACACAGCACATTTTCCGTAACAAATTTTAAAAAATTGATACTATATTTTGTTTTCCTCTATAGCATTAATTCTCACATGGAGATTAGAGAGGTGGCCACAAGCCCCTTTGCAAATTTCAAGAACTCTATGGAACTTAGCTACAGAAAGATGCATATATGCAGAAACTCTTACATTCAACTTTAGGGAATTATGTATTCTCTTAAATTCTGTGGGTCTCAAGACTGTATTACACTCCCTAATCAACAGTTCATGGAGTTCCAAGGGGCCATCCTGATATGGTAATTTTGTATTTAAAGATGTCCTATGCAATAAACACTAAGACATAAGTCTTATATACCTTTAATAAGCTATATAGTTTCTTTATCTGCATATCTACTCTAATGCATAGTAATCACATTGTTTGAGAAGGAGCCCTTTCAGCAAATTTGTATTTCGAAGTTTGTGTTGTACAGACTTATGCTTAGAAGTGTTACGTTTCATTTAAACTTTGTTAAAGGAAAGGGGAAAAGAACAGAAGACATGTAGACAACAAGGGAAACTAAAATCAATAAGCTACAATGCAGCTATCTACAATGTGATTCAATGTTCCACTCAGAAAAGGACAAATAAAACTCTGAGTGATAACTCCTCAAGAAAGAATTATATTTCTGCCAAAATATTGCTGAGATTACACAGGGGACTGCCAGTAGTTTTAGTTTATAAAGAATCTAGTGTTACTTTGTGGTTAGGGTACAAGGTAGCGCTGGAGAAAATGTTATTTCGGATTCTGCAAGTCACGGGATTTCACTATGATCTTGACCAAGTTCTACAACCTTTGCTTTTTTCCTCCCTCCCACCCCTCCCAAAAAAGAGAAATGTTTTTAATCTGCTCTCTCCTGACCTAATACTTAATGGACAATAAATGTTTGCTGTATCTTATATATACTAAGTATTCCTTAGCTTTCAAAAACCAGTTGTTTTGCATCAATTCACTAGAGTAGTAAAGTCCTGGGAAGGAGGCAAGATTCAAGTGGGTCATTTGGTTTAATTCAATAGGCTTGTCCCTCTAGGTGGTGTTATCTAGCCCTGCACAAATATGACAGTCTCCCTGGGCTGTCTTTCCATCTTCTTTTTATCTTTGCCCTATGGACTGTCATCAGAACTAAGAAAAGATAGATGGCTTCTTTGTTACAGTCCTTTGTGTCTCAGCCTTTCCTACCTTTTTGGATGTATTTTTGCATTCACTCAATGTGTAAGAATCACTCAGCTAGTTTCTTTCTTTGGCAATAGCAGTATTTAATAAAGGATATAAATACCTGTAAGGAAAAGCAAACCTATCCTTTTGGGATTCAAGCTTTCTAGGAAAGCAGAGGAAGAGACTTTGTTCAATCATGAGTTAAAAATGAGTTGAGAGACAGAAAAGACAGAAAGGAAATTTCTCCTATGTATACTGGTAAAGATACTAGAACAAACTTAATAGGAACTCATAAGAAAAAAAAAATAGAAGAAAACTCTCCTAAGTTGAAGAAAGACCTGAATTTGAAAAATATAAATTCTTTTTATAAAACCCAACTCTCAGTTATACAATGGAGATTACAATGAAAGTTGAAAAATGCAAAATGTGATGTTATGTGAAAAAAGCAAAGTGAATAAAAGTGTATAGAGTTCCATTGTGTAAGAAAGGTGATGGGAAGATACACACATATGCATGCATACATATACATATTTGTTATATACACAAATATATTATACACACACACACTTAATTTTATTTTTTTACTGGAAGAATAGGTGTGCCTGGATGGCTCAGTCAGTTAAGCATCCATCTCTTGATTTTGGCCCAGGTCACGATCTCACAGTTCATGGCTTCTAGCCCTGCATCGGGCTCTGTGCTGACAGCTCAGAGCCTGGAGCTGCTTTGGATTCTGTCTCCCTCGCTCTCTGCCCCTCCCCCACTCATATTCTGTCTCTCAGAAATAAATAACTGTTTAAAAAATAAAAAAATAATAATAAATAAAAATGAAAGGATAATAATCTTTTTTTGTAATGTTTACCTATTGGAGGAAGAAGCAAATAATATCAACAAGGAGAGAAATTAGCTTATTTTGTTGATTTAACTTAACACCATTTAACATTGTTTAAGAAATCAAGTATCTTTTTAAATACCTAAGAATAAAATGGAAATTAAAACAGATAAACCTAATTGTCTAACCACTTGGTGGCCTAACTACATGGAGACGAACAATCCCAAAATGACATTTTGTAGTTCATACACTAGACTATGTATCCCTAGTAGGATATAAGCAAAAGACAAAAATAATTGAGAAAAAAATTTGAGCTTTTCTTCCATGGTCATATTTTTGTGGCTAGTGTTTTTATTGTTATTCTGAGATTGTTGTGTGTGTATTTTGGGGTAAATCAAGTGAATAATTATATTGTCACAAATTTTTGGCATTGGATAAAGAAGATAGATGAGATTGTTACTAAAATTGATGAGATTAAAGAAAAACCTTCTGGTCCTGAATTTGAATAGAAAGTGTCACTATAAACTGAAAATGATATTTTAAAATTTTCTTGATTTATGGGGTGCCTGGGTGGCCTAGTCGGTTAAGTTTCTGACTTTGGCTCAGGTCATGATCTCCCAGTTTGTGAGTTCGAGCCGCTTGTAGGGCTCTGTGCTGATGACTTGGAGTTTGGAGCCTGGAGCCTGCCTCAGATTCTGTGTCTCCCTCTTTCTCTGTCCCTTCCCCACTCGTGCTCTGTCTCCCTCTCTCTCAAAAATAAATAAGCATTAAAAAGTTTTTTTGATTTATTCAAATTTTATTTTAAATTTATTAAAAATGTTTAATAGTTATTCAGCTACAATTGATATACAAAGAACTTCACATATTTAATGCATACAATTTGGTGAGTATGAATATGCAAACACCCATGATACCATCACACAATCAAGCTACTTGATGTATCCAATACCTCCCAAAATCTCTCTGTGTCATTTTGGTTTTTGTTGTTCTTTGTTTTGTGGTAAGACCCCTTAATGCAATTTGCCCTATTGGTACAAAGTTTCAGAATGCTAGCTGAATAAATTCTAGAGATCTCTTGTACAACATAGAGCCTATAGTTAATGATATGGTATTGTGCGCTTCAAAAGATTATTTTCTTTTAATGATGCAAACCTATTTCCTAGATCTGTTTACCATAAAGGCCTAGAAGACGTAATTGGTGTAGTAACATGGGATCCTAACATATCTTTAAATGACCATTTCTCATTAAAAGAAACCAGGGATCCTTTGAGAAATGACTGACACTAAGTCTCATGCAGAAGTACTTATAATAAGCCTGCAATATCTCACCGTGCTACATATCAATGATGCTATCGACCACTACCAGGGTCATGTCAAAAAGACACAGGAGCCAACGTGAAGCGATTCCTGCTAGCCATATAAAGGATAATTGAGCATCAATTAAAAAATGAATGCAATCCATTAAAAACATAAATATGCTTAAATCTATGGGTTCTTGATAGCTCACACACACATGCACACAAACTCACACTTGTCACTTTTGAAGGATGCTAAGATACCAAGTATATAACTGCCTTTGATGCTCTACCTCACACTCTCATGAACACACCTCTGCGTGAAGCTTCAAGTGCACTGGAAGGACAAAACCTGTGGGTTTATGTCTCACATTATGTTGAGAGCCACTTTCTCAAGCTTGCAATGTGTTGTTGCTTTCTGCCTCTTGTTCATGCATAGCTCAGAAACTTGAGGGAGTTAACATCCCTTAGGACAGCCTTCCACCAAAGGGTGATTAGAATTAATGGACAAATGCTAAGTACTACTGCCTTCTGTTTTCCTGACACCAATTCTGAGAAGTGGTCTATATTTTCCAGTTGTCCTCAACAATGACCTTGATAGGGTGTCTTGCCTGTCTGTTCTTTTATTTAAAAGAACAGACTCAAGTATACACTCTACCGTCTTATATAATCTGGACCTAAAGAATAATCAAATAGTTGATAAAGGAAGTTTCTCTTTATCGAACTATTCCAACTAATAAAGAAATGGGTAATAGAATTTGAATACTACAGTTTTACCAGTACTAATGATTAATGGATTTTAGAACAAGCCCTGATGGCTGAGAGCACAACAAAAGGAGAAACAAGAAAGTGTTAAAATGATATCTGATGGAAACATACACCACCACAGTAAAGAGATCTTGTCAAACAAACAGCTCAATCTGACCAGGAGCTCTGGATCTAATTACCAATCTGCAGAAAATATAAGGGACAGAGGAATATATTTAAGTGACACTGTGACACCACAGAAGTGCAATCACTAAAACCCAAATGTGGGAAACTCTATAGAACTAATGACCTATTTTACCTAATAAACATTTGTAAGAAAAAAGTTAGAAATTAATAGCTCAAAAGAGACTTACTAGACATATTAAGTCCATATATGCTCCTACTTAGATGCTAATACACTTTAAAAAAAAACTATGAAACAAGTGCATGTGATTATTTAATGATATTGAACAATTATTTATCTTTGACATAATAATGATATATTACATTTAATAAAGAGTTATCTTTTAGAAATAGACATTAAAGTATTTACAGATGATTTGATTGGATTTGCTTCAAAATAATCAGGTATGTGAGTGGATGATATGGGATGATAATCAGGTATAAGAGTGGATAAATAAAATAAGATTATTCATGTATTTATAATTGTCGAAGCTCAGCGGAAGGTAATTCAAATTTGTCATATCTATCTCTATACTTTTCTATACATTCATAAATTTCCATACTAAGCATTAAAACTGCATGAATACATGTGTGAATGTATATGTATACAGATTCATATCAATACTAGATGAAATATAAGGAGAAATTGTTATGATACAAACACATTAAACTTCATATATTTTCTTAGGTTTTAACTGATTAAGTAGACAAGTAACTCTTGATAGACTAGTAATATAATTATGAATACTATGAATAATGAAATTGACCTAATAGCTAACATTGCCACATAAAAACCGTATATTCTTTCCTAACAAAACCATGGTAGTTACAATAATTAACCATACAATAGGTCATAAAGGTAACCTTAATTTCAAAAGTAAAATATGTACAAAGCACATCCTATAATCACAAAACAATAAAGTTTAAATGTATTATAAATGGTTGCATAAAAAAATTTAAAACACTATTCCAAATTATTCTTGGATCAATCTATTATAGATCATTTAGATGTCACTAATGGAAATTTCATAAAAAAGAAATAGTATGGACTCTGGCCAAAGCAATGTTCAGGATAGAATCTATGGCTTTAAATTAATAGATTTTTAAAAAAGAAAAAACTAATTATGTGAATTTAGGCTTTCTTTTCCTCTTTTTGTGAATAATAGGATATATCCTTAATTTAAAAATTTTCACTAGGCAATCTTACATATGAATAAAGGTTAAATCAGAATCTTAAAATTAGATTTAGCAGAACAATATAATGAAAATTATACATCAAGAAATTAATGCTAATTTAAATTTGAGAAATTTATTAGCATAATTTATTATAGAAATAGGCAAGTGAGAATCATGAGACCAATTATATAATTTCAGTAAAGGCTAAAATGTCACTTTGTAAAATTGAATATCTCAAAAACAATTCAGTAATTTTATAATCCAGTGATACTCCCATAATGGAATTTATAAAAATATTCTTTCAAGAAGATAGACAAAACCAGGTTTTAATGGTGAAGCATTTTAGATATTTACTAAGATTACAAATCATACAAAGATGCTCTCAGTTATATCTTTTGAATATTTACAAATTTTATATGTACTTTAAAAAGACAAAATGTTGGGGCGCCTGGGTGGCGCAGTCGGTTAAGTGTCCGACTTCAGCCAGGTCACGATCTCGCGGTCCATGAGTTCGAGCCCCGCGTCAGGCTCTGGGCTGATGGCTCAGAGCCTGGAGCCTGTTTCCCATTCTGTGTCTCCCTCTCTCTCTGCCCCTCCCCCGTTCGTGCTCTGTCTCTCTCTGTCCCAAAAAAAAAAAAAAAAAAAAAAAAAAAACCAACAAAACAAAACAAAAAGACAAAATGTTATATTAATTCAAGATAGATTGTAGATCTTAGTGTTTAAGATTATGCAATAGATTTTTTTTTAAAAAAAGCAGAAGAGAACATCCTCATGACTTTTTTTTTTAATGTTTATTTTTGAGACAGAGAGAGACAGAGCATGAGCAGGGGAGGGGCAGAGAGAGACGGAGACACAGAATCTGAAACAGGCTCCAGACTCTCAGCTGTCACCACAGAGCCCAACGTGGGGCTCGAACTTACAAACAGTGAGATCATGACCTGAGCCGAAGCTGGACGCTCAACAGACTGAGCCACCCAGGCGTCCCTCTTCATGACTTTTACCACATGTATTAGTGTTCTCCAAAGCAACAGAACCAAGAGGATATATATGTATATATATATAGAGAGAGATAATTATGTATATGTTTATAGATATACACATACATGTAAAAAATCATGATGAATGAGAAAAACAAAAGGAAATTATATGTCTGATCTCTGTGGAGAAAAAATTTTGTTAAGTATAAGAATAAATAAATAAATAAATAAATAAGTTTTAATAAAACTTTGATATGTCTACACAAAAAAAAGTGTTTTGTAAAAATTCCATAAAACTTCAATATTTAAAGCAACATAAAACAGCAAAATCATAACTTGAGAAAAAAATATTTCCAATATATAGGGGACAAATAGTTAATCTTCTACACTAACATTAAGAGAGAAAATGGGCACAACATATGAACATAATTCAAAGAAGAAGAAATATGAGCAGATATTAAACTTGAAGCCATGTTCAGCTTTACTAATAACCAAAAAGTGCTAAACTCTATCTACGAAAATGTTGCTAAAGCCAATGTCAGAGAAATTAATTACCTGTGCTCTCTTTCAGTATTTTTATGGTTTCAGGTTTCACATTTAGGTCTTTAATCCATTTTTAGTTTATTTTTGTGTGTGGTATTAGAAAGTGGTCCAATTTCATTCTTTTACATGCAGCTGTCAAATTTTTCCAGTGCCAGTTATTGAAGAGACTGTCTTTTCCCCATTGTATATTCTTGCCTCTTTTGTCATAGAGTAATTGACTATGTAATCATAGATTTATTTCTGGAGTCTCTATTCTGTTTCATTGATATATGTGTCTACTTTTGGGGCAGTACCATACTGTTTTGATTATTACAGCTTTGTAGTATATATTGAAATCTGGCTTTGTTGTTCTTAAGATTGCTTTGAGGTCTTCTGTGGTTCCATAAAAATTTTAGAATTATTTGTTTTAGTCCTGTTAAAAAAATGCTATTGGCATTTTTCTAGATATGTCTTTTCAGGCAAGGAAAACAAAATCAAAATCAAACTATTGGGACTGCATCAAAATAAAAATCTTTTGCACAATGAAGGAAATCATTAACAAAACAAAAAGACAACCTACTTAATGGGAGAAGATATTTGCAAATGATATATCCATTAAGGGGTTAACATCCAAAAAAATAAAGAACGTATACAACTCAACACCAAAAGAATTAACAGCTCAATTGAACAATGCACAGAGGACCTGAATAGATATTTTTCCAAAGAAGACGTACAGACACATGAAAAGATGCTGAACATCACTAATCATCTGGGAAACGTTAAGTCAAAACCACAATGAGATATCATCTTACACCAGGTAGAATGGCTAAAATCAAAATGACAAGAAATAACAAGTGTTGGTGAGGATGTGAAGAGAAAGGAACTTTTATGCACTGTTGGTGGGACTGTAAACTGGTGCAGCCACTATAGAAAACAGGTACAGCGTTTCCTCAAAAAATTAAAAATAGATCCAATAATTCCACTACTGGGTATTTACCCAAAGAAAAGAAAACATTGATTTGAAAAGATATATGCCCCCTATGTTTATTACAGCATTATTTAAAATAGCTGAGATAATGGAAGCAACCCAACTGTCCATTGATAGATGAATAGATAAGGAAGACGTAGTATATACATATATGGAAATATTATGCAGCCAAAAAAAACAAAAAAGGATGAGGTCTTGCCATTTGAGGCAACATGGGCAGACCTGGAGAGTATTATGCTAAGTGAAATAATTCATACTGAGAAAGACATGTACCATATGAGTCCACTCATAAGTGGAATCTTAGAAAAGGAAAACAAAACAAAACAAATGGATAAACAAACAAAAAGAATGAGACCTATAAATACAGAGAACAAACTTATGGTTGCCAGAGGCAGAGGAGGGTGGAGAATTGGGCCAAAGGGGTGATGGGGAGAGGGTGACATAGGCCTCCAGTTAAGGAATGAATAAATCTTAGGAATAAAAATCACAGCATAAGGAATACAGTCAATATTATAATGGTGATGTAATGGGACAAATTGTAGCTACACTTGTGGTAAGCATAGTATAAGGTATAAACTTTTCAAATCATGCAGTTGTACACCTGAAACTAATGTAACATTGTGTATCAGTGATACTCAAACAAAAAAATTATAACTAAATAGTTTTAAAAAATAGGGACACCTGGCTGGCTCAGGCAGTAAAGCATGTGACTCTTGATCTAAGGGTTGTGAGTTTGAGCCCATGTTGGGCATAGAGATTACTTAAAAAATAACAATCTTAAAAAAAAAAAGATCTTCTTGAGGGTGGCTAGAATGGGCACTTTTATGTACTTTCTGTGAGAGTGTAATTTGTTAATAAGTATCAAGTATATACATGCCAACTATGAAAATGACAGTGATCTTTATGGAAATTCTATTTATAATACCTGAGTTTGGGAATTACTATAACTTTTTAACAATAAAGGATAAGAATTGACATATGAAGTGTTTGAGTAAGCATGCATTAAAAATAAATTTTGGAATAATATTCAACAGTATAAAGACCTGTTTTCATTCTACTATGAGTGAAAAAAACACAAATTATAAATCTTTGTATATATATAGCCTTCTCTGAATTTTGCAAAAAATTAAAACAAAAAAAACCCCAAAATATTGACACATATGGACAGAAAAAAATATTGAAGGATATATACTAAAATATTAACTTTCATTTCATTGGAAGTACTTAATGTTAACCTTGTTTTTAATTTTATATGACAGCTATTTTTAATTTTGGAAACAGAAAAAAATTAAAAATTTTACAACAGTAAGTGAAAATTGTGCTCATTTGAAAATTAAGAAATAGAATAAAAATTTAAAAAGTAAGAATATGGAAATCATATAGTATATGAATACATTAATATAAAAGCAGATGAAGCAAAATTTCCTCAAATAGATTAATAAATTCAAGAATTAATTTCTAGAAACATTGAACAAAATAGGTATATATAATCAAATATAACTGAAAGAAATCCAATGAGAAGAGGAAAAATCTAGATATGGATATCTTAAATTAGAGAAGTACCTGGAACATAAAATCCAATCAATAAATGTCTGATGAGTGTGTTGAATGAGAGCTATATACAGCACATGCTTACATACTTGACCATCTCTATTTAAATGGACATTTTTGAAAGAAAAATATAAATGTCAAATTCTCACAATGAAATTGAAAAACAGAAGACAATAACAATAACATAAATTTTAAAACATTTCTAAAATTACTTCCAAAAAATACTCAGTCCAGATATTTGAATCAATTACTTCTTTCAAATTTCCAAAGAATAAATACTTTTCATGATAAACTTCATATGATACTCAAGTTCCTAGGAAAACATGAAGACTTTCTAATGCATTTGTATTAAATTAGCCATAACCTTGACACCAAACCTGGCAGATAAAACACCCTATCACAGCTGGGTGAGAGAACAGCTGTCTCTTCTATTTTCAGTAAGAATATTCTCTGTGTACCTACCCCACCTTGTGACACTAACTCCCTGCCCAATAACATTGCATCACTTGGGGTCCCAGCATGTAACAGATGGCACAGCTGGGAACTCGGAACTTGGAAGAGGCTTTCTAATGGAGAAGCTGTTTATTGAGGTGTGGCAGGATTAAGGGAACCAACCTGTGATTTTGAGGTGCATAGTAACTAGCAATTTTAGGAAGCATTTATGGCTCACAAGCCTGAAGGGACAAATGAGGAAAAGGTGCTAGAGCGAAGGTCATGGAAGCGGGTCTGATTGACAGAAACTGTAATTTGGGAGAGATGTAGTCACAAGCAGAACCACAGCAAAACCAAGGAGGAAATGGAGGAGGGAAACAACCAAATCCTTTCCCTTCTCCTGTCTTCCAAACTTTAGTGAGTGCTTTTCATTGTCTCCAAAAGAAGGCTAAAGGCAAAGGAGACCAACTGATAGTGTTGGGCACAGATGAGGACTAAGAACCACAGGGGGGGTGCGGTCAAAGAGAACAACTAGACATTCACCCTGACCACTTCCACCAAACTTCTTTAAGTGCTATGGGTTGATGTGGAGCGGGGGGCAGGAGGAAGGGGAAATGGGTGATGGGCACTGGGGAGGACACTTGCTGGGATGAGCACTGGGTGTTGTATGTAAGTGATGAATCACAGGAATCTACTCTCAAAGCCAAGAGCACACTGTATACACTGTATGTTAGCTAACATGACAATAAATTATATTTTTTTAAAAAGCTGTGGCAAAGAGAAATTGTCTAGGGACTTAGCATGGTAAGTATTTAGTATCAAAGCCTGAATACCTTCCTTGCTCTGAGACATTCTCAGAAACATTCCCCAAACTTTTATTCACTCAATCTGAGCCACTTATCCAGACCTTCTTGCCTCCAGCAACTATGCCACCTCTGAAATACTGATTTCAAGCATTCCACACTCTGAATTGAACTTATGATGTATTATCCCTACCTAAGATGATACAGCCAAACAATTCTTCCAACTAACGAAGTTCTGCAACATCTACCTGCCCCCAACACACACAGACACACACACTCCCTCGCACACAGATTTGCTATTCATCACCATATTTCACCTCACTTGCCTGTTTGCTTATTTATTTGCTTGCTTGTTTGTTTATAGAAGGAGAGAGGAAGAGTGCATGTAGGAGAGGGGCAGAGGGAGAGAGAGAGAGTCTTAGGCAGGCCCCATGCTTAGTGTGGAGCCTGACGTGGAGCCTGATCCCACAACCCAGGGATCATGACCTGAACCAAAATCGAGAGTCAGATGCTCAACCAACTAAACCACCCAGGTGCCCCATCACTTGCCTGTTTTTTCCAGGTTAGAGTCTATAATCCCAGGATTTTAATCCCTCTCTTCAGGTATTAAACTATTCAACTATGTGGCCTCTTGCTTCCTTTGGAGCTCATTGTCAAGAACTGTAAAGTGTCTAATTATTTTTACTACTTGCAAGTTAACAAGCCAACCTGCCACTATTTCATGGATGCTGGCAGAAGACACAGCCTCCTGAATCAGAGACAAGAGTTTTATTACTCTGCAGTAGTGGTAGCCAGAGCATCGGCATTTTTCCTCTGGTTCCGAGTCCCAGTTCCCACGGGGTGACACAGCGAGGTTTGGGTGACACCTGTACCTTCAGTGGGCTGCGTTACAGAAGAGGAGCCCTAATCGTACAGAACCTGAATCAGGTGTAATTGGCAGGAAATATGTCCAATATATTAAAGACATTATCTTTATTATGCTGGAGAGTAAGCATGCCAGCCTTTTATTCTGGAGGGAGAGTCTATTATTTCTAGTCTCCAAGCCCTTTCACTACACAAATGTCCCTGAAAAGATAGTCAGTGCTTCTGCTCACAATCTGTGCAGAGACACAATAGTGCCATGGAGAATTTCCCAAAAACCTCATCTGTGCCTGTATCCAAGCAGTCAGAGAAACTGCTAAAGATGTCATCCAATTAAACAGATGTTTCCTTCTCTTACCACTCTGTCTTTTTTTTTTTACTGGATTATATTCATCAGCCTACAAATTCTTCCATTTCTCACTTTAAAAACTCAAGTTCCCCTCCATCTATCACTTAACCTCTCTGCTTTTCTTCAGAACAAAACTTCCTCAAACAGATAAATTACACTCACTCTATCTGCTTCTTTACCTTTGCTTTATTCTATTGGTCTTTCTGTCCAATATTCATAAGTGACTTTTGTCCAGTAAAACATGTGGCCAAGTTCACAGAGATTTCTCTTACTTCTGATAAAAATACTTAAACATTTTCAAAATAGCCAACATCCTTTCTTCTTGAAAATTCTCTTAACCTGGCTTCTATGAGGTCAGAGATTCACCTTTCTGAATGCTCCTTTTTATATATCCTTTACTGGAGCTTCCTTCTCTGTGTACAGGACTGGTTTCATAAATGTGCAACCTGGGCAGTCATACCAGGCTGCCCATCCACCCCCCTTAGATGGGCCTCCAACTCGGTTTAATGCTCTGTTGTCACCATCTTGAAATTTTCAATAATTTTTGAACAAAGGACTCTGCAATTCTATTTTGCACTGAGCCCCATAAATGACATGGCAGGTCCTATGTTTCCACTCTGAAATATGGTAGTTCCTCAAAACTGTCTTCTCCCTTAACACGCACTTTGTAGGTAATTTCATCTAGTTCTATGGTTTTAAATAACATCTTTTTTAAATTAATACGTTTCTTTATTTTTGAGAGGCAGAGAGACAGAGCGTGGGTGGGGGAGGGGCAGAGAGAGGGAGACACAGAAATCTGAGATGGGCTCCAGGCTCTGAGCTGTCAGCACAGAGCCTGATGCGGGGCTTGAACTCAGGAACCGTGACATCATGACCTGAGCCAAAGTCGGATGCTAAACTGACTGAGCCACCCAGGCGCCCCTTAAATACCACCTTTATTCCGGCTACTCCCATAAGTTTTATTGCAGCACAAAATTCTCCACTGAGTTGCTCACGTATGTCATATATCTGCAATTCGATGACTAATACCCATCTCAAATTTTTATGTCCAAATAAAAGTTCTTGATTTCACCTTTGCTGCAAAATTTCCTTCTTTAGGTTCTTATACCTGTAAATGACACTACTGTTCGTCAAATTACTAAAGCCCCAAACCCAGGCACCCTCCTGTAAGTGTCCCTTTTCTCATCCTCCCTACAGCTCATAGTCAAGTCCTGACAATTCTACCTCTAATTTGTATCTGGAGTCTGTTTACAACCCGATATATCCACTGCTTCCATTATCTGGTCCATGTCATGGCCACTTCTCCTCAGATGCCTATAATAGCTTCCCTTCTTGGATTCTTTTCTCCCCTTTTCTTTCCAGACAATTTATGCTCCCTAGAAAAGCAACATATTTTTGTTTGTTTGCTTATTTTCTTAAATTTTGCATTTTAACACAATTTAGAATTACAGAAAAATAGCAAAAATTCCATATATCCATATCCAAGATTTCCCAAATGATAAAATTTTACATTTGTTTTATCAATCTCTATCATGTATATATAATATTTAATATGTTACATATGTACATAAATATGCATATATATACAACTTCTATTGATATTTTTTCCTAAATAACATTTGAGAGTAGGTGACAGATCTGATCCCCATTTACCCCTAAAACAGCAGTGTGTATTTTCCTTAAATAAGAATATGTTCTCAGTTAACAATGAAGAAATTAACTGTGATACAAAACTATAATTTAATTTACAGCCCTAATCAAATTTGGCCATTTGTTCTGGTAATAACTTTTATAGAAAACCTTTCTTTTCTGGTCCAGGAACTAAGCCAGGATTCATTTTGCATTCAATTGTCATGTTTCTTTATTTTCTTTAATCCAGAACACTTTGTCTTGCCAAAAAATAAGGAAGTCCTCAAAGAATGATGGAGACATGTTGAAGGATGCAGATGCCAGTTTGAAGAGGCTACTATTTGTCAAATCTGGGACAATTAGAGCATCAAAATAATTCATTATAATAACAGATTATAACCCATTGAATAAAATAAGAATCCATGAGCCCATACTGATAAAAGGAAATAAACCAATAAATAAATAAATGGAGGAAAAGAGAAAGCCCTTCCCTAAGTAGAATGTCAATAGATATGGAAGAAGTAATGGCATTTGCAAATCATGAATGAATAGAGCACTATATGCTTGGTGCTATGCTGGATTCTGAGGATAAACATTTTCCAAAAGCAGACACTGTTGTGTAGATAAGACAATGTCCAAACCTCTGAGGCTTTGCATCTAAGGCCCTTATGGCCCGGACCCCATTGGGTGTCTCCAGTCTGATCTTATATGACCCTCTCATCACTCTCTTTACTACAGCCATGCTCAGCTAATTTCAGTTTCTCTCTTGTCCTGCACTTTCAGACATCCTCCATTTGCACACACCAATCTCTTTAATTTCCTTCTCTGTGCTCCCTCCCATTTGCAGTTTACAACCAAGTGTTACTTTCAGAAACCTTTCCTCACTTTTCCATTACTGCTACAACAAATATCCTTAAAATATGACTTAAACTCTCTTCTCTGTCCTATAACACTATTTTCCCTATATTTTAATTGTTGCTTTATTGTTTTTCCAACCTTCTAGATTGTAAGCTTATTTTTTATTAATTGATTTATTTTTAAATGTTTTGTTTATTTTTGAGAGAGAGAGAGAGTGCAAGCAGGGGAGGGGCACAGAGAGGGGGACAGAGGATCCAAAGCAGGCTCTCCACTTATAGCAGTGAACCCAGTGTGGGGCTCGAAGTCACAAACCATGAGATCATGACCTGAGCCAAAGTCACATGCCCAACGAACTGGCGACCCAGGCACCCTGACTCTATTTTTAGAGAAATTTTAGATTTAAAGAAAAATTGAGCAGAAAGTATAGATATTTCCTTGTATTCCCTCACCCCTTTCTTACCCTCAGTTTCCCCTATAATAAACATATTGCATTCATGTGGTACATTTATTATAATTGATGAATCAATATTGATACATTATTTTTAACTAAAGTCCATAGTTTACATTAGGATTCATTCTTTGTGTTGTACAGTTCTATGGGTTTCCTAACTGTATGCTTCTTAAGGATAATGATTTCTAGAGACAATATAATACAAGGTATATCATAGTTCATAAAAATACTTACTTCCTTAATGAATGAATGAATGAATGAATACAAGCAGAGCCAAAATCCAGAGTAAAAGAGAGTTCAAATTCAATGGACATGTGTCACTCTGGGCTTACCCAAATCTTTTGATTACCTGCCCCACATTTTCAAAGTTCCCCCATACTGTGAATCTCAATATAATGAACACCTAATTTCCCACACCTACTGGTCTCTAAGGTGCAAATGTGTGATATGTGCTCAGCCAATCAGATATGCTGGTATAAAACTTTGGCTCAAAAGTAAGCTATGGAAAAAATAAGTGAGGTTCTAACTATTCATTCTGATGGCTGAAGTGGCAGGAGAAGTAGTAAGGGTGTGGGATGGGTTGGAGCAATAGTTCCTGTACCAAACGAGTACTGTGGTCTTCTGGGAACTGACCACCAGCCTATAGGCTGCTCCTCCTACTGTTCCAGCAACTGAGATGTTCTGTACCACTTAATAAATCTCTTTCTCTTTAAGCCGGTTGGAGTGGATTCTGTTGTCTGCAACAAGGAAAGAATATATATCACAAAGGAGAACTATTATGTACAAAATGTTGGTTTAGTTGAAGCAAAGAGTACACTTGATTTAGTCCTCAAAGGGGGAAAGTATTTGGGTTTGATAAAATGTGGGAAAATCGGTCCAGGTGAAGCAAGGACACATAAGTGGGAAAGTGCAAAACACATACAGGGATAATGAGTAGAGTCATTTGGCCAGAATAGCATAGATGAGAAAATGTTAGAGAAGAAAATCAAAAGATTTTTGGACCAGATTTGTAGAGTATCACGTGGCAGAATAAGAATATTATTCTGAAACAAATAAATCAATTAGTTTACTATGTGTTATCTGGAAAACATCTATTTCTCAATTGCTTAGGATTTCTTTGTTTCCATATCACATAAAGCAGGACGTATGGGGTGCCTGGGTGGTTCAGTCGGTTAAGTATCTGACTTTAGCACAGGACATGATCTCACAGTCCGTGGGTTCAAGTCCCTCACTGAGCTCTGTGCTGACAACTCAGAGCCTGGAGCCTGCCTCAGATTCTGTGTCTCCCTCTCTCTCTCTCTCTACCCACCTCCCCCACCCCCGCTCACGCTCTGTCTCTTTTTCTCCAAAAATAAATAAACATTAAAAAAAGTTCTAAGGAGAATATAAAGCTTAGCCCATTCCTGGTTTTTGCTATAAATCTAATCTCTATAACTGGCCATATAACAGAACCATAAACTCAGAACTACCAGGACAAATTCAGCCTGCCATATTTTCTTTGGGAAGTACAGTTTCTTTCTAATTAATTTGAATTTGACTGTCTTTAGGATAGATTTGAGCTCTCTGGTGTGGCTTTGTCCCCACCATTCCTATGTTTATATACATGGCCGTATCACATATTTAATTTGGAATTGCAACTATAGCTCTAATTCTGGAGCTACTTGTCTTAATTAAAGTCATCCTGTATGTCAGTTTACCTTTGCTCAGGCAAAAATTGTATGCACAGAACTCAGCGTAGTATCTAGCACAGAGCAGTCATCCAACACATAGTTCTTGACTGAATGGATTTATTTGACTATTGAATAGCCTTTGGGTCTGGATGAACTTCTTTTGAGGCAGCCAGATTTGCATAGGAGATATCAGAGCCTGGATGGTTAAGATGCTTCTAATATATTTGATGGATATTGAATCTAGACATCCCCATCTTTGAAACTTACACTGTATCTTTTTTATTAAAGAAACCTGCCATGAAGTGAGGAAAATAACAAGTAATGTGTCCAAATGTTCTTTGTCTGAAAAGTTGGATTATACATTATCTTACTGAATTTTAGCAAAACCTCTGTTTAGTATGTATTAAAGCACCCATTTTATATTGGATAAATTGAATTTTGAAGATACTGAGGGATTTTTCTCAGCTCACATAATCACTAAGCAGCCAAATTGGACTTCAAACACAAAAAGGTCTTTGTTTTTTTTTTCCCAAGGACAGTTTTGCTCCTCTTGTCTTCTGATAAAGTAGGGCAGATATGTTCAGGCTCTTTGGAAGAGGGTGCATCCTAAGTGTTACCTGACCTGTTGAAATAGACTTGAGCATATGTGGAAAAGCAGATCTATCCAGCCATCCACCCTGCAACTCACCCTTCTATGTGTCCATCACACAGACAAGGTAGATGAGAATCCCTCTCTCAACTTCTACTTCTCTTAGCCTTTATGTTTTTTGACTTCTTTCCTATTTTAAGATTCCAAAGATATTTTTAAGCACTTGTCCCTATACTAGACATGTTTGTATACTAAATATTATGGGGAGGCTTGAGAGAGGGAGCACAGAGTTACTTTCTTCCAGACTCTGTATCTTCTAGGTCTCTGAGCCTCTCATAGAAGAAAGATAATGTAAAAAGAAAATACTGAAAAAACATAGAAATGTCTTAACTATTTGGTTTTGAATAACTTGCAAGTTTTGAATAACTTGGTTTTGAATAATTTAACCATATTATAGAATAAGCTAGTGTTGCAATAGTTACTTGAAAGCCTGAACCACATACACATTTAGATGTGAATTCAGTCCCACAATTGTCCCTGTCATTAGGGTTTCCTTTTTAGAACACTGTGTTGCCCATTAAGAAATTCCCTTTCATCAACAGGAAAGCAGGAACTCAAAATATGTCCATTAAAAAATATTTGGGACCAGTTTTACTCTGGTAATGCTTTTGTCTTGATTACAATAATATACGTTAAACCGACCCCAGTCAGCGTTTCTGCTCTCAAAGAATTGAGTTGAATTCATCAGCCCTGTTTGAATCTTTTAGCCACATAATTTCTCCTAAACTGGGACACAGGTGGGTGCCTAAACACTTCTTCAGGGCTAATAAATGTTCTTTTAGACCATTCTTATATGCAAGTGGTTTCCATATATTTAGACTACTATCTCAGAAAATAGTAAAAACATTAAGTGCTAGGAATTGGATTCTTAAAAAAAAAATTGGAACTCCATGCTAGGTTACTTTAAGTATACCTATTGGTAATAGATAAGAGGATACAGAGAACTATTGGGCAGGTGTCTTTCCTAAAATGGAGCTTGTTAAATAAACCACATTCATGACTATTAATTAGGATGATAGAATTTATAGGTGGCACCTTTTCAGAAATATCTGTGAAACTTGGCAGGATATTTAGAAAAATCTCATAGAATATTCTTAAAGATGAGATAGAGACTGAAAAAATTTATAGTTGGTAGTACAACTGTTTTCAAGGTATGAACACTGGAGCTTTTTTCTGTCTCTCAACTCAGATGCATTTCACACAGGCAATGTTTGACCAGGATAATTTCCTACTATATCCCAAAAGGCAGATTTACAGCACTTATTATCACAGTTTCGCCTCATCATAAATAAAGAGACAAGATTTGGTCCTTCAAAAACTGTATATACATAAAACAGACTGTTCTGTCAAAATATCTCTGGTTTATTTTCCTTTTTCACCAAAACATTCTGTCTGGGCCGTGCATATATCAATGTGACCTTGCTTCTGCCCTGCTACAGAAGGGTACTCTTGAACCAAAACCTCCAGTATACAGAATGAACCCTGCTTTACTTCCCAGAACTTCACAAGAAGAGCCTTCCATCAAACAGGCTGATCCATCATACAAAGACTTTTTTGATATTTTTGTTTGTTTGTTTGTTTTTAATTAAACTCTATACCCAACGTGAGACTTGAACTCATCACCCTGAGATCAAGAGTCATATGCTCTTTTGACTGAGTCAGTCAGGTGCCCCAAAGACAACTTTTTTCAACCATCTTTTACCGAGTGCTTTCTATAGACAAGGCGCTGTGGTCAGTACTGAACTAACAGGGTTCCATTCAAATCTTCATAACAATCCAAAGGATTAGGTATTATGTCTTCAAAAAGTTTGAAAACACTTGACACAGAGAGATTTAAATTGTTTATACTAGATAACTCAGGAAATAAGGCATAGAGTTTATTAGATGAATGATAAACACAGAAGACTTTTATGCAATGACTTCTGAGAAGAAGAAATTACCCTGTGCATGAGAAACTGTCAGACACCTTCAAGATTCTCCTAAGGAAATGCAAGGATAGAAGCTAAGACAGCAGCACCACAGGAAAATGTTTTAGAGAGGGTTCTTATTGTGTAATCCCCAGTTAGATATGACTTTTTGTGGTCTTGGAATGTTGGTCAAGTTCCAAAGGCCATAAACAATAGGCACCATATCATCTATGTATAACCTGCCAAGAAACTCTGACTCCAATTTTGTGATGCTTGGCCCATTGCTTATCTCCAGGTTATATAAAGAAGATGGGTGGGGTGAAGTTGGTTTGAAGCTCTGCAGGGATTATTTCTTTAGAGGAGAGAAGCAAGATTGTCGACAGATTTACCGGTGCCCTTGAAAAGCCCTGAGAAGGAGCCCATTTAAAATTTAGTCACAGTTCTTAGAAAAGTCAAAGCCTAAAGGTAGAAGGCTGATCAGGGATACCCAATCTGCACTAAAATGGGCTTTCTGGAGCTGTCTACACTACAACAGTGAAGCTTCTATGGACTTAACTCCTGCAAACTCCTTAAGGAGTTGTGCTCATCCCAGCTAAGGTGCAGAGCAGTCAACCAGCAGAGCAATTGCCTATGTCAAGGGACCTCCTGGGTGGACTTCTATAGGGGGAGGAAAATAAATCTAAATACCCACAAAACACCAACCAATAAAGAATGTTTAGGTGTCTAATGTCCCAGAGATGCAACTGTGATGGGAAAAACTGTACCCATCACATACCCCCTGCCTCCATGCTACAGCCCTTGCCCTTCCCCTCTAACCTTGGATGCAGAATTATAAATGGGGAGAAAAAGCAGCCAGGCAGTTTTGGGGAAAGGTGGAGAAGTGGCTAGCCATGCTCTCTCCTGCACTAGCTTGGGTCAAGTCCAGCGTGTGGGTTGGGATGGAGTATAGAAGTGTTAAATTGAAGGAGGTCTGTAGTGATAACATTAGGTTAAATTGGATAGTTTATGGTCTTAAAAATTAAGACTTTTCATGTCACTGTTTAGGATGTGTGCAGAAGCTATGAAATGTGTATAAAACCTAATTCAGTACGAAGGAAAAAACAAGCCATCAGAATGGGTTTGCAGATGCAATGGTGTGGAAAAAGGAAATCATGATAACATGCACCCTTAAAAATTATAACTTCTTTGGGGCACCTGGGTGGCTTAGTCAGTTGAACATCCGACTTCAGCTCAGTTCATGATCTCACAGTTCGTGGTTCAAGCCCCGCATCAGGCTCTGTGCTGACAGCTCAGAGCCTGGAGCCTGCTTCAGATTCTGTGTCTCCTTCTCTCTCTGCCCCTTCCCCACTCAGACTTTGTCTCACTCTGTTTCTCAAAAATAAATAAATATAAAAAGAAATTTAAAAAAATTACAACTTCTTTAAGAAACTGACTAGAATTGAAACAAATCCTTGATCAATTCTTCTTATTCAAGATCTCAGATCTGCTCATAGTTACCTGATCAGTTCCCATATCCACTAGATTTGGTTTTTGAGTCTAACTTACTCCTTCCCTTATATTTTATATTCTCTTACATTTTCTTGATTTTCAGATTTGGTTTTCTGGCTCCTTCTCTGTCCCTGCTGCTTCCACTACCTGATTCTACTTAACTCAGGATTAAGGTGGAATCCAAAACCAAATCCATTGTTCTCATTGACCTATACTTGGGGTAGAGTCTAGTTCCTAGTCTTAACTCCTTCAACTTTCTTCTATCCCAAAGAATTCATTAATTGGACTATTCTCAGACATGATAATAAAATAATGTTCAAGCAAGAAAATATAAACTGGCCACATCAGCACAATGATCTGTTCAACCTCCCATCAATGAGGGATACGAATAACGCCTGAAGAATCATTTCCTAATACATTTCCCACTTGTTTTTTTTTATTAGTGTGTTATTGCATTTATATTATGAAAAGAGTTCCCTCTGCACCTTAAAATAAACAAATGTTTACTGTTTAATTAGCTTCTGTAATGAGCTAGTACTTTTATTAACTAATTTCTAACCTTCACAATACCATCTTATTCAAGTAGGCATTATTTTACTTGCCATACTGATAAGGAAATTGACTCAGAGAGCTTTCATGACTGGCCTAGTTCATAACAGAACTAGAATTCAATTCCATATTTTACTGATCCAGAAGGAGCTAGAATTTGGCAAAATATTGATTTAGAAGTAAATGCATAACAGATGTTGGGAGGATCATGGTGAAATTCCAAAAGGCATATTTTGGGATTCATGAAGAATACTTCAAAATATTAACTGAGAAATGAGTTGGATAAAGACAGACAGAGGGAGAGAACTTGGCTTTGGCCAAGATCCCAGCAGTAGAAACTGCCAGATGCTATAAATCAAAGCCAGTGCTTGGACTTGCCCCTAGTTTTGGACAAATATCCACTGTGTAGTACCACCAGAGGGATGGACTCAACTTAATGCCTGTGCCACTATGGCTGGCACCTGTTGGAATTTCAAGATTCATTCTCTAACTGAACATGACAGGGTACGTAGTCAAAGGCTCCCACTCCAAACTCAAACTGAGTGCTTGCAGTTGATAAATGAAGGGAGATTTTAAGTCAGATAAGAAGCAGGGTTTTTCTTTCTTGTCACAAAGTGCTTGCTATTTCAGCCTTGTGATTGTACTGTATTTCAGAGCCTGGTGGGGGAAAACCATCATGGCCATTTTATGTTGACAGAGAATTTCATGGGATACATGTGCCTTCTCAATAGTACATGTGATGTTTCTCTATGATACCCACGGTGGGAGCTTTTTGAAGAGTGGCATTTTGTGCTCCAGCTGTGATTATGGTATAGTGTGGTGTGGGTGGAAAAGGACATTCTAGAGTCTAGTGATAAATTTGCAAGTTGTTTCCATGGCTATCAAACATTTGTGATCCTGGATAGAAGTCCTGCAACAACAAATCTGTTTACCCATGATCTCTATAATCAATGGCAGTTATAACTCAATACTGTATTTCAGATATTAATTCAGAAAGTATTTATAAGGCACATAACATGAGCCAAAAGTCAGGCTCTGAGAGTACGGAGGTGAGCAAAATAGACATAAGTCCTGAACCTCACAATCACCTTTCCAACTACAGAATAGAATTCAGCAGAATACTAGTCCACTATGGATTCTCCTTGGTTACTATTAATAGTAAAATTAATAATTACATTTGAGCAACAAAATAAAGTAATACTGAATCATAGCCCAAAGTATAAAAGAAATATCCATGATCCATATGAATATAAATAAATGATTGAATAATTAAACAAGTGGGGAGAATTGGCAAATCTCCCATGAAAAAGAATTCCAAATAAATTATGTTCCATCTCCACCCTCAAGGAGATGGAACATAATACCCCACTACCTAAGTATAGGTGGCTGAAGTATGGGTGACTTCCTTTTAAAGAATATAGTATGGAGGGGATCCTGGGAAGATGGCGGTGTAGGAGGATGCTGGGCTCACCGTGCGTCCTGCTTATCACTTAGATTCCTCCTACACCTGCCTCAATAACCCAGAAAACTGCCAGAAGACTAGCAGAATGGAGTCTCTGGAGCCAAGCACAGACGAGAGGCCCACAGAAGAGGGTAGGAAGGGCAGAGAGGCGGTGCATACTCCACGGACTGGCAGGAGGGAGCCGGGGGCGGAGGGGCGGCCCACCGGCCAAGCAGAGGCCTCGAGTCTGGCTTGCAAAAGCGGAGGGGCCGGACGGAGTGTGTTCCGACAGCAAGAGGGACTTGACATCTGGTAGGTTATAAGCTAACAGCTCTGCTTGGAGAACGGGAGGGCTGGAGGACAACGGGAGGGAGAGTTGTTGAGCCCCGGACTACAGAGCTCAGCTTGGCAGGGAACAAAGGCACTCACCAGTGTCATCTCCCTCGCCCATCCTCCAGCCACAAGTAGCCCAGACGGGCCACGCCACCCCACGGTGAATCCCGCCCCTAGGAGAGGGGAAGAGAAGGCACACACCAGTCTGACTGTGGCCCCAGCGGTGGGCTGGGGGCAGACATCAGGTCTGACTGTGGCCCCACCCACCAATGCAAGTTATTCAAGACAGCACAGGGGAAGTGCCCTGCAGTTCCGCACCACTCCAGGGACTATTCAAAATGACCAAACGGAAGAATTCCCCTCAAAAAAACGTCCCGGAAATAACGACAGCTAACGAACTGATCAAAAACGATTTAAACAATATAACAGAAAGTGAATTTCGAATAATAGTCATAAAATTAATCCCTGGGCTTGAAAACAGTATAAAGGACAGCAGAGAATCTCTTGCAACAGAGATCAAGGGACTAAGGAACAGCCAGGAGGAGCTAAAAAATGCTATCAACAAGTTGCAAAATAAAATGGAGACGACTACGGCTCAGATTGAAGAGGCAGAGGAGAGAATAGGTGAACTAGAAGATAAAATTATGGAAAAAGAAGAAGCTGAGAAAAAGATTAAAAAATCCAGGAGTATGAGGGGAAAATTAGAGAACTAAGTGATGCACTAAAGAGAAATAATCTACGTATAATTGGTATTCCAGAGGAGGAAGAGAGAGGGAAAGGTGCTGAACATGTACTTGAAGAAATAATAGCTGAGAACTTCCCGGATCTGGGGAAGGAAAAAGGCATTGAAATCCAAGAGGCACAGAGAACTCCCTTCAGACGTAACATGAATCGATCTTCTGCACAACCTATCATAGTGAAACTGGCAAAATACAAGGATAAAGAGAAAATTCTGAAAGCAGCTAGAGATAAACATGCTCTAACATATAAAGGGAGACCTATAAGACTCGTGACCAATCTCTCTACTGAAGCTTGGCAGGCCAGAAAGGATTGGCAAGAGATCTTCAATGTGATGAACAGAAAAAATATGCAGCCGAGAATCCTTTATCCAGCAAGTCTGTCATTTAGAATAGAAGGAGAGATAAAGGTCTTCCCAAACAAACAAAAACTGAAGGAATTTGTCACCACTAAACCAGCCCTACAAGAGATCCTAAGGGGGATCCTGTGAGACAAAGTACCAGAGACATCGCTATAAGCATAAAGAATATAGTATGGAAAGGGGATTTAAAAAAAAAGTAACTTTACAGTGGTGAAACCTGGTGAAGATTACATCAGCCAGGTGATCAAAGTTACCACCAACAAGGATAAGGCATACTGATAGGGTGTACCTTTGATATGATGTGGTTAACATGGTATTTTAACTCTGTGGTCTTCCTCCCCCAAACACATAACCCCAATCTAGTCATAAAAAATTCCAGTGGTGGGGCACCTGGGTGGCTCAGTTGGTTGAGCGGCTGACTTTGGCTCAGGTCATGATCTCACAGCTTGAAGGCTCGTGAGTTCAAGCCCTACATCGGGTTCTGTGCTGACAGCTCAGAGCCTGGAACCTGCTTCTGATTCTGTGTCTCCCTCTCTCTCTGCCTATCTCCTGCTCACGCTCTATGTGTCTCTCCCTCTCAAAAATAAACACTAAAAAAATTTAAAAAAAAAAAAAAAAAAAAAAAAAAAAAAATTCCAGTGGAGAAACAGTCTACAAATTACTCAACCAGTACTTCCTGGTTATCAAAAACAAGCAAAGTCTGAGAAATTTTCACTGTCAAAAAGAACCTAAAGATGGCTACATGTCATGTGGTACTACGATGAGATCCTAGAACAAGGAACAAGAAAAAGGATATTACATAAAAACTAAGAAAATATGAATCAAGTATGGCCTTTAGTTAATAACCATGTAGTGATATTGGTTAATTAATTGTGACAAATGCACCACACTGATGTAAAATGCTAATAATAGGAGAAACTGGGAAACCTATATATAAACTTCAAATTTGTAAAATCTAAAACTGTTCTAAAATAAAATGTTTATTTTTTTAAGAAAAATAATTAGTTCAATTCCTTTTTATAGTTTCCAAGTTACTTTTGTACCCATTAGCATATTTTAGCTTCATCAGTTCAATAAAGAATGGACCTTCCTATTGTGCCAAGTACTCTTTAAGGCACACAGAAGCAGCCCCTAATCCAGAGTGTATAATCTAGCATTACATGGATGGGAGTGTTGGCCTGCCTAGTGTTAGAATGCCCATTTTATAGGTAACTAGACAGTAGTATAGGGAGATTGAGATTTGCCAAATTCACTTAACTTTTAGGAGTCAGACCAAGAGCTCAATAGTAGGTTTATAACTAAATTTATTTCTTTTTCTATCAAAATATATTTATAACAGGAACTAATACTATTTTACCTGACAGGCTCCATCATAACATGGATTTCCAAGACCACGTCAGCATAGGTGCCTGTTTACAAAGGTAAGAAAATGTCCTTTATTTTGCATCATTGTCCCCTGAGCAACTGAGCATGCTCTATCAGGTTCAGACCACCTGGGGTTCTTATCCCTGAAACTCCGTAGTTGATATAAAACAAAAAGACTTGATTTTAGTACCATAGTCTATGGTCTGTGTATTCTAATCTTTTAATCAAACAACATTCTACCAAGTTGAATTTGGACTGCATAATATATGCACTGGAATTCATAAATGCATATGTGCATAAGTGCATAAGTGTATATGCTTAAATTCCAAGTACTTACTTACAATGGTGGCAGAGCATAATGACATAATGTAAACATCCCTGGTTTGGAGTTAGAAGACATAGATTCAAATCGTAGCTTGGACATTGTCTAGTTTCATTATTTTGACCAAGCTTTTTATGTATATATACATATATATATATACATATATATGTATATATAAAAAAATATATATGTATATATACACATATATATGTATATATACATATATATATATACACATATATAAATATCTTTTCAGAGTAACAATTTCTTCATCTGTAAAATGGGAATATCACTTACTTAGACGTGTTTAAAGTATGAAATAAACATATGTGTGTGCCTCACCAAGTACAAAACCTGATACAAAGTAGGGGTTCAATAAACATTATTGTTAGAAACTTGCTAGGGGATGAGGTACGTGATTCTTGGTGAGAGAGTGCAGGGAGAGAAGAGCAACAAGATAAAGATGAGAAGGTCTTTATTAGACAGTCGTCCAGGGAAATGGTCACCAGACATGTAGAATATAAACAAATTTTCACAAAAAGAGATGACAGTGTAATTTGAAATGACACAGGTCTCTTGATCCACTGAATCAAGAGGTGTTGAGATTCTCTGAACACTTAGGGCCTGGAAGGTAATCCAAAATGCTTGAGCATATTTCTGTCAGAACAAGACCAAATAATTTCTTCTTCATGTCTGACAACTTGACAAATCACATAATCCAATGTGCTAATCTAGAGGATGAGCCTTTTTATTAATAGCTCTTGTTCACCTGCCAGCTCAATACTCACAGCTATGCCCAAAAGTATCACCAGAAGTTTGTACAAACTCTTTCATGAAGTTAAATGTAATGAAACCCCAGACTTTTTACATTATAAATGGTGCCTCTTCGTGTTCCTTAAAACTAAAATATACAAAGAGGATAAAATCCCATGGCTCTGGTCCTGTAGTGAAGGTCCTCTAAACATGGGCTCTGCAGTTTACAGCTCCGCCTCCTATGATCCCTTGGGGCAGGGTGGGGGATGGTCAGCAATGGGACACGACTTGTTGGATACCCAACTCTTTTTAGAGAATGAAAGAGAAAGCTTCCAAAGGCTGTTTCGTTGCCTCTGATGCCCCCGCACTTTCCCTCCTAATATATTCTTCTGACCTTCAGCGTTTGCAGCAGCATGTTAGGACTCTGAAACTCTATCACATATTTTTCTGTTTGGAAGTTGCCGCTTTTAATTGAAACGTTAAATTTATTTTCTGTATGTGAGTTTTACAGCTCTAAGCCATGAACATTTTCAAAAGAAATCAGCTCAATAATAAACATACATTATTCCCATTATAGGTAATGATCTGTATGGTTTAGGGCTGCCAAGTTGAGCCCCAGATGAACTTCCGGAACTGTTTTGAAGGCCTAATATGTATAGAGGCATTACTGGTGCCAATCCCAGCCATATGAGGTCAGTGTTTCAATTTCCCTGACAGTAGCTTCACTGGCAGGACAAAGTGTACAAGGGTTGCCAAAGCTAACATATCAGGTAGCTGGGCTTCCAAACAGATGTGTTCCCATTTCCTGTTATTCTCCCTTTGTCTTTCATTGGCAATTTCTATGTGTATACCAAGCCAAATTGTGATGCTTACTTGGATGTGTAAGCATCAAAGCCCATTATCGTCCTTGGCCATACATTGCTGAACTTGAGAGTGCAATCTGACCCATGGTTTGATGTAGTTGGAAACCTTTAAGGCTCCTTATCCCATGGCTGAATTATTAGTTTAATCTTTCTGGTGTTACCAGGGGAGGTGAGAGTTAGGGGGGAAAGTAGTGGAAATGAGCATTACCTGACATTTGTCTCCCCTTAACTTGCTTTTTGCCAAATCTTAGATGCATAATATCCAAGATTTTAGTCAGTTCATGCACCAGCTAAATAACTGCATCAAAATTACCTGAGATATATGTTAACATGCTGACTTCCGGACCCTACAGCAAACTCATAAAGTCAGACTTTCCAGTATTGGGACCCCAGAATCTACATATTTTTAACCTTTGGATTAACAATCATGTTTAGGATTCACCAAGAAGATTCTCTTTCATCCAAAGCATTCTTAAAGTGTGTAAACCTGGCTCAGGTTATCGCTAATCGGAATCTTTCACATGGCTCGATTTTGATCTACAGCAGAGGTACAGTACCACAGCAGAAGTAGATCATTAGATCTTTCTAGTTTGTTCCAGAACTAATGTCAACTCCTGGAGAAGGCACAGGGCTAAATGGAAAATGGAGGAACCCATCATTGAGCAATTTTTACATGGTAGTTACATAGTCTGTGAAGTGTTTTCCATGTGTAACATGGGAAAAAGCTATTTGTAATTTATAATTCTCTTCTACCTTCTAAAGAAGATACACCCCAGTGACTGGAGGCTTCCTTGTGGACTGAAAAGAATGATTCCTGAGGAGTGATGTTTGGAGGAAATGGATAAGAGTTAAATTGAGCTGCATGATAAAGGGAGTAAAAGGGGGTGAGATGGGAGCATTAGGTGCAGGAAGGGAGAGACAAACCTGGAAAACCAGGCCCTGGAGGACAAGGAGAGAAGAGATTTGAAAGTGAGAACTCGTCTGTGTATGATCAGAGGGCTGCTCTAAAAAATAGAACTCAAGGGGCGCCTGGGTGGCGCAGTCGGTTAAGCGTCCGACTTCAGCCAGGTCACAATCTCGCGGTCTGTGAGTTCGAGCCCCGCGTCGG